>NC_045437.1:154603707-154752477 GCF_002776525.5 Piliocolobus tephrosceles
ACTCTTACTAAATATGAATATTAATAATCATCTCTTTTGGTATAAATTTATATGCTTTAAAACACACTTTCACTTTTTGTGCATTTATTCTTTTCTAATGAAATTGAAATGAAATCTCTTCCTTCCCTCTTTGTCCCATAGCTCCTTGCATGCGGAGCTTAGTCACAGTAAGTAAGGTAAAAAGCTTGTGAACAATCAATCAAGGATTAGAATAACATTCGAATAATTATAATTACAAAGCAACAACAAAATTTGGTAGGGCACACAGCAGATAAAGCAGGTGTTTTATTTATGCATTATTTCATTTCTCAAAATTCATTGAGCTAGATGCTGCTTTCTAGATGAGGAAATTTGTGCTCAGAAAAATTAAACGACTTGCCCAAGACCACACAGCTAGTAACTGGAGACACTGGGACTTGAACCCATGCAGTCTACATTAAGGTTCACATTTTTAATCTCCATGTCATGAAGACATGAATGAGGGGTTAAATGTTTACTTAAGCCAGATTTTCTTTCATTGATGATTTGACATCTGAGTTCTAACTAATTCATATAGCTCTCCATGCATTCAGGGCCAAAGCAACACTCACATATTTTTTTTTTCCTCACACATCTTGCACAAGGAATTGCTGCTTCCAGAATTAATCTCACCAGAATGCCTTTACATCATTCTGCTGCCTTCAGGAGGTCCCTCTCCCCAGGCTACCCGCTCAACATAACAGGCGGAGGACCAAGTTTGGATGGAGGTTGCAGAGTATGGCAGCAAAGCAATGCCGTAAAGCATACAGACAACTCCTCAGGCAAATGCAGACAGATGTGACTGTCCAGAGCTAACCTCCGAGGGGCTGGAGCCTTGACAGGTGGCCTGACTCCAGGAGGAAGTGGGGAGCCTTGGTGCACTGTGGGTCATCAGCTAATGCATCTAAAGGACGAAGTCATGATTTTAAGGGGACAGAAGGGAAAATTCATCTAACTCCACTTACAATTAATTCAGCAGCATAATTTTCCAGACACGTTGTCTAGAAACAGGGCAAGCTCTTTTTGAAGCAGCCTCTTGACTGTTCAAAGAAAGATGTCCCCGAGTCATTTTTAAAACTAGAGACATTGTCATTAGGGGAGAAGAGATCAAAAGCACCTTAATCTCCTCTATCAGCGGGCCAGCTACTTACCAAGTCTGAGAATGTTCCCTATGTGCTGCCTCCTGAGTCTGCCCCATAGTCCTGGGATTGGTACCTTGGATCATAAAGAACAGAAATATGGTTTTACTTATGCAGGTCTCTATCTCTGGGAGATGCGTGGAATGATAACACAATGGCCCAATCAACACCTACCCCAACGGCTGCACAAGGGTATTTCCAAATTCCTAATTGGGATAGCTGCGGTTGCTTTCTTTAAAGAGGGATCAAAACATTGAAATCCATCCAAGATCACTGCTATGTAACCTGAGAGCAGGCAGCATTCATTAATGGAACACGCACAAGGCACTTGCCCTCATGTTCTTAAACAAGATTCCTTCAACAATCCTCAGGGAAAAGTGGGCCCTATGTCTCCAAGTGCTCCAAGAAGTCTCCTCTTGTATAAGAGGCTTACAATGCAGGCATACCTATAAAGGCTGTCTCTTATACCACCAGGCTGCTGCAAATTAAGGTTGCATTAATAGACGAACGCTTTCAAGAACACAGGAGGTAAGGCCTTTCTTGCTTCTATGGGTAACTCATACAAGGGTATATGGCATTCGATGCCCCTGCACTTTAAAGTGAACTTTGCCCGATCAGCACATGTGAGATTAGAGTGCAGCATAAAGAAGGTGTGTGAGTTAGAGTGTTAATCAACAGCAGTAGAAATAAAAATACCAATAGGCTAAATTTGTCTAGATCTTACAATCATTGCATATGTCTTGATCCCAGACCTGCTGTCACCCTAAGCACCCAGTGCTGCTGTTGACTAATACCCTAACTCACACTCACACTTTCTTTACTCTGCACTGTCATCTCACCTGTGTTGATCCTTCTTTAACTAAACTGTGAGCTCCTTGAGGGTAAGGATGGTGGATGATTGGTACACAGTGCCTGGCATGCTCAAGACATATTTGTTGAATGAACAAATGAACAGACAGACAGACAAACAAAAGGACTGCCTTGGGAGAATGAGACCTCAGATACTCATATCCATGGGACGAAGGGATGACCCTGGCCTGATCATGGAAGGGGTAATGAAATTCTGGCCTGCCTCCCAGAGAGATGCCAGAAGCAGAAGGATTAGGCTCTTCCAGAGTCTATAAGCAAGCTGCATGCCCATTATATAAGCAAAGTCATATATGCCATATCTGATGAAGCCAAAGATAGGAGTCAAGTGGGGTCAGGAAGCTGTGGAACCTCAGGCAAACCCAGGCCAGGCTGTGCCTCTGCTTCCTCTTGCTGTAAATGACTAAGATCACAGCTAGCTCACCAGGCTTGCTGGATGAATTAGTCCATTCTCACATTGCTATAAAGACACTCCCCAAGACTGGGTAATTTATTTAAAAAAAAAAAAGAAGAAGAAGAAGAAGAAGTAGTTTAATTAACTCACAGTTCTGCATGGCTGGGGAGGCCTCCGGAAACTTACAGTCATGGTGGAAGGGAAAGCAGGCACGTCTTACATGGCAGCAAGGGAGAGAAAGCATGTGAGAGTGCAGGGAAAACTACCATTTATAAAATCATCCGATCTCATGAGAATTCACTCACTATCACGAGAATGGTATGGGGGAGACTGCCCCCATAATCCAATCACTTCCCCCCGCCGGGACATGTGGGGATTACAGGTCCCTCCCTTAACACATGGGGATTACAATTCGAGATGAGATTTGGGTGGGGACACAGAATCAAACCATATTACTGGAAGAAGCAAATAAAATGCTATCAGTAAAGGGCACATTGAAAACTGTAAAGGGCCCTAAATGGGCAAGGACAGAAGACAGAGACAACAGAGATAAATGGCATTCTAGAAGGAGAGAACAGTCTGGCCTAAGATATGAGTGGGAGATTGCAGGGAAGAGTTCTGGGACTGGCTGGGCCCAAGAGCACCCAAGCCCTTCACTTGAGGGATGGCCACCAGTTCATGGATGACATGAACCCAATCAGGAGGCTGGTGCCAAAGGGAGGCTAACAGTGAAGCAGGAGAGAAGGGAGCATCTCTGCACAGGGCCTGGCGGCACGTGTGTCATGATCTGCACACCTAGGACAGTAGGATGAAGCTACTGTTGCTGTACTGTTACCAACACAACACCGATAACACACCCAACCCCTCATAATTGTAGTCACCTCTTGCTTTGGCCACCAGGAGACTCACAGTCTAATTTGTAGCCTACCCCCAACAAAAGCACTGGATCCATGATAGCCTTTCTTCCTCCCTCCCCCACCCTACCCCTGCACCTTTCTTGCTAGACTGTAAGCTCCAGAAGGGCAGGAACCATGACTGTTTTTCTCTTCACTGCTGTACCTACAGAGCCAAGCACATGGTAAGTCCTCAATATCCTTGCTGAGTGACCAACAACACTCCTATTTTCTTACGCTTCCTTTCCATTTGCCCCAGGTTCTTCTTATTTAATGTTTGTCCTGCTGCAGCATCTGTGTTTCTGAAAGCGACCACAGATACTCTCTTGTACAAGGTGGGATATAAATAAATACATAAAGAAAAGAAGACATAACAAATAAAGAATCCATGGATGCACAATTACCCCAAGCAGCTTATATAACAGCATGGCTCTGCTGACCTGCCCCCACCCTTTCTAGAGGCAAGCGAGGCAGGTGCAGTTGCAGAAGACGCTGTTTCTAAAGTTCAGTTTTGTCCTTAGGAGGCTTTCCTACCAGGCTGCTCCCAGAGATTGTGTTACCTCCAGGCTCAGCTGAAAGGTTGCCTAGCAACACTCAGCAGCCTCGGCGCCTCTAAATCCCTAATTTGTGTCTTACATGTACACAGCGCAGTGCTAGCATGACCCCGAGCAGCAGACACCTCTACAAATCCCTATCTAAAATAGGCCTGATCTGCCTGCGTCAGCAGAGTCTGAGGCCCAGAACCTCCTCCTCTTCCTAGCCTGTGACTTCTAGCCTGGACACATGGGTGCCCATGAAGCATGAGCACAGAGGCAGGCGCTTTGAGTCTTGATGCTACTGTGGCTGGTTTGCCAGGAAGAAGCAAGGAAAAGGAGATGAGCTTGAGCTTAAAGCCCATATAGTTTAAGTGCATGAAGATCCCATCACCCTATGAAGAGCCACCTCATTGGAGATTTTCTGCTCTCAGGCAAACACTTTATTTTTCATCCAGAAGGGTCAAAAACATGCCAACGTGTAAATAAATGAAGTGTTGTTTAAGATCATGTCTAAACAGTGTGCAAAAATAAATATCCTCACTCTAAAGCAAGACAGTATACAATATCCATCTGTGGAAGCAGGAATACAAGGAGTACTTTGGGGGAAAATTGCTCTATGAGACCCAAATTTCACCTGTGGCTTCCCAGAAACCATGATAAACAGCAAAGAACCCCAAACTCATAGACTTCCAAACAAGGCCCAGGGATGTGGACATGGGTTCTCATCCCTTCTTTCTGACTCTAAGAAACCTTGCCAGCAACCTCCTTGCTGCCAGTGACTGTAGATTTTACTGCAGCCTCTCCAGCTGCTTCTCCCGCTTAACTACCAGGCAACCATGAGCCACAGCACTGTCCACAGGAAAACACTGCTCTTTTCCACTTCACTCCAGGAGGAGGCCGTGCTTTCTTGTACTAGGTCTAAAACCGGTCAGCTCCATCTGGCCTCTGTCTCTAAGCCAAAAGTTAAAACTGCAAGCATTATATACATAAAAAAACAAAAGAACAACTTCAGTTCTTGTGTTAAATTACATTTTAGATAGTGAAATGAAAAACAGACAAGGAGAAGGGCTGAAATCAAGACACTTTTTGGAGCTGTGATGCTCAATACAGAAGCCACTAGTCCCATAGTCCTATCTAAGTTAAAATTAAAATTAAGTAGAAGTAAAAAATCTAGTCCTTCAGTTGCACTAGCCAGAGTGGGTATTTCAAAAGCTCAATAGACACACAGGAATAGGAGCCACTGTGTTGCACAGCTCAGATCTAAAGAACATTTCTATCACCACGGAAGGTTCTGCTGAATAGCACTGCCCTGGATGAGCCCCCAAGTGGACCATGGGCACAGAGGTCCATCCCCAACATGGTGGAGCCTATCAATAAGCCCTGATCATCACTTCAGAACTGGGCCCTGAGTCTTCAGTCTCAGAAAAACCTCTATAGCCAAGGCCCAAACACTTCTGGGAATTTGCCCAAGACCCCCAGTGCAGTGTCTCACCCAGACTTATCCTCTTATCTCAACAAAAGTTCCCTTGTGACTCATCTCCCAAGGCCACACTGTCACACTGCTCCAGGGGTGTAGTGAAAATGGTGTGCCCCCCTCCCCCACTCACCAGGATACATCCACCCAGGACCCATGAGCATGAACTTATTTGGAAAAATAAGTCTTTGCAGATATAATTAAGTTAAAGATCTCAGGATGAAAACCAGGTTGACTCATTCCTAAACCTGATGACAAGTGTCTTTATAAAAAGAAGAGATGTCACAGAGGAGGAGACCACATAAAGAGAGAGGCAAAAACCAGAGTTACGTAGCCACAAGCCACAGTGTGCCAAGGACTGCCAGCAGCCTCCAGAAGCCACGAGCGAAGCAGGACAGATCCCCCCTCACATCCTCCCGAAGGAGTCAACCCTGCCAACACCAGGGTTTTGAACTTCTGGCCTCCAGAACTCTGAGAGAAAAAATTTCTTTTGTTTTAAGTCACCTGGTATGTGGCAATTTGTTGCAGCAGGTCAAGAAACTAATATAAGGGGTTAATGGCAAATTATGACTGAATGGGTTTGCTCTCCCAGGAGAGACGCATTCAGCATGGATGCCTGGCCTGTGGCTTCCAGCCTGGACCCATGAGTCCCCACTGAGCATGAGTGCTGAGGCAGACAAGCAGACGGAGCCTCGGGCCCCAGGGCCACCATGTGATCTGCACAAGCCGGGAGGAAGTACCTGATGGCAGTGGCAGAGTGCAGGATGTGGGAGCAGTGAGGCCTTTACAGGACTCATCAACATCAAAAGATGCTACAGAGATGGCTCTGGTGCCCCCTACTTTTTCTCCCCTTGTGGTTCCCTCCTCCACACCATTCTGGGCTGCTGTGCTCTGCCCTTTCTCGCTCCTCCTCTCCTGCTGATCTCATTCCTACTCTTATCCCAAGGCTCATCTCAACACCCACCTCCTCCAGGAAGCCTCCTCGGACCACCCCATCCCAGCATGACAGCTGCATGCCATGGCAGAGGGAGCCCTGAGTTCCAGGCTTGGCCTAGCCATGCCCTCCCTATGAGACTCCCATCAACCTCTTCATCTCTTTCTAGGCCTCAGTATTCCCATCTGCAGCATGAGGGGTGAGGCTAGACCAGCTCTAGGATTTCTAGCTCTCACGTAACACACTCACCAATTTGCATCAGTATTCACCTTTCTTTGCCTGGCACGCAGGAGATGTTAAATAACAGCAATAAACATTTTTTATTTATTTTTTGAGACAAAGTCTGCTCTGTCGCCCAGGCTAGAGTACAGTGGCATGATCTCGGCTCACTGCAACCTCTGCCTTCCGGGTTCAAGCGATTCTCATGCCCAGCCTCTAGAGTAGCTGAGATTACAGGCGTGCACCACCACACCCAGCTAATTTTTCTATTTTTAATAGAGATGGAGTTTTGCCATGTTGGCCAGGCTGGTCTCGAATTCCTGACCTCAGGCGATCCTCCCACCTCGGCCTCCCAAAGTACTGGTATTACAGGTGTGAGCCACCACATTTGACCTAATAATATTAATTATGAAATAAAAACTAGCAATTATGGAACTGATCATAATGCTAAATGCTTTATGTGTGTTTCACAATAGCATTTTTTGGATGGATAGATGCATAGGAGGAGGGGAGAGGAGAAGAAAGTGGGAGGAGAGGCTGCACTGTAAACAGTCTCATACTCATGAAGGCAGACCCCTTTTCCCCTGGCTGGTCCCAGCACTGGGCTTTAACATGCCACAGGGGGCTCAACACATATGGGTGGGGGGGGACACCAAAGAACTTAGAGGGGAGACCAGATTTAGGAAGTATCTTATCTTTGAATAGGGTCTGCCCTTTCCCAGTGACCTATCCACCCCCACCTGCTCCTTTGAATTTCAGGAGCTTCTGAAAGGAATCAGAGCTTCAAAGCAAGGGACTGCCAACCATAACAGGATCCCTGCACAGATACTGACCAAGTTGGGTGCATCCCAGATTTTTTTCTCCAGCCCTCTTACCTGAGCACTCTGAAGCAGACGCACATGAGGAACCAGCATGGAACCATCGACCCACAGGGTTAATCCCAATGTCAATACCTGCTAGATGTCAGGGATCCCCCGGGCTGCCGGCAAGCCATTTGAAATGACCCATCTCCTGCCACCTTGGCCTGCTCCTCTGGGCCACCACACTCCACCTGCCCCTGTTTACTGTGAGTAACCTGAGCCCAGTGGGCCTAACCCAGGTGTGTTAGGCCTGACACGGCCCGGCCGAGAGGCCAGGACAGCTGCTGTCTGGCCTCGTTCTCAGTACCCTGTGGAGAAGGGGCAACTCGCTCACATTACCCCATCATTCCACCACTAGGACACAGGGCTGGCTTCCCTTGGGGCAGAGCTGCTGGTTCCAAGGGCACAAGGTAAACCTTGGGAGGTCCCAGCAGTTCCTAGTGCATCTGCTAAATGTAAGGCATTTGCTCTCCTTCTCCCTCATGCTCCCAGGGAAGACGGCAAGGCCGGTGTACTTCCCAGCGCCAGGAGAAAGGCGCCTCATACTATTAGCTCAAGTAAGGAAAATCATGCCGGGAAGACTGAATTTTCTGCAGACTTGTTTAACCTGGTGATTTCTGAGCACTTGGCGCTGGCAGCCACGGGGGAGTGGGCTGCCAGCCGGCACTTTATCAGCTACTTCTCAGGGATATTCCTAGGCTTATTAAATCAGCATGAGTCACTCCCTTGCCTTCCTCACAAGCATGAATCACGAATCATCAAAACCCAAGCAAAATGCATTACTCAATAGTTTCTTCGGGGCCTAAAGGGGCTAGTGAGCTGGCAGCAGGGTGTTGTCAACCCGAGACCTCCCCCTACCAACAAGCAGTACTTTCCAGGGAAGGCGAGGGGGGCTGCCACAGGGCAGAAAGAAGAGCTCAGGGGAACTTTCAAAGACCTTGCATGGGCTCAGAAACATGCAGACCCGGGCTCAACCACACACTTGCGCAGTCCTGCTGTGTGCCAGGCACCTTGACAAACACACCAGAGGAGCCAGCAGAGAGCAGGACTAGCCATTCTCTGCCCCCATGTTGTTTACAGTCCAGAGGGAAGTGTTTAAAGTAGTTGCAATCCTATTTCTATTTCCTTCCTAGCTAGGAACACTTGGGCAAGTCATGTAACATCTCTGAGTCTCAGTTTCCCCATTCTAATGCCGGCTTACAGGGCTGTCCTAAGGATTACAAGAGCTAATACACATCAAGTCCCTCACACAGTCCCTAGTGCATTGTACCTGCTCAACAAGCATTTGCCCTTTCACTGGAGAGAGAATGACCCATGATGTCCCACAGAGTTCAGGGAATCCTCTGCCAGTCCCCACCTACCCTCCCCTTTGCACCCAGCCCTGAACTCCAGACACCCCTGCAGTCATGGCAGGAAAGGGCAGTTTGGTTCAGGCTCTCCTTCCGGGGACAACCGCTCCCTAGAGCCTCAGCGCCGGTTTCAGGTTTTCCTTCCTGGTAACCCATGGCAACTTTTCTTTCTCTGCAGCCTTTCTCCTCTGGTCTTTTGGCCAACAGGTCCTGACCACGCTTTCAGCTTCTAGTCCTCATCTCTCTCCAAAGAGCTAAAGACTGTAATAAGCAGCTTCCTCCCTGTGGCCTAAGTCACCCTTCCCTGCCAACCCTGCTCTCCCCTCCAGAGCAAAACCCCCACACTGGACTCCCCCACCCCTCCAAAAAAAACTTCTCTCCTGGACCCTCATTTTCTAGTCCCAGACCTGGAAACATCACCTACAGGGCTGCCACATACAGGGCAAAGGCTGTGCACTGCCCAATAGGGTCAGGGAAGGTCACATACACTGACATGTATGGGCACCCTTGGATTGAGCAACAAGGTGGCCCCGTGCCCGAGGCATACATTGAACCTGCATTGTTGGCCAACATTTGCTAAAACCTTCTGCATGCCAGATCATCTCCTTTAATCCTCACAATCCTATCAGGCAGTAACTAGTAACTCCCCCACACCCCCGAGCAAACTGAGATCAACACACAACGAATGCTGGAGCTGAGTGAGGGGCCTGAGCCCAGACCTGGGTGACAGTCGGGTGGAGGAGCTGGGGTGTAGACAGCAGAATCAAAGAGGCTGTGGCAGCTAAGTCAGGGCAGGGACATTCCTGGGGCTCTGCCTTCCTTCCTTCCCACCACTGGAGCTGGCCTCTGATGCTGGGAACAACTTTATAAAAAGCAGACTGTCCTCACCACAGTAGGGAGGAGACTCCATCTACCCGCCCCACTTAGGACAAAGAACTCTGGAAGAGGCTCTGTGTCCACAGGTGATGGCAGGGCTGCCCTAAGTGAAGGGGGATGTCCCTTCCTGGGGCCCCACAGCTCAGTTGGAAAACCTCAGCCTAGAAATAATAGAACACAACAGTCACAGTGACTGTGTTTGAACCATTTCACTTTAACTTCCTTTTCCTACTTTTATCTAGTCCCTAAACATTATGTAATTTTTAAATGGGACAAAATTTTAGCAAATATCAAAGGTGGAAGAAGTGGAGGCAGATGTGGAAGAGAAGGAAAAGGAAGAGGAAAAAAAGAGAGAAAATATGAAAATTGAGAAGGTGAGGGCCAGAGGAAACCGTCAGAGCTAAATGTGAGGCTTTTTGTCATTTTCAGGCCCATCTCTCCCGCAGAGGAAACAGTGATAGCTCCCACCAGCAGAGAGCGGGAGCTGCGCAAGGCCTCACCATCATCTGCGACAGAGGTCAGAGACAGAGCGTGGCCCCTCTAAACAGAAGAAGGGGGCAAGAACAAAGGCCTGGCGAAAACTGGGGACTCCAAGCCACCTGTTTGCCCTTCAGGGTCCCAGACCAGAGCTGCCACTTTGGGCTGAAACTCCAGGGGCTCCTTGACAACTCCTGCTTCTAAGGAAGCATCTGCTGGTGACAAGTGTCCACCATCCACTGAGCCGCCTCCAACAAGGAAATTGGGACCCAGACTCCTAAGGCTCATTCTGAGCCTGTCCTTGACCTTCTGCTCAGAGCAGCCACCTTCACAACAGGGAACCCTTTGGGCTGACCAAATACTTGCCCTTGCAGCCATCACGGGAGACCAAGAGGAGCTCCTACCAGCACACACACCCATCACTGTAGGTCGCTAACTTCACAGAAGAAAGAGCCTTGCCTGGGTCCCAAGCACAGACACATAGCCACAAATAGGAGTGAGACAGTCAGCAACCTTCCATCACAATCTGAATGATGTCCAGCAAGGCCTTCTTCTAATGCCAGAACCGAGAGAGACCCAGAAGTGATAACTGTGTCATGGTAGGGGCCAATTACCCATGCTAGTAACACATCTGTGCTGGGTCCCAGGGTCACCCAGATGGTAGGGGGATTTATGGCCCAAACCTGACTTCCCAGAATTCAACGAATTCAGGAACAGAGAGAAGCAGAACCAGAAAGAGCTCTCTTCCAGGTCTCGCTGGGAGCCAGTATATTTTTGGAGGGCTTTGGCCTCGCCTGCTTGCTGTACTTTATTGCTGGCAGAAAGATGGGAAATTTATTACTTTACAAATCATACCCTTCACAGCATAAATGAACTGTCTGGCTGCAGCACGCTCGAGCCTAGATGATTTGCGAAACGTCTAATGGTAAGCGGGGTTATGCTATCTGCTTACGGCCTCCGAGACAAAAGCAAGCCGTAAGGCAGAGCATCTGCACAGTGTAACTCTAGGCCAGCAAATTGGCTGCGACGCGTAAATGTTGGCTCAGCAGCATTACATAATTTGGTGCGCTCGGCCAGGGACTCAGAGGAGCACAGAGCAGCCCCTCAGCCCAGGGAGCCGGCTCTGACGGGGCTGTGCATGACACAGGGCACCAGTGGAGTTCAGGGCCCAAGGTCAGGGTCAGGCTGAGCTCCACAGCCTGGCTAGTCCTGAGGCCTGCTAGTGATCAGGAGGCTGGGGCGGACTCCTGGGACTGCCACGGCAAGGGAGTGCTCTCTACATCCCTTCTGCTCCAAATTCCTCAAACCTGAGGTGAGGCGGATGGTCTTGAAATGATTACAGCCCCAGTGTGCAGACAGGGGCTGGTCAGCACCCACGCCCGTCGGGTGTTCCCTCTGGTCCGGCTGGCAAGAGGACAGGACTGATTACGGGATCCATCATTACCACTGACAGGCTCATCCACCACCTGTGATGCGGGATGTGACTAGGAGGAAAGGGAAGGCATACCCAGGCATACAGAAAACCGGCAAGTCACTGGATCTCTCTGAGCTTCCGGGTCATGTGAGTAGTAGTGCAAGATCCAAAGTCAGACTGTTAGGATCTTGCTCTCAAGTATCTATGCTTTACATGGCACTTAAGACTCATTATCATCATGAAGCACTCAGAGCCACCCAGGCAGTATGCATATCATCATCCCCATCTGACAGGTGAGCATACTGAGGCTCGGGAGAGTCATGGCACTTGACCAGGCTCAAGCAGCTAGTGAGTGGCAGAGCCAGGATTCAAGCTCAGGACCCACCGGTTCTAAAGTGTCTGTGTGTGTGTGTGTGTGTGTGTGTGTGTGTGTTTTCCCACAGCACTTCTCTGCATCTCATAATCTAGGGTGTCATTTCATGGCCCCCCAGCATCTCATGCTGTGCTGTTTGCTGGACCGGGGGGTCCTCAATTCAGGCCTTGAAGGTTGCACTACCGACCCAACATAAGCTCTGCTGGGCCCAGGCACGCAGTAGAGATATTGACTCAGACAAACCTTCTGTTCGTCTTGGCTCAGGGACTTGCGTGACCTTCCCAGAAAGGAGAGGAGCCAGCAGAACTGGCCCACTTTCAGATGGGCCAAAGGACGCTGCCTGAGTGCAGAGACAATCTTAAACTCAGGCTTAGGATGTGCAAGCGGGAAAAGGTCAACTGGTACTGCTTCTCAGCCTGGCGAAGTCTTTAGCTGAAGAGTAGAAACAAAAAAGCTTTCAAACCATTGATTTAAAAACAGAGAATGGCATTTTAAAACACTTTAATCTTCAAAAATAACAAAACTGTCTTGTTACCATGGCTAACTTTGTGCCACTTGGCATTAAAAATAAAAGACTGTTTACTGAATACCTATCCAAAAATAGCCTCACTTCTATTCACAGCCTTGTGAGACAAGCAGTTGGCCCCAATGATACTGTCCTCTCACCCGCTCACCTAATACATCCATTCACCTATTCATGCCTTCAGCGAAGTTCTCTCTTCGATCCCAGCAACAGACCAGCAGAAAGGGTCCTTGGGATTTTCAATTCCCTCCACGTCAAATGCCAAGTACAGATTAGGCCCCATGATCTCTGGAGAAGCTTAAATTCAGCTAATGGACTTTTTATGGTATGTAAACGTTGTCCTCAGTAAGGAAGCCTATTAGCCACATAAATAGTGCACACATGTCCACATGAAGCCCAGACTGCAGGAGGGTGACGGTACCCACTGTCAGCACCACAGCCACCACCGGGATGAATGTTTTCCGGCATTCCAACCAAGGCCATTGGCGTGTCTCCGTCAGAACCTTTTTGGCACATAAGTAATACCTTGTATGACAGCTGCTCCGGAGAGGGTGAAGCAGGCATTCACTGCTGGGTCTGATCTCTTAAGAGAGCCCCTTAAAGCCCAGGAAGCTTGGCCTTGACCTAGGCAGGAAGCCACAAGGGGAATATTCTGGATATGAGCCTATGCCAGCTTGAGTCATTCCACAGCCCCTGACTCCAAGGGCCACGAAACTAAAGGAGGTTCTTTACCCTGCAGTCACACACTCCAAGAGGCTCTCGTGGTTCCCCTGACCCCAGGGGCACTCTTGTGCAAGCCCAGGGAGAGGAAGGCAGAAACACTTCTGGGCCCAAGTTTCTGTGCTCTTCTAAGCCAAGTGCCAACACCAAAAGAGGCAAAGACAAGAGACTCTTCTCTTGGCACATGCATAAAACACAGCCCTGTGCACTTGTCTTGCATACCCTTTTCTGATGGCAACCTCCCCCAGAACTTGCCTATGGCAACAGCAACCACCAGGAAAGTGACCAGGGAGGACAAAGACTCTGAAGACACCTCCACATTCCTTTGATGAAACCAAGCAAGGCCATTTGCTCCACAGATCTCACTGTGGTTGAGGACACAAGAAACTAGTGCAACTCAAATGTTCCAGGAAGCAGCGCCTTGTCACATGCCTGGGGCCAGCGGCCCCTGGAAGAAGCTAATAGAGGCATGGACCCCTCTCCCCGGAAAAGCTCATACAGCACAACACTTTTTCAATGTCAAAAGATTCCTAAGCCCCTGAAGCTTTACAGCGGTGCTCAGATTAGGAAACTCTGTCAGGAAAATTCCTTAAAATAAGAAGACCAAGAGAGCTAAGTAATCTCCAAACCTGCCATTACTCTCCCAGCACCCTAAACTCTGGGATGCACAAAGAAGGAACCATATCTATGGCTGTGAGAAGGCCCAAGAGCCCTTCTGCACCCACATAGAGTCTCTGACTTCATGCTTGAAATGGAAATGAGGACTCTAGCTCATGAATCTCCAAGTTTTCTAGCTCTTTTTCCCTGCCTGCACATGACTACCCGGGCCAGTTCTCCCTGATGGAGACGCCTCTGCCAGGTTTCAGCTTCTCGGAAGATTCTGCCTCAACAGAGATCTCTATTGATCATGGCCACCACCTGCCTGCCCCACCCCTGGCCCACTGACAACATGTTTTGTATGTTTCCCCTCCCATCTGCTACCTGTGGCACCAATCTATGGGCTATCACGGACCTCTGAGTTGGGCCAACTGGATTCCCTGATTGAGTGAGGAAATTGCAGGAGAACTGCAGTGCAGCAGCAGATAAAGCCAAAACATCATGATGCTTCCAAAAGCTGGCAGCCTCTGGTTCTTTCTAGGTTGAAGAGACAGGAGTCAAGGAATAAAGAAACCCGTGCAGAGGAGATGGTGAGAGCTGTCCACCATTAGATGGAGAGAGGTTGGCATAAGAAGTGGCTGAGCCCTGGGACCCAGAGGTACTGTGATCCAGAACTCACCTCCCATGGCCTGAGCTGAACTGGTCCATGGGGGCACTGAAAGCCAGGGAGAGTCCATCAAATGTGTCTCCATTGATTGAGGTCTTTGAACCCCAGAGAACCTCTCCAGAAAAGGAGACAGGCTGAAGAGAGCCAACTCGTGCAGTAGGGAGGGGTCTCTGGAGCATGGCCCAGCATCCTAACCCTCTGGGAATCTTCTAATTGCAGATATCTAGACCCCATCCAAGGGCAACTGATTGGAGTAGAGCTGTCTGTGCACAGGTTTATAAGCTCCCCAGGTGCTCAGGATGCTAGGCAGGATTAGGAACCATTAACTTGGGCCACATACCCCCTTGCCTGCCTAACCAAAATGGAATCCCCAGTGTGTAGCTGGCAGAGGACAGAGTGTGCGGAGCACTGTTGTCTTCCAGTTCCATATCAGCCTGGCAAAACCTGTTCTCTTCTCTTGTGGGCTTCCAAATGCCACCCAGCCTCCTCCAGGAAGCCTACCCCCTCCTTATCTGAGTCCCATCTTCCTTATGCCCTGGATATCCACTGTCCCTTGCGTTTTTCAGCCTCAATCACGTGTGGAACCCTTCTGGGGAGCTCCTGGTCTGCGAGAGAGAGGCCTGTGTCCTCTAAGGTATGGAGCTATGCCTGGGCTTCCACTGAGCTCTGCCCCAGGCTTAGGCCTGGTGGTGGGCTGTGTGGGTGGGGCTGGAGGTGGGAGAGGGACCGGCTTGCTGTTGCTCTTTTGCATCTCTAGTGGGCCCTGTGTAGGGTGCACCAGTGGAGTGGAGGCAGGCTCAGAAGGTATTCACAGGCAGAAGCAAGACATGCAGGAGAGTGAGTGGAGGGGGGAGGGGGAGCCCGCATGATTCAAGCTAACCCTTCATACCCCTTCTTTCATAGTATAAGGCACTCTGAAGGTAGGTATAGGAGAGGCAGGAATGAGAGGAGAAGGAGGAGTCGTTCTGAAGCTCCATCCAACCCAGGCAGGAGTTCGGCTCTCTCAGGCTCCAGTGCCAGCTACTGGCCTGTTTGCCACAGTTCCAAGCAATCTGGTGTAGCTGGAAGAGTGCAGGCGTGGAGAAGGCCATATCATGCAAAATGTGCATTTGATCAAGGTTGAAAACATGGTGTAACATGAGTTCTCCTGATCTATTGGATTTCTACAAAAGAGCCCTGAACTCCCCAGTCAAGTTCAACCTCAGGTCTCGGGAAAAATGAGTTTGTTAATTCAAGCAATTCCCCAGTGGTCAGTAGTTTATACCACATGCTTTGAAACAATGTGGCCTAAGTCAGGGGAGAAGTTGAATTACTTCCTAGGGGAGAGCCAAGGACTATCTGTTAACCTTGACAGGCCCTGCAGCCTCCTGCACTGGCTGGCTGGGCTCTCTGCAAGCCCCTTCCCATGAGGCTCGGGGGAGGGCTCCAGCTCCATGACTTGCACATTGATGCGGAACAGCCCCCTTATTCAGAGAACCATAGCTTTCCTACCATCCCCCTCCTCGCAGGCTGGAGGGCTGGGGTCTGCCATCACCTGCCTCTCAAGAAACCTGTGCCTCCAGCAGCCGCGAGGATCCACCAGGACTGTGACCCTCCTGCCAAGCAGACCCAGGAAAGGCACGCTGGCCACTGTGGATGAGAGGCAGGCTCCCACCTGCAGGTCAGTCTCAGGCAGGAAGTTGTGTGGAAGATCCTTTTAAGAGAAGATTAATTATTGCCAGAGGCCTCTAGGGCACCTGGTAAATTGCATTCCTTCGTTCAGTGAATATCTACTGGACATTCATCATGTGCCAGCTTCACCACACTAACCCATAGGGCCTCCTGGATAGCAAAATGTGGACCTGGGAGAACACACAGAGGATGACAATAATCACCACCAACACCTACTGATGTACCCTTTAGGCCCTTCACGTGGATTAGCTATTTAATCCTCACAACAACCCCTGAGCAAGTACAGCTGCTATCCCATTGCATGGATGAGGAAACTGAGGCACCTGCCCAAGGTCACCCAGCTGCTAAGCAGTGCTATGGTGATTTGGACTCAGGAGGCTGGCTCCAGGGCCTTTGCCCTTTATCACCTCTCCATCGCCATTCTCATCATCATTACAACAAAAGCATTCAACCTCCCTGCTTATCTGTCCCAGGCAGGAGTACCTGGCACCCAGGATTTACCCTACTCTTAGGGTAAATCCAGGATCTGAGTCCAGAGCCCCCACCATTGGCCTCCCTGCTCTGCCTCTCAGTGGAGTTCAGATGAGTTGTTTCACTTCTCAGCTTCTGTTTCCCTCACTTTCAAAAGGCAATAGTAATTACCCATAGGGTTCTTGAGATAATTAAATGAACTAATGGATAATAAAGTGTTTGGCACGGTGTCTGCAAATAAGAACCTACTAAGTTGGCTGCTCTTTATTTTATAATTATTAACAACATTATGGCATTAATAGATGATGCATGAAATTCCAGGACATAGAATCCCTGAGCAGGCCAAATCTGGGGGAAAGAACCATATCCATAACACTTTCATGATCATAACATTGTTCTTTCCAACTCTGTGCTGATCAGGGTTTATAAGGGGCTCCCATTTCACTTTTTACCAAAAGAAAATACCTTTCCTTTGCATCACGGTCAGCTGTCCAATAGTTCCCTTTTCTTCTATCCTCCTCCCTTCTCACATCCCCATTGTGACCCCAAGCATAAGCACCAGGGCCACCAGGTGTGAGCAACAGAAGCTGCCACTATAAACAAGACAAGGAAAAAGAAACGCTTGTCACTTTTCAGGAATTTCAGCATCAAAACCCCCGTTGAACTTGATCTTTTTTGGCCGTGTGTACACTTGTGGCTCCTTCCAATAAGTCAAGCAAGATGGAAACATTCGAGCAATGCAAAGCAGCGCTACTTGGGGAAAGAGACACTGATATGCCACATCAGCGAGGACCACCAGGAAAGCTGATTCCTTTCCAAATTCCAAGCCTCAACAACAGCGACCACAGCAGTCCAGACTCCTGTCTCTAATCCCTACCTCCCCATGTGGACAAAGGGTGGGGCTCTTTAGGCCTGAGCTCATGGGGTTTCACGTCAGCCCAGGAAGACCGAATGCATCCCTCCTGACAGCCAGGCACAGGTTGGGGACCAGAGAGACCCAGCTAGCTCCGCAGGGCAGAACTGACACAGGGCCAGGGGAGGGTTGTGGCGGCCCACACTGCATGTCTGTACAAGGTGAAGCAACTCCTCGTGTTGGCTGCTGAGCTGAGAGGTCACAGCTCTGCCTCGCAGCACCCTGGCCAAGTTTTCCATGAAATCATACAAAGCCAACAGGAGTTCCGGGAACTGTCCATCTGTAGCTGCAGCTTCCTCCCTGGCTGTGGGAATCTTCAGATCCCTTGGGCCTGGGCTAAGTCCACTCTCTACACATGTAGGGGAAACATGCCAGAAGGCCAGCCCTGTTCCCAGACATGGCCCTGGCCCCTTGCAAGCCCGGCCAGACACAGAGGGATGGTTACAGCAGACTTACCTAGTTGGCTAATGTCTCCCTAGTAGCCAATTGTAGCATTCACTGAGGGACTAGGCAGTCATGCAGAGGCCAAGCTCTAAAGGGCACCCACCACAGCCTGTCCCCTGATAACCCAGACACATAGACCCACAGCTACATCCCTGTGCAAATGCCATAATCCCGGCTTGGCTGCACGAACACGCGCACCTCTCCCATCCATGGCAGCGGGCCCAAAGGGCAGGCAACAGGCAGGAAGCAGCTGGACACACTAGGGGTGAGCTGAAGAAGACCAGCCCTCCGCCCCTTCCTGTCTGCACAGAGTGGTGGAGGAGACAAGGAGGAGTGAGGGGTACTGACCCAGGCCTGAGGAACACCTGGCCCAGCAGCACAGAACAGAGATGAGAAATGGGCCCCGTTTCCATCCCCCAAATCCTTCAGGATGACCACTGAAGCTGCAAAAAATCAATTTTCTGCAGCTTCTTCGGAAGCCAGGATTTGTTTTCTGTGTGCAGAGCTATTGGCTCAGCTGTTTCCCATCAGCTTCCTGCGTGCTTCCAGGCAGAGCATGGCCCACTGCCTCCCTGTCCTTCCTCCCCCAATGCTCAAACCCACACCCAAGATAGACCCCTGGGAAAAGCAGAGGGTCTTGACTTGGGAGAATCAAGCTAGGTGTCAGGAGTTCACCCTGGATATCACCACCTCATGTTTCCAGAGTCCCCAGTCACTTACAAAGGACCTCACACATGCCCCGGCTAGGAGACAAGGCTAAAGCCTGGGGAGTCAGAGGACGAGAGAGAGATGGGGCAGGACAGAGAGTCGCTGGACCCCAGATTCACAGGGCACAGATACACTCTCTAGGTGGTAACATCAGAGCCACCACTTCTCAGTGTCGGTCCCTATTTACTGAGTGCCGACTGCCTGGGACCCTGTGCCAGAGCTGCGCCCCAACCCCATCCAGCCCAAGCTTCAGGCTCCTCCCTGACCTGTGAGGCCCCTGACAGTAATGACCACGGACTCAGATGCACAGACAACACCTGTCACACACACATGCACTGGTGTTCAGCAAAGGACACTGCAGACCTAGTCACACTCCTGGGGACACCTTTAGTGAAGGCTTTGTGCCTCTCTCTCTCTCTCCACAATCATTTTTGGCAAATCCTGGCACGGGCTACGTTTGCTCTAGATCAGTGCTCTCAAGGCGTGGTCCCTGGACCAGCAACATCAGCATCATCTGGGAACCTTGGTGAACTGCATTCTCAGGCCCCACCCCAGGCCTCCTGAATCAGAGATCTTGGGGTGGAGCTCAGCAGTCCATGTTTTAACAAGCCCTCTAGGTGATTCTGCTCAAGGTTGAGAACCACTGCTCTACGCGCCCATGTTGTGGGGGGAACAGGCTGCAGGGGTGGGGAGGGGTGCGACCTGGCTCCTCCCTCTGCCCTCCCTCAGCCAAGGTACTATGCTGACCTCTCAGCTCACAAGCCTGAGGGAAGCCTTCTGCCCCCCAGGCTTTTCCTCTGTCTGGATCTGGGGTCCTCCTAGGCCCCCACACCAGGCTGGCTACTCTACCTCTTGCTGCAGGCTCCCAAACCCCAGGTACCCAGTCTTGCCATGTACTGATGAGTATAAAATCTTCATTCTCAGTATAATTAAAATTTACAACATGCACTGATCACATGTCCATCTCAGGGGTCTTTGCACTTGCTGCTTCCTAAGCTAAAACCCCCTTCTCCAACTGGTATGCTCCACTCCCTTGCTTCACACGGGTCTATGAGTAAATATCACCTCTTCAGACAGGCCCAACCAGACCACCTTACCTAAGGGGAATGCCTCTTTTGCTCCATCTTCCTACCCAGCTAACTTTTCCTTCATCTCCACCGAATATTTTGTTGTGTATCTACTAATTTGTTTGTGAGGTTTTGGTTTGTTCAGGGTTCTTTTTGTTTTGGGGGTTGTTTCTGCCTCTAGATGGTAGACTATGAGGGCAGAGCTTTCTTCATCTTTACTCACTGCTGCATCCTCCCTGCCTAGAACATGCCTGTCACGCAGCAGGAGCTCAGGCAATATCCCGGGTAAATGAATGGATACGTATATAGAAACAAAAATTAGTGCAATCCACTCCTTGTATTTATCACCCTTGAACACATAAAAAGCCAAAGCAAATTTGGAAATAAAATACAAACAAAACTACCAATAAAATTAGATGATGTGTTTTGCCAAAGTTAAATTGCTAAGAATGGGTTTAATAGTAGAAAGATGTGGCCTCGGGCCAGTTCTGTTTCTGTATTTCAATTTAATTAATACCAACGCAGAGAGTGAATGCCTGCAAACAGATGTATGCAAACAGACAAAGTAGCATTAATAACTTTAAGACTTTGTTTGTAAGTTCGGGTTAACCAGCCTTGATACAAAACCAAAACCCTGCACACAACCCTGAGGCATCAGTTTTAATGAGGGATTACCTGATAACTCTATAAAGCTGTCCTGTTCATTTGAAGCCACATTAGTCTACGGTGCTACTAAAATCTGCCTTAAATAGACACTTAGTTCATTTCTTCCTAATTCTAACTCCAGCCATCTCTTCCTCACATATTTCCCAGCGCATTTATAGCCAGTGAACTCTAGCAAGTTGCCGCATGGCAAGCCAGAATCTGTTTGCCATATGAATGTGACCCTGGCCACCCGCTAACGGGTGCCTGGCCTCCATCCTGCCCACTGGCATGAGCTTTGCTCCACCTTCACTTTATCTAAACAAATGCAAGCAAACTGAACTTCCTTTGTACCGTGGACCTCGGCAGTGTTCAGCCTTCCCTTGGTGCAAACACGAGCAATCGAACACGCAAACACCTTTATGAAGGCATGCAAAGGGCCTCTTCAGTGGTGCCGCAAATCCGTTATGACGTGAGTACTCAGATAATCTTGATGAGATTGTATGAATTTTAACAGATTTTATCGAAATGAAAACACAGACTTTTGAGAACTGAAAAACAGAGCTCCAAGCCACTGATGTCTTCACCTATTCCAGGGCCTGGACACTTGTCACCAGGTCCCTCTGAGCACTGCAGCAAAGCACTGATGTGCCAACTTCCAGCACACAGACCAGGCACAGTCCTACCAGCCGAAAATGCAATTAGTAAGCCACCACAAACTGTTCAAGTTCCAACCACAGCTGTGCCCCGCAGAGCTGTGAATCGTCTCACTGGATTCACACGTGCTGAAAATGGTTCTACAATTCTGGCATCTGCCAGAGCTTTCCAGGGATGAAGGCATAATGGGTGCCAAAGGTTTAATTAAAAATTTATGGAAGAAAAACTTACACTTGAGAACATTACATCCACTCTCTTCAGTTTGAGTTTTATTTCCCCTGCCAATATGGACAAGAGTGCCATGATTCTGTTTCATGACAACTTCTAAGTCCGGAGCCTCGCACCTGGGGGGCTGCCGGCAGGGGGCATGCTCTGAAATGGAGCCAGCCTCAGCATCCTGCCCAAATGCTCATCCGGAACTGGCACCTGTCCTCAGGGGGGTGGTGCCAAGATCAGCTGCCCTGGAGGCAGATGCCAGGTTCACTTGGCCAAGGGGTCATCTTGTCCAATCTCCTGCCAGCCAGCAGGTCCCCAGCAAAACCATGGGGTCTGGTGGATTCTCCTAAGACTCATCTCCCCAGTCTTAAGCAAAACCAACTCTCCTTCTCCCACCTTCCATCTCCCCAGCTCCTAAGGACAGTGCAGGAACTGTCCAGGGAGGAGACAACTCTCCTTGGCCTTTTCTCTCTCAGCAGGAGAGAGTTTTACACTCAGCAGGAAGAGTTCTTACAGAATCTAGAAAAACAGCTCATGCTGCTCTCCATGCGGCCTGAGGGCCAGCCCTTACCCTCCTGTGGCTCACTCTCTCCCACACGCCAGGCACAGCCTCTGTCCTGGCACACACCCTCTGGTCTCCAAGAGGAGGAGGGAGTGCCCTGTGTGTCGAGAAAGCATTGCTCTGTGTCAGTCATCTACGTTCACCACCCAAATCACGGGCGAAGCCAGGAACCCATGAAGACAAAGGCTTCCCAAGCAAGCTGTGGGCAGGCGGCAGGCCAGCCGGGGCCCAGCAGCAACAGGGAACAGACCCTAGGCTGGCACAGCAGCCAGCAGCAGCAGCCCTCACCTCCCAGGGATGGAGCCGCCTGGCCAAGGGCCCCTGAGGCCTGGCTCCACGCCCACCTGCCCCTCGCCTGCCCTCAGGGAGGCTTCTGTGCTCTTCCATGTTGCCAGTGGCCCTCAGGATGCCTCCTAGCAGGACCCTAGTTTCAGCTCAATAACCCCAGAAAGGAGACTGGGGTCTCAAGAAGAAGAGGGGTTTGGCTGAGCTCCCTTACAACCTAGCCCAGCCTTTTTTTTTTTTTTTTTTTTTTTGGGACAGGGTCTTGCTGTTACGCAGGTTGGAGTGCAGTGGCACAATCACAGCTTACTGCAGCCTCGGCCTCCTGGGATAAAGTGATCCTCCCACCTCAGCCTCCTGAGTAGCTGGGACGACAGGTGCATGCTACCATTCCCCGCTGATTTTTTGTAGAGAAGGGGGTCTATGTTGCCCAGGCTGGTCTTGAACTCCTGGGCTCAAGCTATCTGTCCGCCCCAGCCTCCCAAAGTGCTGGGATTGCTGGTGTGAGCAACCGGGCCTGGCCCCAGCTCTGCTCTTTGTTTTTTGTTTTTGTCTTTTTTTTGAGGCAGAGTCTCGTTCTGTTGTCCAGGCTGGAGTGCAGTGGCACAATCTTGGCTCACTGCAACCTCTGCCTTCTGGGTTCAAGCAATTCTCATGCCTCAGCCTCCTGAGTGGCTGGGACTACAGGCACATGCCACCATGCCCAGCTAATTTTTGTATTTTTAGTAGAGACAGGGTTTCACCATGTTGGCCAGGCTGGTCTCAAACTCCTCCTAACCCCTCTCTTGATGGAAGAGAAACCAGGGCTCCTCCCAGAAACACATTCTGGTTAACTGTGACCTTTTTTCCCTATCTCCTCACTAAAAAGCCTTTCTCTGAGAACACTTTCTGACAATCATTAAAGGAAGGGGGAACGTAGAAGTGGCAAGTGCATGCCGTCTGGTCAGGCCGCCCACCTCACGGCAAATCTTCCCCTCTGGCTCCCCAAGCCAGGAGGCTGGGCAGGATGGGTGGGGCAAATCTGGCTCTGACCCCTCGGTAACCAGTGGGTAAAAAGGGCGGGCTGGTTCCTGCTCATTGAAGTCATGGGCGCAGTAAGGCGAAGGTGCCCCGAGGATGGGGAAGGGCCCTGGCAGTCACCCACCTTGACCCAATGGGGCCACAGAAAGGTTGCGAAGAGGCCTTGGAAAGGGAGTGGAGGAAGACTTGAAAGGCTGGGTGTTGGCTTGGACCCTTGAGAGGAATCATCGGCTAGTCCATGAATCAGGGACCTCCTCTGCCCGCAGTTCCTAAGCACCTGCTGGAACTGGGAGCTGTGTTAGGGCTTCCACAGATATTCAACCCTCCCAACAGTACTAGGAAGTACATGATACTATTCCCAGTTAGCAGATGAGATGACTGAGGCGTAGCATGATGGGCCCATGGTGCCGGTTCGCAGGTGTTCTTCACTGCCACTCCATGCTCCTGAGCCACACCTTCAGGCAGTGGAGAAGCAGCTCTTCCCTCTGACCCTGGAGGCCCAGGGAGAGAGACTGACCAATCCTAACTCTGCCCTCTGTGGCCACTGTCCTGGGCCAGCTCTCTTCCATGCTGTGTTAGTAACCTTGTGGCCCCACCCTGCCTGGTCCACCTTGGTCTCTAGCTCTACTCACACGCTCTGTGTACTCCCTCCCCACCTTCCTGGAGCACATCTCTGGCGCCAGCACTCACGTACTCCAAAACCTTCAATGGCCCCTGATTTTCAGACTCAAGTGTGGGCAGGCCAGTCACTGAGGGCCTTGTGTGATTAGGTAATGACTTGTCCTTTCTCGAGGTCTCTTATGGGACGCTCTCCTGTGGGGATACCATCTCCCACTCCAATGGGACTACCCATTGGCACACTATCCCGGATCCTTGCTTTGCCTGCGATTTACCTTCTGCCTGAAACACCCCTCCACGCCCCCAAGACTTCAAATGTGTGCAAACCCAAGGCTGCTGCCTGGAGCTGGTGAGCATGCAGAACTGTGAAGAGACCTTACCAGCTGGGGCAGGAGCCCCATGATGTGGGAGAAGCCTCGATGGGTACCCAAGCAGGCCACTGGCCTGAAGAGGGAACTGTGGGCACTCTCTGCTCCACACTGGGATGCTCCCAGAGGTCTCTGCACACGCTACCCCCACCCCGGCCCATTGGCTTGCCATCTTGGCCTCCCTTAGCAAGCAGCATTGCTGAGTCATCCCTCTCCCATGAGCACGCAGCCCTCTCAGTTCTGTACAAAGGAACACAAGCATAGCCACAGCCACACAGCTCTTATGCAACTTGGCCCTTCTCTGTAAGGGTGTTGGAGGGTGCTGCTGGAGTGGACTCAGGGCTTTCTCTCAAGTCCCATCTAGGGCACGTCTCCACACTCACGCCCTGCACTTGGAGGCTGGGTGCTAGGCGCACCTGGGCACTGGATGGGTCTCTGCCAACCCTGAAGCAGGCATCTGGATGCAGGGATTCCTGAGGAGGGAGGGCCGAGGCAACACTAGTTCAGTTGAGGCCTCTGCTGACAGCAAACAGGCCTGTCAGCAGGGCTAGGTGCCTTCCCCTGACCACACACCTTTATTTGCCCCATGCTCCTGTGCTTCCCAAAGCTACTGAGAATCCGGAGGCAGAGCCTCAAGGCGTTGGGCTAGGGGACCGAGCCTGAGTTCCCGCTCTGCCAGTCTGCTCGGAGCCAGTATGACTTTGGGAAAGCCCCGGTTCCTCTCTGGCCTCAGTTTCTACATGTGCAAAACAGAAGCTAAGACTAGACTGGTGGTTTCCCAGCTTTGTTCCTGGAAGCCCTGGAGTTCTGAGGAAGGGTCTCAGGGACCCCTTCACAGGCAAGTTGCAAAATCCAAACCCTTCTGCAGCCACGTCTGGGGCCTGGAGGCTTATCAAAGCTGAGCCCTCTGGTGCCTGGTGCATAACCCTGGACAAATGTTTCACTTCACAAGACAGAACTCTGGCCTCACCCTTTCTTTTCACTAAGATACAGGCTTCCACGAAGCCACAGAATGGGGACCTGGCCCAGAGGTCAGCGGGCCTCCACTCTGGGCAAGGCAGATCAGGGCCGGATGAGGGAGGAGGGGCCAGGCAAGAATGAAAGCAGGATCCTGGCAGGCAAACAGAGCCCAGAGCCCATGCCCCATAAATCAACACAGTGAACTAGTTACAAAGTTGCAAGAGCTACAAAGACAAGCAAGGAGCAGTGAGGCAAACAGAGATGAGCAACACCAGAGCCCTCTGGAGGAACAGCAGCAGGAGGAGGTGCTTCCAGAGCCCAGAAACCAGGGCCACCCAGGAGAAGCTAAAGTCACTTAAAGGCCTCTTCAATCTGGGGGAGCTGAGGCCACACAAAGAGGCTGATGAATGACGGCTAGGGCCACAGAGAAGACACGACTGCTGCAGAGACACCACCAAAGCCAGAGCTTGGAGGAGACATACCCTTTCCTCTGTCTTCCTCCAGCCCTCCAATCTTCTGTCAGTGCCTCTCATTGGCCAAACTTGGCCAGAGTCAGTTTTCAAGGAAGCCTGGGAATTACAGTTTTGCAAGGCCAGTCCTTGGGATACAGAGCCACGCAGGGGAAGGGCAAGAATGGATCTGAGATCAAAGAGGCAAATGGTAGCCATGAAGCCACTCTCAGACCCCCAGAGATCCCTGCCCTTCCAGATCCTGCCCATACGCCAACATCCAGCTAAAAACATCTTCCCCCAGAAAGCCTGGACTGCTGGTTCCGGGCGAGCCCTGATCTCTGTCTGGCCACACTCTGGCCTTGGTGCCACCTTGTCCATACCAGATCAGGGCAGGAGGCCCCCGCTGCATTCTCTCCAATCCCATAGATGTCCCTGAAGGTCAGCAGGCCTCTGTCACAGCTGAGCACAAAGGCTGATGAGCCTTTTATCCTGAATTCCCCAGCTCGGTTTCTTTCCAAGAAAATCTACTTTTTCCCAAATGAATATTTCCAGGTCATTGTTTGGGAAATATATGTCATTGTCATTGGTTTTAAATAACTGGACAGGATGGATGCACAAAAGGAAGCCAAGCACTCCCCTGTAAAACTGCTCTAGGGCCAACCCGACCTTAGACGGGAAAGGAGGAGGGAGTGTTGAGGTCTCACTGCCTCTAAGAAGACTCGCTGAGAAATGCATGTTTAGAGCAAGAGATTCCCGAGGTTCTAGACAGAGGGAAAGATTTTCACCTCACTGAATATGATGGGATCTGGCCCATCTCTTCCCAGGAGCCTTCCCAGGACCCTTCCCATCCCTGCCTGCCCCCAAACCTCACTGCTCCCAAGAGTCAGCAGTAGCCTTCTAATTGGCCATGTTCTCCAGCCTCTTTTCCCAAGACTTGATAACCCTGAGAGTTGCATTTTCAAACAAAGGCTTGACAATGTCAACTCTCCTCCTATTACCTCTCTGCTGTTTCCCAAATAAACTGCAAGCACCAGAACCTGAGAGATGAGGCCAGTGGAGTGCCGAAGCCAGCCCCGCTAGCTCACGAGAACCTAGTATTCAGTGACATCACACTGATAACTTGAAATCAGCCATGGTGGGAATATTTACACCATGGAGATTGGCAAATGCCTCACATCAGAGACTTTTCTATTTTTCCTGGAGAGCAGTTGGTTGTTAAATGCTTACCAACACACCACTAAATGATGTCTTTGATGCTCTGGGCACATACTACCCTACCCCCCTCCACCACCACCAGTCCCAGCCTCATGTCCTGTTATCCCCTCTCCCACCCTCTCCCTCCCAGCTGTTCAGCCAACACACCAGGTCTTTCCAAGCAGCTGCCAGAGGGGAGAGAACACGAGGGTGCTTCCATCCTGGGTTCAGCTCTAGCTATGGAACGTTGGGCAAGTTGCTTGATCTCTGTTCCCTCACCTGTAATACGCAGATAGCAACACAGGCCTTCATGAACATGAAATAGGAGCACAGCTGTTGCAAATTCAGCACAGTACTTTCCAAGGATGTGATCAGACAACGTCAGCCCCTTCTCTATTAGCAAAAATTCTCTCATGCCTCAAGGTTCAGCCTGAATTCCACCTCCTTTGTGAAGCCAGATCTGTGAACCCAGCAGAAAAGTCTACTCCCTCCTGACAGCCCACCCCTGGTGACTGTAGCTCTGTGACACAAGACCACAGTCCCTTGTGAGAGCAGGGCAGACAGCTGGCAGGTGAGGGGCAGGGGTGAAGAGAGGGGGATAGGATTTACATGCAGCTTCATGAGAAGCAGGATGACAGGGCTGACGAAGCTACCAGAACTGCTCATGCCCTTACCCATGGACTAGACAGACAAGAAAATAACAGAAAAAACTCCTTCCTAGGATAGAGGTGCTCCCTCCTTCTGGCCTCACGCACATGCAGGCACCTGCCTGACAGTGGCAGGAGGGAGATACAGCATGTAGGACATGTGGTCTTATGTGAACTTGGGATGAATCAGCCTCACAAAGCTCACTTCCAACCACCAGCACACTTGCAAACGTAACGGAAATGTCAAGAATGTGGACCCCCATCAGCCCCGCCCAGATGCCACTGGCTGGCCAGGCCACAGGAGCTCTGCTGTCTTTGGGATGGGAAATGCCACTCCCACTGCTTGGCTCCTGCCCGCCCTGGGCAGCTGAAGAGGGACAAGGCTGGAAGGGACTAATGTCATTTCTACCTCTTAAGAGGGCTGGACTACAGCAGAACCTAGGGTGGTCAAGGGGGCACCTCCACCTTCCTGTGAAGAGCTCAGCAGATCCCCAGCAACTGGCAGATGTTATTATTCACTTACTTACTTGCTGTGTAGCCTTCAGCAAGTTGGCTGACCTCCTTGGGCCTCAGTTTTCTCCTGTCAAATGGGGACAATCATAGTACCTTTTCCTGAGAAGTTACGAAATAAGTGATTAAGTGCTTCAAGCTACGTCTGACACACAACAACTGCCGAATAGGTGTTAGCTATTATTATTTATTACCCCCTTTTTACACAGGAAGAAAGTGGACTTTAAAAGGGAACCTGGATAGACATAATTTGGAGTTTTTGTCCCAAGTCTCTGCAGGATCCAATCTCTAAAGGAAATGCTGTGGGTGAGCCTAAGCCTGGAGCCTCCCGAAGAGAAAAAGCCCGTGTCTCTTCTGTTTCCAGCAAGGACAGTAGAACAGGGGCTCCTGAAGCTCTGCTTAGAGCCCAGCACTGCATCTTCTATCACAGGGATCTTTGTTGCTATCAAGAGCCAGCACAGCCCTACTCAGACTCCACTTGTAAAGTGTAAATTACAGAATCTCAGGTTTACAAGAAACTCTAATGACCATCCAAGTCCACAGCTGCTCACAGAGGCCCTTAAAACCTCCACCGGGACACTGCTTGAACACCTCAGGGGATGGGGAACTCAGTACCTACAGAGGCGTCACATTCCACTCCAGATGCACCTGAAGAGAGGGGAAGGGGAAATAAATGAAGGGGCCAGGGAGGCTGGGTGCAAAGGCTGATTTTGCCAATTTCTCAGTTAAGCCTAAGACAGGGCCAGACTCCAGCCACCCAGCTGCCACCACTGCCCCTGCCCAACTCCAGTTCTCTAGAAAACTGAGAGCCCCTCTGGGAGGCCAGGCTTGGCAGGAAGATGTGGAAGCAGGTTGAGCCACAAACCAACTGGTTCCATACCATTAGGCAACAGGAAAGCAAAAGGGTGGCCCCGGGCCGGGCGCAGCAGCAACAGTGGCCACGGAGATCAAAACACCCAGATAATGAGCCAAATTCTTCTCCCAGAGACACTAGCTAACGAAGGGAGCACAGGAAGCCCCATGTCACGGGCCCAAAGTGTTTATACAAGTGTTAAAAATACATTTCAAAAGAAATCAGGGAAGCCCAAGGAAAACCCTCTGCCGCCCTTGGAAAACAGTTTTTGAAAACCACGTTAATTTGTTTTCCGAAAGGTGTTTGAAGTCTCCCTGTGTACCCCCTGGGCAACTTTAATTCCACCTCCTAATCCCCTATTAAACCTGATGCTCACTAACACAGCCCACTTAGGGGATTATGCTTTTTATTCTTCATTATACAGATACATATTTGGGCCCATGTGTGTTCCTATGTTGTCTTGTAAATTAAAAAGCCACTGTCAGCCACACTTCTCCAAGGGGCCTGAAATTGCCGGAGCGTCATTAAGGCGCTGAGGGGATTTGAAACGAAGTTTAAAGGGTCAGAAAGTGTGATTTTTAAAATTAATTTCCAAAGCCTTGTAACCTTACAGCCAGAGATGAATGAGTCCGTGGGAAAGTGCGAGAAGTACATGTGCGAAGAGGCTAACCAGAGAGGACGGGGTCACCTTTGCCACACAGAGCAGAGGTGGCGGGACAACTGGTTCCACAGTTCCAGCTGTGGTAGGGCTCAGGGTTCTGCAGGGAAAACGGGAATGCAAGCAGTAACTAGTATTTTCATCATTGTCAGCAGCAGGCTGTTTCTTGAAAACCTACTATGTGCTGTTTACACACCTCAACTCATTAAATTCAGTAGCCCTCTAAGGAGGGTATTATTATCCCATATTTCACATGAGGACACTGAGGCACGGAACACTCACGTGACTGCCTAAAATCCCATTGAAGAAATGGGAGGGACAGAATAACACTGGATAACGACGAGACCCATGAGATGTACTGAGCTAGCACTCAATAGCTAATGTGCCCAATCCAATGGATATGCATGATCTCATTAAACTCCCACCAAAAGCCAGAGAGAGAAATCTTGTTATCAACCCTACTTTACAGATGAGGAAGCTGAGACCCAGAGAAGTTTTTGTTTTTTTAAGCTGTCAAAAGGCACACAACTAGTAACGACCTCAGACTTGAACCGAGGTCAGTGAGACTCCAGAGCCCAAGCCCCCAACTTCGCTCTCACTCCACAAACTCACAACATGCTCCCCAGCTGCAGAGAGCTTCATAAAGGTAGCACAAAAGAAGTGACAAGGCAGCCTCCCTGCCACAGGCTCCAGCACCTCAGCTAGAAAGAAAGCCCTGTGGGTTGAAGTAACCTAGGAGGGCTCCTTGGAGGAAGGGTACAAGAGGCAGGCTGGGGAAAAATGGGCTGAATCAGTAAAAACAGTGGAAGTGGGTCAAATAAGCTGCACAGGTGGGAAAGGACATGTGTGCTCACGGGCACCTGGCCAGAGATGTCAGGAGACAGATGGGCAGGAGGATCAGGAGAGAGGTCTGGTCTGGGGACGGATATTTAGGCAGAGACCCTAAGAGCCTTAGAGTCCTTCCACGAAATCCTCTCCTCTCTGCCTTTCCTCCAGTGACCAGGCCTGAAGACAGCATCCCCGTTCCTATTCAAGCTGGCCCCTGACTTTGCACACCCTAACCCACCTCCCACACCCTCAGTCATCACTCCTGTCTGTGCCCCCACTCCCTTTAGATATTACATTTCCCCTGTCCCCTGGATCAGCCTAAAATTTTGCTGTGATTTCTCCCTAATCTTAAAAACCCTGCCTTGACCCCCACATCCCTCTCAAGCTGCCACCCTATTTCCATGCTTCCTATTTTGGCAAAAACCCCTTGACAGCTGTGTGGATCTGACATCTCTTCTCCACCCTCCCAAGCCAGGCCTCACCTCCACCACTCCACCAAACTGGCTCTCACTGAGGTCCAAGCCAACTCTCAACAGTCTTTCCCATGAACACCTCCTTTCTCCTGCCTCCCATAACACTGCACACCTCCCTGGCTGAACCTTCGCAGGCTCCCCTACTGGTTCCTCCACATCCAAGTTCTGCATTGCCTGAGGGCTTACTCCTCTGAGACCTCTGCAAGTGTCTCCCTCCTCTCTCCATCCATTTCATCTAGTCTTGTGGCTTTAGGTGTCACCTAGTCCTGTGCCACTGCCATGCCACGTTGCAACAGGTCTGCCTCTAACCCCTGCCTCTCCTCTCAGACTCAGCACAGCCAATGTGACATCAGCATTTGTATGTCTGATAGGCCTCTCAAATCAGACTGATCTCCAGTGCCCACTGCCCCAAACCTGCACTTCTTCTTCTCCTCCATCTCAGCAAACAGCTGTTGGGGTGAAAGAAAAGGGGAAGTCAGGAATAGCTCTTAGCTTGAGCAATTGGATGGACAGAGTGGTGATCCATCAGAAAGTCCTACTGACTCTACCTCCAACACATACCTGGATCCATCCCTTCTCTCCCTCCCCACTGCCCCATGTGAGCCTACACCACCATCATTTGCACCTAGACTCCACAATAGCCTCCTATGACCTCTCTGTCTTCACCTTTGCTCCCTACCACTGTTCATTCAACGGGGTCTTTTTAAAACACAAATCTAATCATGTCACTGCCATCACCACCCCATTGTATTTGGATGACATCCAAACTCCCAGACATTGGCCAGGACAGCCCTGGAGGATCTGAACCCTGCCTGTCTCATCAATGTCACCATGTGCCACTCCCTTCTGGATTCCACGCCCAGCTGGATTTCATGGTCCATTCTCTCCTTGAACACACCAAGCTTGTTCCACCCCAGGGCTCTTGTACTTGCTTCTTTGTCTCCTTGTAATGCTCTCTCCTGATCTCACAGCTGACTCCTTGCCATGCAGATCTCCACTGAAATGTCACCTCCGTGGGGAAGCCAGCCTGACCACCCATCACATCACCCAGGTTTAATGCTCTACAGGATGCTTCTCACACCTGACAATCTTCATGTTTATTTATATGTGTGTGTGCTGTCTGTGTCTCACCAGAATAGAAGCCCCAGGAGGGTATGGACCTTGTCTGTCATGCTCATGGCTGTGGCCCCAGCATCTAGCACAGTGCTTGGCTTAGATCTGACATTCAGTCACCATGGCATGAACGTCTGCTTCCTCCCATCTCTGCATCCCTCCTCCCTGGCCCACCCACCTCCCATAAGACCCTGATCGTTCCCACAAGGCCCAACATGGTGAAGATTGAGTGTTCCGAATAATATGAGGGCTTGGGGTTGAGGGTGAAGAGAGTAGAAATCTTAGTGGCCATCTTTGATCTCCCAGCCTCAGCTGCCACTTCCACCTTCCCACTGACCAGGCGAAACCCCTTGAGACCTGTATGTGGCCCTGGGTCACACCTCCCCTCAGCCAGGAGACTGCCAGACACGCAACCTTGAGCTTGGGAATACCCACTCTACAGTCAGACAGGCAGGGCCCACATTCCGGCTCCCCCAGTTATGTGTAGAAGTCTCTTCAGTTCTCTGGTCCTCAGTTGACTCATTTGGAAAATGGAGCTAGGAACAGCACCTTCCTCTTGGGTTACTGTGATGATTTGAATGAAATAATCATGTAAGGAGGGCCTGGCACACGGCACCTGCTCGATGAAATGGAGATGTGGACACTGTGGAGCTATTGTGGGGTCTAGGAGCAGGCCTCGGGGAGAACGAGGGTTCCACACATGTTCCTCCTGAACCAGGGCCAAGTGTGGCCAACAGATCTCAAGACTAAGAACTCAACACTGTCTCTGCTAATCCCACCAACAGGTTCAAACAGCCACACCTCCTCTGCCCTGCATTCCCTCTCAGTCAAATGACAGGGCCTTGAGTCAGTTCATGATAAGGTGACATTACAAATAATGGAACCCACTTATGCTGACATCACATGTAATCCTGCCCTCCCTCCTGACAGGGGGCCAAGCTCCTCCCACGCAGGGTGTTAGGCAGGGCACTGATTCCTCCCTTGACACACAAGATACTGGGAAGACAGATGGCCCACATACCTTGAGTGGCAGCACCAGATCTGAGCACCATCCCCCAGGCCCAGCCCATGGAACGTGATCTGGACAATGAGATGGAAGGCCCCGCACAGGGCCCCTTCCAGAGGGACAATGCCAGCTAAAACTCAGCACCTAGCCTGGCCCCAAGGTTCCCTCTGATATGTATTTAGTAAAATTTGACTGTGCCTCTTCATGTCCTCAGCCTACCAAGCAGCTAGACACAGGCCTGGATGCTATAAATCAATTGTACCATAGTTATAACATTAAGCTACACTTAATATCCAAAAAGTAAGAGCTCTAATTACAGCCATATTGACAAACCTTTCGTCCACCTAGCCCTTGACTGCCAGACAAAGAAACAGAGACTGAGCCCTACAGCCTGGTTACCTGGCAGGTTGTACCTGGGCCACAGGAAAATGTCCAGCTTGGAACAGTCTGCAAGGTATGTATGGCCCTTGGAGTCAATCTGGCACCAAGATATCTTGGCCTGAACACACTTCCCAGCAACCAACCACTGCCAGCCCAACACCATCAATGCCACTCCCAAGTGCTTCCCAGCCTGCGAAAGAACTTGCTCACACCACCCTACTGGCATGTGAGTAGCCCAGGGGAGAAAGGGGGGTGGGAGTCGCTGGTCCCTCTTGATAGGCAGGGACACTAAGAACCAAAGACAGGCAGAACTTGCCCATGGCCACACAAGAGTTAGGAAGGAGAAACTAGAAATCCAACAGCCTGACCCCTAACTCCATGTTCTTTCAACTCCTCTGTCCTAAATGGGCGAAAAAAGCAACAGAAATGGACTGGCTGTTATCATTACTACCCCTTTTATATCTCTATTGGTGAAAACAAAAATTAAAACTCCTTCACAATGCGCTGTCTTTATCATTGTTTTCAAATCCATGTTACTATCTGGGCTTCACCACAAGCCTGTCAGGTTGGTATGCATCTCCACATCTTACAGGCTGTGAACTGAGGCCTTTCTGGCTCACCCAAGGTCACGTGGAGTTTCAGAGGCAGGGGTCATGTCTCCTGACTGCCAGCTTAGTGCTCCACAATCTCCACCCACTACCTCCCAGGCCTAAATGCAACTCCATCCTAGCTTCCCATAGAACCACAGAACCACAGTTCCTCACCAACTACCAGCTGTTGGATGTACCACCCTGCCCTCTCCTATACCTCTCTCCTCGCTAACCTCAGCCCATTGACCATAAGAAAACAGAGTCTATGGCGCTTGACCATGGGGCCTCTGGGATCCTCTGGAAGCCCCCATGAATGTACTGAAACACACCTGCCAAATATCACAGCAATCAGATTATCCTTCAGCCCTTCCTAGAGCACAGCCAATGACGCTTCCCAACTGGGTGGGGCACTGAGAAGGGGCCAGATGGCACAGGCAAGGGGCTAACAGACAAAATACACAGACCCTAGCCCAGAGTTCTGAGTGGGCCTGGGCACCCCTCAGCATTTTCCATCCATCTATTCATGCAGCCAGCTGCTCAGCCCACTCATTTCTGCAGAAGTGGGCCCAGCCCAGAGGCCCTGCCAAGCCCCAGCTTTACCCCAGGCATAGCCTGGGCATCACGAGTGTATCATCCCCATCTCCAGGCTTATCTGTGGTCACTAGTCAAGGGCAAGCGGTTAGGACACCATTTTCTGCCTCTGGGACATCTGGCGAACAAGCCCAAGCCTCGAGTGAAATGTGTAGATGTTCTCCATGGGACTGTGGTTCAGGAAGCTGACTCTGGGACAACTGAGCCTAACCAAACAGCACTGAGTGGGGGTGGGGTGCCTCGGGGAAAGGCTTCAGCCAATACTGGAGGGATGGGACAAGGCAGGATAAGAGTCTACAAATATTTGGAAGCCTCAAATACCCTGGAGGGATGGAATTACCTTGCCTAGTAGCTAAGTGTTTTAAGGCATCAGGCAAGGCATTGCCCATAATTCACCTCCTGCCTATACATGAAAGTCCCACCAAGGATGGAGGATATGGCTGAACACTGGACCTGGTCTGGAATGGAGTGGACATGAGAATGTCTGTCTGCTGACACTACCCTTGTTGGACTTCCTGGGGTAGGGACAATAAAGGAGACCCATGTGACCAGAGTCTCCACATCATCCCAGATGCTGGGCTTCCAGGGAGTATGGGAGGAACTGTTCAATGCACATCCCAACAGCAGGGCCTCAGCACCACATCAGAATCTTCCTGGAAAGAGGCCAACCCCTGCCAGCCTCTCGGGATCCCTGAGTGCCTGAGCTCTTCATACAGATGGAGTAAGCGAGCCCCAGAGAGTGTCAAGGACTGCCCAGTCACCCAGGCATGATAAGAGCTGGGAATACTCCTGCTTTCTCCTGATGTCCATGGGTAGGTAGCACGATGGCCCATTAGCAAGGCCGTGGCACTTTATCTTCCCAGGACTTTTCCCAGGTTGCTTGGGCCATTATAAAACAGGTAATAGGTGGCCCTCAAGTGTTGTGACAAGAGCCCTTTGCTTCATCAAAGGAGTTTTCCCATAAAGGGTCCTCAGTTCCCTGAACGTGGTCTCTCCAGGGCTGACGGCACACAGCAGAACGCATGCCCAGAGAAAGAATGGGAAAATGGGTATAAAATTACATAATAATGTCTGAGGCACACCCCCAAGAAAATCAATGTTCTCTCAACCGTGGAGATCCACTGGGAAAAGACAAGGCGAGATGACCAAAGATTTGATGGGTCTTTTCAAGCTTTGTTTGGTCGAAATATTTGCTCTTATTTTAAAAACTTCTTTGTCGCAGATAAAATTGTTCTCTAATTTGGTCATACATTTGGATTTCATTATTTTCCGAATGTATTCCAGACATCTAAAATTAAACAGATGTCATCAACCCCGTTTAGACCTAAAAGACTTGTAACCAAACAGTGACTTCAACCCCAATACAATACCGACTGGGAACACTGTGTTTTAGTCATTAAAAGTTTTAAAACTCTGCTCCATTTTTCTCATTTCCTATAATGAGATCTTTTCCCCCTCCTTGAAATACGCCAATTCTTCAAGGGTCAGTGGAAAGTCAAACTGGAGAGTAAAGCAAATTTAAATATGAAAAATGGAAGAGTGAAATATGAAATCCTTATCCACTGAAACCCTCACTGAGAAACCGAAGCTCGGTTTCATTGCAAAGGAGGAAAAACGGTAAGGCAGAGATATAGAAATAGTATGAGTACAGGAAGGGGATTTGGCTTCTAAAGCCTGAATTGTTTTATCGTTCCTTTTCTGACAGGGATTAGATTAGTGAGAATCCTCCAAGCTTGCTCAGGGCGTCCTGGGGACAGTTAAGAAGAAAAGACAATTCTTTCTCCTCTCCAATCCTCATCTCTGAGCTCGCCCCCAAATGAATTTGTTAAACAGCATAACCAGGTCAGAGGAAAGTGCCTATTGGAGACGCCCAGAATTCACAAGCAGGGACCTGTGGCCACCGGGGAAATAACTGGGGAGGGGTCAGGGAGTATGTGCATTTGGGTTTGGAGGCCACATTGGGAGTCTGGCTGTATAATGTCTTCATGAGATGTCCAAGCAAAATGTAAATAAAATAGAGAATGGGATGAGAGAGGGACAGAGACCAAAGAAGACCTTTGCCTCTCTCATGGGAACTCGAGCCATTGAGTCCTGAACTGGGAGGCAGGCCCCTGTCCCCAAGCCCAGCCCCACTGTACACAGCTGGGGGCTTCAGGCGGGCTTGCTGCCTTCAGAAGTCCAATCTGTAGCCCAGCACATCACCCTGCCCTCCCAGCTCCTCAGGCCCCATCCTTCCCCATTCAACCCCCCAGCTACCCCTTGCAGTGTAGGATCCAACATAGGGACGAGGACAGGAGAGCTCCAGCCCACTCACCTGTGCTTCCTAATGCACACAGGGAAGCAGCGCGTTTGCCCCATAACTCACCCCCCACACCCAAATAACCCTCTGCCTTGGGTACTCGGGGAAGAAGAGCACCTCAAAATATGAGAAACCAGCTTACTTCAAAAAGACAGCACTTCCTAGGGCGCCCAGCCCCAAATACCTGTTTCAGGAAAGAGGTTCAAGTCCCTGACCCCAGAAAGGGCCATGGCTGCAAATCTGCTCCTGCAGGGACTGGCAAGATTTGTGTTGGGGTCTGCCTTGTTCACCCCAGGAGACGAGGCAGGAAGCCAAAACACACACACCCAGCTACCTCTGTTAGAGGACAAGTCAAAAGCCACCTTTGAGGTAGGCAGGAGAAAAGGTGATGCCCCTGAAACACACACAGGAACGGGCCCATGTTGGCCCTGAGTTGGGCCCCTTTCATGTATCCCAAACTGGCCCATCACTTGAGGTGGACAACACCTCTTGCCTCCCCCAACTGCATCCAGAGAGGTGCTCACTCCTCAAGAGGCAGGCAAGTCACTTAACGTCACTGGGCCTCGATTCTCAACTGCACCTCCCAATGATTTATGAAGATTCACTCCCCACAACTGGCAAACAGCTTGGCCCCAGGTGCAACCCTGGCTGGCTCTCCAGAAGGCTCTGCTGAGGAGGACTGCATCCCTGGAGTTCACTAGTGATGGCTGCCTTAATTGTGGGAGAAGAGAAGAATGACAGCATCTGGTTCTCCTACTCACCAACCCAGAATCAGCCCATCTTATTTCACAGGTGTAGAAAGTGAAGCCCAGGGACATAAGGTGAACCTATGCAAAGTGGTCACATTGGAACAGAAGACCAAGCATTCAAAAGCTGTAATACTGGAAAGCTAGCAATGGGCCAACGGGTAGATTTCAATCTTCAGGGTTCCCTGGATTTGAATTATGTTGGACTTTTCAAAGCACTTTAATCCACTATGTTAGAGTAAGTCCTACACATTTGGAAGAGATGCATCAGGTAGGGGAAACTGAGGTCAGCTAGGTGAAGTGACACTCCAGCTCACATAGCAAGCCAGTGACAAAGCTGGGAGGAAAATTCAGGCCACTCTTCCCATAAACCACCTGCCAGTCAAATTAGCACTGTCACCCAACAATACTGACAAGTGAGGGCTGCCAGAGGGTATTATTTAGCTGGAACAGGGAGGAAGGGGAATGTGGAGAAAGAACTGGCTGTCCAATACCCTGGCAGGGTGGAGGGGGGGTGGTAGTAAACAGTGACAATTTATTAATGGCCTTTACATCACTTCGGAGACTTGGAAGGGAGAGCCAGCTGACCAATAAGACATCATTACCACCAGGCCCCTTGAGCTTACTCACACGAAGACGTTTTACCCGGCAAACGTCACTCATTTCTCTAATAGGTGGCTGGCAAAGCTCTTTTAGTACCTATAATAAACTGAAGTCACAAAAGGGACAAATTAGCTGGCAATTGTTTGCTGGTAATTATTTGTTTTACCAAAAGATTGTTTTCTCTTTATCCCAGAGTTCTTACAAATAGCAAAAGCCCTCCTAGCATTTGAGTATAATCCCATTCACAAAGGCTCTGAGTACACCCAGCCATTCAGAAGCTCAGAGCTATTCATTAACTTGGGACTTGACAACTGCCCTGCATAAAGCACCAGATCCTCAGCTCACGGCTGTTCCAAACTCCAAACCCAACCCCAAAGATCATGAGGGGTGGGGGGCGCATTTGACCACAGAAAGGATGCCAGGGAAAGTGGGCATAAGCTCCATGATAATCCCCGAAGCGGGGGCTGGAAAACCTCTGGTCCTTGTTGAACCTCAGAGAGCAAGGCTCATTGCACAGGTGCAGATGGAGCACCTGCTGCGTGCCAGGCATTATGCTAGGCATGGGTGAAACGGACAGCAAATCCAACACAATTCCTGCTTTCCCAGAGCATGCGGGGTGGGGTGGAGGGAGAGGCAAAGATCAAGACAAATATCAATCAGGTAGCCACACTAATGAACACCTAACTGCAAAGGCACCTAAGGATCCTGAAGGAAAGGAACTCAGTTCCAGAAGAGCTCCTGATAAAGACACCGGACCCAGCCTGAGGGGACGCCTTGCAGGAGTTGATATCTAAAGGATCAGTGACAGTTAACCAGACAACAAGGGGTAGAGCACAAAGAGGTCCAAGAAGAGGCCAGGGCACGTATCAAGGCCCTGGGATGGGAGAGAACATGGCATGTTTGAGGAACTGAGAAAGGAAAGCAAAAAGTGCCTGGGCAGCAGACAGCAAGGGGCAGAGTGATAACAGACTAGGGTTCATAGGTCATGCTAAGGAGTCTGGTCTTCATCAAATAACAATGGGAAGCCATTGGAAGGTTTAAGAAAGTGAGAGCCATGATAAGTCTTGGGGTTTGAACAGATGGCTCTAGGTGCTGAGTGGAAAAATGACTGCAGAAGAGCAAGGTAAGAGCAAGGTGACAGCAGGTGGCCAGCTAGGATGTGCTGTCCAGGTGAGAGGTCAAGGTGACTGGACCAGGGTGGCAGCAGCGATGATGGATAGAGGTGGAGGGACTAAGGAGCTGTCGGATATAAAACTGACAAGGCTTCAGGAGGGATTGGACATCCCTCCTGAATTGGTGAGAGAGAGGGCATGTCAGGGATGCCTCCCAGGTGGCCCCTGTGATGGAGACACTGGAATAGGGGCAAGGTGACTGTGCTGTGCTGGGTGGAAGGGTCAGGAGTGCAGCCGTGACCATGGCTGTCTCAGATCCCTTTGAGACAGCCACACAGAGGGAGACACGGAGGGGCCAGATGAGTACAGGAGTCCCACAGGAAGACACAGGCATATCCAGCCCTATGCTCCTTCTTGGAGGGCTGTTCAGAGACAAGTCCCAGGATGTTACAGAGCACACGTCTCTCTCCTCAGCCCCCTTTAGTTCCTCCTTTTAACCCTTCTTACGAGGCAATTTCACAGGGAGATTGCAAGACAGAGCTGCTTGCCACAGAAGTCAGATGTCTTCCTGCATGAGGGAAATCTGTCTTCTCTCCCTGAGGAAACAGCAAAAGGAAGCCTCAAATCTGGCGATAGGGTTTAAGTGTAGACACTCAGGAGAAGTCCCTGGCTCTGAGGGTGCCACGCTGAAAGGCTTGGGTAAGCAGGAGTCTGGGCTTCCCTTCCCCTGAGGTTTCTGAGGCAGGATAAGATAGATGGCTCTCTCTGGGGATGCCTGGAATCCAGTGCTGCCAAGAGGCAGGGGACTGGACCTGAAGAACCAAACCGAGAGGCTCTCTGCGCCCAGGTGACTAAGTCATAGTCACAGGAACTCTATACACCCAGTGACAATAGCTCCATTCACCAAGTATTCCCAGGCACGGTGCTCAGGGGCTTCATCCACACTGCTTCATTTGATTATCGCAACAATAGCACTTGGTGGACACTAGCCCCAGGTGAAAGATACAACACTAAGGCTCAGAGAGGTTAGGGAGAAGAAAGGTAGACTGCTAGGATTCAAACCCTTACCTAATACCAAAGCCCACACTTCTTCCTCTCCCTTCTCCTCCAACCCCCTCCCCACTCTAGCATTTAATTCTATTTGAGAAGAGCCTGGTACTAAAGTGCTCTTAGAAATGTTAATAACGTGGGTTATGGGCAGGGTAGAAACAATCTGCAGCAGCATTTCAATACAAATTATAAATAATAATAAAACTTATAACACACATAACACACAACTGCATCCCACAGAAGGAAATTCAACAGCTCATTAGCAGAAAGAAAAAAACCTGGGAGAAGAGTCTGTAAGAAACACACCTTTGTAGAAACAGACAAAAGAGAAAGCTTTGTGTATAGGTTAATATATACTTAATACATTTTGCCAAAGCACCTTTCAGAGATGCCATGGCCATTTTCACCTGCATTACAAGAGGGTTCCTACTCCCACATCGTCACAAACAACAAAGTTCTACCGATTTGTAAGAACTCTGGTGTATTCTTCATCTATCATATGGTACAAATGTAATTTCTCAGTCGGTTCTTTATGATTTATTCTTTAGGTTCTTTTTCTAGAATTTTAACTTTAATAACTTAGCTTACAAAGTAGCATGAATTTATACTTTAAAGCAAAGATCAAGGTATCTGTCACCTATAAAGACAACTTTCTGCAGGATTTTAATTCTACTCTCCATGGTTGACAAAGCCACCGTGTCTGGGGAGTGACCCTCCGAAAGGAAGCGGGTCTGCCCTGGGGCTCACCTAGAGTGGCTGTGGTGGCCAGTGGGTAAGTCCTCCCAGGAGAGACAGTCGACACCCTCTGTCCTGGTCCCAGGGCCCTGGATCCAGCTGCTGCTGCTTGACCGTCACATCAGGAGGCCCCACAGCTGCAGCCAGTAGCACAGCACTCAAACAAGAGAGCCACACAGGAACCTAGGTACCTAGCTGCATCCTCCCAAGGATCACACCCCCTTGACAGGCAGCTCCACGCTCACTCCAGGCCCTCACCCAACCCAGTTCTCTGTCACGCAGACACACACACACACGCCCAGCACGTCTCCAAAAGAACAATGATCCAAATGAGCCTGTGCAACTCGAAGTTGCTCACAGGTCTCAGGATGCAGAGCAGGGAAACTGAGCTCCCGGCCTTCCCTACACCCCACAAGAAAAGAGCCAGGAGCCAACAGCAGGCCTTCCAAACACGCTTTTCTTCCCCCTCACGCATATTGTAGGGCAGGGGTACCAGAGACACACTGAGCAGCACAGGCCCATCTGTCCCCAAATTGCTGCAGAGGGGCCACACTGGAGGGCTCCCTGCACAGTACCCAACCTTCCCTCTGCATCACCCATGAGACTGCAGGGGGCTGCTGCAGGGGGACGAGACCTTTGAACACAGGGGCAGGCACTGGGGTGAGACCCCCAGAAGTTTTGCGGAAGCAGCTGCCTCTGCCTGGGACCTCAGAGGTTACAGGCAGAGAGGGCTCGGCGGGTGACAAGTTCTGGTGCCCCCCAGAATGTGACCTAAGCAAGGACCCATTGCTTCCTGGAAACAGGGCCTCTGAAGCCCCCCTTTGACTCCATAGCTTTTTGTCTCTCCCCTTCCCCATGTTGCCCAGCTATGCAAACAAAGGCATGTTTAGGGGAAGAAGGGCACTCATATTTAATAACCCTCAAATCGGGCTCCACATGTGGCTATTGTTAGGCAGATTTAAACAGCAATTACAGAGGTACCTCCTTCCTCCTCAGCAACAACCTAGGCCCTTAATCCAGCTAAGACCCAGAGAGTTTAAGGCTGAGCTCACTGAGATGAAGGTACCAGCTTAAGCGAGGCCTGCTCAGGGCTGGGGGAGCTGGAATGCAGACAACGGCCCTCCCTAAATTTACTTCTTCTTGCCAGCAAAAAAAAAAAAAAAAAAAAGGGGGGGTGGCGGTGGGGGCTGAAGATGGGGGCGCCTGGCTGAAGTCTCTGTGGTAAACTGGCTTCCAGAGAACTCATATGGAAAGTTGCAGAAACGTTTGGACCAAGAATTCAGAAAGGAAGGCAACATGCCCCCACAGGAGCCTCAAGCTCAGGCTGAGGCTGGGGGATGGGGGCTCCTCCTTCTAGAACACTTGGTATTCAAGGCTGCCAAAAGTCTGACCAGAGTAGAAAATCAGTTTCCACAGGGGAAAGGTGGTCAGGGAGTGAGGAGAGGGTTTACAGAAAGAGGCCAAACAATGCGCTGTGAGCGTGCCGCCTGTGTTTCTGTCCCCTGCACCTCTTTCTGCTCCTTCCAGTTCCCCGGCCAGGGGTGCCCTCCCCTCCTTGCACTTGTCTGAGCCCCCCACTTCTCATCAGGCCCAGCTGGAAGGTTCCTGCTGCTGCCCTGGAGCTCAGGCCTCCTGAGACGGTGCGCACACTGACTGTGCAGGGTTGTGGAGCTCACAGTGCTGACGGTTGGCCCTTTGAGCCACCAGGTTCCCCACCCACTTGGAGAAAGAGGCACTGCAAGACAGAAGGCTGTGACTTCTCTCGGTGGGCCTGGGCTGGCTCCATCAAACCAAGCTCCACTTTAAGAAGCAACTCCTTCCTCCTTGTCCCAGTGTCGGAGGCGGGAGTGAGTTACCCACCACTGGAAGCCTTCCAGCCGGAAGACCCCTCACACTGTGGACATCACAGGACACTGCATGGAGGCTGGAGGGAACCACCGTCTCTAGCCTTGAGGGCCTATGACTAGTGAATCGGCACCTCTCCAATTACCATCCTTTCAACCCTGGATTTTCTCATCTAAGTTTTCTGAGTATTATTTGGTCTGCCTTATCACAAAACAATAATGAAAACCATTTGGTGTCAACTGTAATCTTGGATAAAGGCCCAAGCCCACTGTTGGTCTAGAGAGGTAAAGGAACTGCAGCCAGCCTTCACTGAGCACCTCATCCCGCCAAGCAGCACCACGCTAGAGCTAGAGGTGAAGGCAATGGCTCTGGACAGCACAGACCTGGAATGGGATTCCAGCTTCACCATCAAGCATCTGTGCGACCCTGGGCAAGTTACCTAATTCTCTAAGCTTTCATTTCCTCCTCCACAAAGGGAAAATAACAATACAACACTATGGGGCTGCCGAGATGAATTCAGTGAGTGTGTGTAGCCCTGCACAAAGCGTGTTTCCGGACCAGCAGCATCACTTGGGAACTTGGTAGAAATGCAAACTTTTCCACCTTAGACCTACTCAATCAGAACCTCTCGGGGCGGGTCTCAGCAATCCCTGCTCTACAAGCCCTCTGGGTGATTCTCATATACACTGTAGGTGGGAGAACCACTAAGCTGTGTGTGGAAGGTGATTAAGAACTAGCATCTGCAACACAAGCTACAGTCACAACTGCAAGAATCGCCGTCTGCCCCTCCTGTCTCTCTGAATGGACTGGAGGCTCAGAAAAGTCAAGTCACTTCTCCAAATTCAAATAGCTAGAACCCAGGCAATGTGGCTCCTGGGGCCACAGCCTTCCCACCACACCCTGCTATCTTCCATTTAAAGCTCAAATCCTAACGCAGAATAAGTGTGGATGATGTTCTTCACAGGGCTAAACAGAGGTGAGTGTGGGTAATAGCTATAAACGCTCTATCCCTCTGCAGGGAAAGCAAGAAGACTAAGAATAGAAATCATCCCTCCTAAAATACAAGGGTGCAGAGCCTCTCAGGCCAGAGATGACTTCATTCCTTAGGAATAAAGGGCACTGGATACACAGAGGGTTCTCCAGGACACAGCTGCTGGGTACGCTTAGGAATGCCCAGGCATCTTAACAGCACTAACAGTAGCTATTTGAGCTATCTATTTCTTTAGTACTTTTCTAACACAAAATGGAAAACACAATTATCAGCTAGTCATGAACTTTGTGACTTTCTCTCCAGGTCTCAGTTTCTCCATCTGCAGACAGGGTAAGCAGTAAGGACCCAAATGCTCTATAGCTTGAGGAAGTGCTGTTTTCCCCTTCCCTACCTGCAATTTGGACTGAGGCTTCCTCCCAAGGACAGGGTCTCCTTAGCACACTGCACGGAGTCCCAGTGTACTGTGCACCTGCTGTGTGTAGACCACTGGTCACATCTGCAGCAAGCACTCATATAAGCCCGAGCCCCAGGCTGACGGGTAGAGAGAAGAGAGTATCGGTATCTGAGATACCATTTTGCAGAGAACTCACGGAAGCCAGTACCACTGCTGCTCTGCCTCCGTGACTCACCATGTCACCCTAAATTAAAGACCCCTGTGAGCTCCTCTTTGCTTTTGAGAGAAAATTCAACCTAAATTTAATCTGCCTTAACCCTGTCTGGCAAGCACTAGGCCCCAAATAAATCCTTATATACCAATGCACCCAAAGCGATTCACTCAGGGTACACCCACCCCCAATCTTCATAAAACCCTGCTGGCCTTATCAGCCCCTGCAAAGCTCCTCCAACCACCAGACTGGCACACAGCCTGCAATTCCACCAGGAGCTGTTCTTAGCTGGCCCTCACTCACCACACTCTAGCCACACTGATGGTTTTTAATTCCACAAGGAAACCAAGCTCCTCTTCCCCTAACCCAGAGCCTCTGTACCTGCTAGTCCCTCATCTGCACTGCTCCTCACTTACTGGGTTCCATCCCAGTCTTTAGGCCTCAGCTCAAGAGTTACCCCCTAAGAGAAGCCACTCTATCCAGACTACATCCCTCTATCCCATTTGTTTAATAGCACTCTTCACAACTTGCCATTGTCTTTTGGTCTCTTTGTGCTTTATCTGACTATCCTCCCTGCTCTAATGAAACAGCTCCAGTAAAGTGGTCACCACGTCTGTCCTGCTCACCCCTGTATTCCTAGTATCTGGTACACTAGAGGTACAAAATAAATGTTTGTAGAATGGGTGGGTGAATGACTGAGTTCCCAGAGAGAGATAAAAAAATAATCACCATCATCCATAATGAATAGAGAGTGATGGGGTTCCCTGGTTGGAAGGGTGTGGATGGGGCAGGCAAGGCAGGCTCCTGCCTCCCTCTCAGAGACTGGTGGGAGAGACAGAGAATGGCACCAGAAAACTCACCATAGGACCAATGGTGACATTCTGCCCTATCACTAGCTACCCCTGAAGCAGGGCATCTCAAACAGCCTATGGTCTATGACCACAACATGCAGGCCAGGGTCCGAGCCCTAAGGGAGGAGACCTTTCCCTTCCCAGCCTATCTGTACCTTCTCAAGGCCTGCTGTAGGCCAGGGTCACTGGTGGGAGATAGGGAAGGGCACCCTGGAGAGGACAGCAGCCATCGACACCATGTTGACAGGCCCCAACGGGAGCCTGATCTCATCACGTGTTCCCTGCTGACAAAAATGCAGCTCCCTGGGTGGGGACACTTACAGAGAACATCAGACCCCACGCCCAACCCCCCATATAGATCTCAGCCAACATTTCCAGTTTGCGAGTTTCTCTAAGCAGATGTGTGCCAGACTGGGCTGGATTACCATTGCAACATTTGCCTTTCATGGGAGTCTAAGTTTCTCCCTCCCAGACTTAGATTTGAAACAAGCTGTGATGGATGTTCATGCTAATAGGAAGACTAACAGCTGGTCACCATTTATTTATGCAAAGAACTTCACGTGGGGAGAAACGTCTACATACCACATCGACAACTAGACACCATTCCGTTACCACGCACAGGCCTGCCGTGTGGGGCTTCCTGCTAAACTAGAGTCCTCCTGTCCCCATGGCTTCTCCTGCCCAGGGATCCCTCACTGAGAAGATGAGGCTGAGGAAGGGGTTTCTCCTCGCATTCATGTCCTCACTCACTCCATGGCCCCAGGCTGGAGTATTTATACAGCCACATTGACTGCTTACAGCCAGCGAGGTCCATTAGCAGGATGTAAACAGCTCTCAGCTCTTCAAAGGCCAGGGCCAGCCACTCTGTGGGGTCTGAGTCAGCCTGCCAGGGGCTCGCGTTTCAAGCCTTATTCATCTTCCTGATAACTTCCATAAAGGGCCAATGCTGCCTTCCTGGTATGCTGGGCTGCCAACAGCACCCCCAGTGGGATTTTCACAAGAAATTGGCATTCACTGAGCTCCTGCTGTATACATAACTCTTTCCCAGTCAATCTGAGAGTGAGAAAAGAGCAGAAAATATATTCACTATCTTTTAGGGCATAAGGCACATGGGGGTAGGGAATAATATGAGTCAAATCACACAGAAAACCCAAGAAACCAAGAGTAGATTGACATGGGGAAGGGCAGGATGAGCTGGGAGGGCATATAACTTAGTGTCCAAGGACATGGGTGACCTCTAGAGAGCCTGGGGTTTGAATGCTAATTGCCTTTAACTGTGTGACCTCAGTCAAGTGGTTTAAACCCTCTGGGCCTAGGTTTTCTCACCTAGAAAATGAAGATGACAGTAATAAGATTATGGTGAGGGCTAAACAAAATAGCACATGGAGAACACTTAGCATGATACCTGGAAGAGAGTAAGTGCTCAAGAAACATCAGCTGTGGTTCATTATAAAAGGAAGCTTTCTGGAGAAGGTGAGTTCTGAGACTTCAGAAGAAGTGAGGAACACAGACCCCTTCCCTAGCTGGTCATCCTGTCTGTGGGGTGGTGACACTGGCACACACTCCCTCTCTGATCTAGAGTACAGAAGGGGGAAAGACCAGCTGCTGGTCTTCTAAGCATGGACAGAAAACTCCACTCCTAAGAGCCACTTGGTTTTCCAGGAAAAATGAATAAAAATCCTACAGCAAATTAGCCCATGGAAAAGATTGTCCAAAAGTTCTGGATCAGATTGTCCTTAGCCTGGGGTAACCCGGTCACTCGAGGAAACTAGGCCTGAGCCATGGCTGTGGGTCAGGGCACAGGGATGGTGGGGCAGGGAGACAGCATGCTACCTGGCAACACTCCCATTGTCATCGCTGCAGAGAGGGGCTTGGAGGAGAGGAGCACCAGCCTTGCACTTTGAAACTGTTACTGGCTTCCGTCTCAGAGCAAAACAACCAAACCAAACAAACAACTTCCTTGATTATGCTGGGAGAATGCAAAAAGAAAAACAACAATAACAAAAAGCCTTCCTCTCCTGGCCAGACTTAAAGTCAGAGCGCAGAGGGAATACCTGCATCTGTGCAGATTTTCACAAAGCACTTTCTCATCCTTGGTCTCAGGGCACCCTTACAAGGATCCAGGGAGGCAAGTAGAGATAGCATGAGTATCATCTTCCATTTGCAGGTGAAAAATTGGGGTTCAGAGAAGGTAAGGGACTTGCCCAAGGTCACAAGTGACAATGTGGCAAAGCTCAAACTCAAACCCAAGTCTTCCAATGCCTGATCTAGTCCTCATTGCCTTCCCCACCTGACTCTCTTCCTAACAGTCCCAGCTGCCAAAAATCAGGGTTGTTTGGACAGATAAAGAATATATACAATACAATACAATACAAAAAAAAAAAAAAAGCTTTCAACCATGCCTGAGACTCCATGGGAGCAAATGATAAATTGCATACGGCAACTTCCTTCCCAGATGTTCCCAAGATGGCAAGACAGCTCCCAGAGGGAAGAGAACAAGTTCTCAAGAAGGAAGCAACTTAAGTTCTGCCAAGAGGGAATGGCAAAATGAACTACAGCATGTTCACACTGTGGAATAGCATCAGCCACAAGAACAGAACAAGGCTGATCTCAATGTACTGACACAGGAAGAACACTGGGGCACTAAGGAGTAAGAACCATAGTTGTGAATGAAGCATGCTGTATGATTCCATGGACATCAAACAAGCAATGAAAACAAAACCACATACTGTCTCTGAATTCATAGACACATATGTAAATGCATAGAAAAACATCTGGCAAGACCCACCCTCTATCAGATATCTTCCACTTGCCCCTGCAGGGCCACACTCCACCCTCTGAGCCCCAGGAGGCAGCTCTGTATGAACTGAGCACCAGCAGGAGACCAAAGGAAGGGGAGAGAATGAGGTTGGAATACTTATTAGGTTGGTGCAAAAGTAATTATTTTCCCAGTCCTCCCACCAGGAGGTCTCCAAAAACTGGCCACTTCCCTCAGCCAAAGATCATGGCTCCTTTGAAGGTGCCCACACTCTCTTCTTCCAGGTTCTTGTTCTTTGGGCCTAAGGTGAGAAAGGCTTTCTGCTGTAGCAAGCCCTGGGGTGCTGCACTATGCTTTGTGGATTCTCCTGCCCACAACTTTACAATCCTGTCCTTATAGTAAAATTATCCTAGTTAGAATGTGCCATCTGTTTCCTCCCAAGGCAATGCTCAAGTTATTCACTCAGAAGATAACTAGAGTGGGCAGTAGAGGAAGAGAGGAGCAGACACTGGTAGCTGAGGCTTGGCGATCTATAGTGGCATTAGCCTTTGCAGTAATTATATGCTTGTGTGTTTACTTTGTATCATGGAAAATTTCAAGCACATGCAAAAATAGAATAGCATAACAAAGTTCCAGGTATCCATCACCCAGCTTCAACAATCATCAATTCATGGCCAATCTTGTTTCAACCATAGCCCTACCCACTTCCCAGCCCTATATTATTTTAAGGCAAACCCAAGACATCATATGTTTTAAATTTACAAAAAAAAACTATATTTCTATATTGCCTGGGTAATTAAAATTTAATTAAAAACAAAGAAATTCTCAAAACTAGAACTTCTAATGGTGAGGAGACCCTGTCTTTGTTTTTAGATTGTACCCAGGCCAAGGCTTTCCCCCTCCTGTTTGCCCCAGAACCATGGCTCAGAGGCTGACCAGGTGGCCCTGTTGGCCCCTTCAGTGGGTTGGGGGCCCAACTAAGACTGGAAGTCCTTGCCGACCTGTCTTGAATATGGAGAATCTTGTTACAAACACAAAGCCACAGGAATACCTCCCATCTGAGCATCGGCTTCTAGTTTTCACTCAGCTACTTTTGTCCCTTGGTTTCCTTGTTTTGTTTTAACTTTTTATTGAAGGACAACTTTATATTTGTGAGATTCATTCCACATTGTTACCTATAATTGTGGACTGTTTATTTCCACTATGGTATAGTATTCCATAGTATGAATTTATACCACAATTCCCTTACCCATACACTCTTGATGGGAACTTGGGTGGTTTCCAGTTTGGAGTTATTACAAATGGTGTTACTGTGGACATTATACCACATGTCTTTTGAGGTTCATATGCATGTATTTCTGTTTGTTGTACACATAGAATGGAATGTCTGGGTCATAAGAAGGCATATGTTTAACTTATCCAATGCATATAAGATTACTGGTGTTCAATATCCTTGTCAACAGCTGGGTATCTTCTGGGTTGCTTTGCTTCACTTTAGTCATTCTTGTTGATGTGTTGTGTCTCTCATTGTGCTTTGAATGTACATTTCCCTAACGACTAATTAAGTCAAACGGTTTTTCTTCTTTTTTGGCCATCTGCATATCCTTTTATGAAGTATCTTTCAAGTCTTTTGCACATATTTCTAGTGGGCTGTCCTCTTTGTCTTATCAGTTTGTAAAAGTTGTTATATATATATATATATGCGCACACACACACATATACATATATACACACACACGTCACTTATCGGTTGTAGGTTTTGCAAGTATCTTCTATGCTATAGCTTGCTTCTTCATTTTCCTAATGGGGTCTTCTCATAAAGAAAAGTTTGTAGGTTTAATGTGGTCTAATGTATAGGCTTATTTTCTTGTACAATTAATAGTTTTAGTAACTTGTTCAAGAAATCTTTGCCTATACTACTTTCAGTTGTTTTGAAGATTCCTTTAGGGAAAAAAAAAAGGCAATTATTGAAAATTGAGTAATAAAAGCCTTAAGAAACCACTAATGAAGACACCAAATCAGCCACTCCAAGAAGGAATCAATATGTGGTTACTTCATTGGAAAGACAATCTCCTGATTTTGTGATTCCCTAGTTAGCAGCCACCTATAAGAACCAAAGCTCTTCTCACCTGTAAAGGTGAAGAGAAGGCAGCTCAGACAAATAATCTCTACCAAGAGAAAAATGTAAGAGCTTTGACGATTTTTTAATGCTTAAAAGTACTAAATACTTAACAATATGCCAGTGACGAGCTTCTCATAGATGAGAGGAGTTCTTGAACCCTAAGGAATGGTAGAAAATGGCAGCATTAAAATTGAAATGACTTCCACAGGACAAGTGTTTTTACACAAAGACGGAAACAACAGACACTGGGGTCTACTTGAAGGTAGAGGGTGGGAGGAGGGAGAGAAGCAGAAAAGATAACTATGGGGTACTGGGGCTTAATACCTGGGTGATGAAATAATCGGTACAACAAACCCCCATGGCACAAGTTTACCTATGTAACAAACCTGCATATGTACCCTCAAACCTAAAATAAAATTAAAATTTAAAAAAGTAAAATAAAAAATTAAAATTAAAATTATTTGTTAAAAGAGGAACAATGCTCTTTCCATAGGGCCTCCTCTCTCCCAAGAGAGGTTTGCATCCTTTCCTGTAGGAAAAGATTTCTAAAATCTTCCACCAGGGGGCATTTCTCCCACTGAAAATAAGTGAAAACATGATTAACACATTCAGTGGTCTTACCAACACCAACTACATTAATCCAAGTAATTTTTAAAGCATTTGTTGAAATGACAAAGATTCCTTTGAAAACCAATGTTTTCACTGTTTAAAGAGCAATAAGTCTGAAAGGCAATGGTGGCTTCCTAAATCCAAACCACTTCTTATATCTTTAAAAAAAAAAAAAATCAACATGGGGGAAAAAAACAACAAGCAAAAATAAAATCTATGTATGATTCATTTCTTTGTCATTTCTAGGAGTCAAATAATACTACGAATTTCAAATTACATTTCAGTAGAGAAGTACCAACTTCTAACAAAGCACCTACCACTACTGGAAATCTGTAGGTGTAGAAGGCAGGAAACGGGAGTCTTAAGAAATTCCATGGAAACAAAAGGAGGAGGGAGAACAAACAAGACAAACAGAATCACCCCAGAGTACAGTACAGCACTAAATGCAAAATAACGAACATGAGTCTGGAACTTCGTAGTTTACAGTGATGGCTGCCAGGAAGGTACTTGAAAGGGAGTAGGGTCAGAAGTAATAATGTCAGAGAAGCACTGCTTTTGGGAAGAGAAGAAAATAAATAGAAAATAGGTGCCTCTTGGCAGTAAAGAAAAGAAATTAAGCATACTGCAGGGGGAAAAAAGATAGAGAGAAACACGCCAAGCCCTCCCACTCCCTCTATTCATTCAATAAACTGCACTTAATCATATTGACAGAAGAGGGCACTCTTGAAATAGGCATTCACCACAAAATGCCTAGGAATAAAGGGAAAATTCGTACTAACTCCACATTGTTATTAGTATTCCTTGGCTAATCAGAGGAGCTGATTTTTTTCAAAAAGATAAAATATGCACCAAAACATTTCAACTAATTAAAATTCTCCCCAACAAAGAAAATCAACCATGAAGCAGAAGCAAACTGTCATGTAACTTCCAAATTGAGTTAAATACTATAAAATAAGTATTTGAATATTGTTTAAGCAAACTAGAATCAAAGATTTAAAACTTAGAAAAGAACCTTTTAAAATCAGGAAGAAATGCAATGGGAGTTGATCAATTTCAGGAAATAAATTTAAGAAAAAGACAAAACTATTTCAGAAATGAAGAACAAATTACAATGTGTCCAGGAGAGAATAGGTTCAAACGAAAATTTAATAGGGAGCATTAAGAAAGGTAGTAAAACAAAAACCAAATGAAAATGAATTGAGAAAGAGGTTTAAAAAAATCAGCAAAAGTGGTTGAAATGGAAGGCAGGCAAAGAAGATCTAATCTATGTATAATTGGAGTCCATGAAGAAGAAAAATAAAATAGAAATATAACCCAAGAACACTTTACAGAAATAAGATAAATCCTAAACCAACATAATGAAAAGATCCACTGTGTGCCTTGGAGAATTGATCTGGAATGAACAACTCTGAAACATATCCTAGTAAAACTACTAGATTTTTATGACAAATAAAAAATCTTCAGGACTTTCAGGCAAAAAGATCAAATCTTATTCTGACAAAAAATCTAGACTGACCTCAGGCTAAGAACAACACACAGAATTGGATAAGAGTGGAACAGCATTTTCAAGAAACTCTGAATCACCCCAGAGAGGTAAAGTACAGCACTAAATGCAAAATAATGAACATGAGTCTAAAAGTTGGTAGTTCACAGTACTGGCTGCCAGGAAGGTACTTCCTGGCAGTGAGTAGGGATTTTATAGTGAGTAGGGATTTTATATCCAGCCTTTATCCAACCAAGTGGTAACTGGAGCAGCTTCCATAAAAGAACTGATAATCATTTAATACATTTAATTACAGAGCTAAGATTAAAACAAGGGTGGGGTCATGGTATCAGAAGATTCTGTAAATATGACATCTTCTGATAAAGTAGAAAGAATGCGATCTTAAAATAGTACCAAAGGAGAAAGTAAAATATGATCATTGATTGCTGTTTAGATAACAGGTGGGAGTCAAAGGATATCATGTAAAACTGACAGACTAGATAGTAAAAGTTTAAGAAAGGGGAGAATTAAGGGCACTACAAAAGGTATAAATACAATGGCAACCACTAGATCAAAAATGTAAGCCTTTCTAAATGCCAAAATAATTTTTAGGCAACAATGAAAATACATCAGATAGAGAAAGAAACTCAGTAAATAAAACAATACAATCAGTACCTCAGCATCCTACTTAATATGGAAACACTAGAGGTATTCCCACAAAAGGAAAGAACAAGGCACTTTCCCACTACTAACCCTGTGTTGGAAGTATTAGCTAACATAGTCAGACAAGAGAAAACAAGAGGAGGCTTGAGGATTAGAAAAGAAGATGAAAAACTAACTCTATTGCAAAGGACACAGTAATATATCAAGAAACCCTAAAGAACAAATGATAAAACTCACAACTTCTCAAAATATTTATTCTCAAAATTCCTTTACACTCTTAAAAATCAAGGACCTCAAAGAGCTTTTGTTTATGTGGGTTATATCTATTGATATTTACAGATTAGAAATTAAAACTGAGAAAATGTTAAATATTAATTTTAAATAATATAAATGCATATCTTTGAAAAATAACCATAAACAAAAACTTTCAGTGAGAAGAATGACAACATTTTACATTTTAAATATCTTTATTGTTGAGCTTAATAGAAAACGGCTGGATTTTCATGTTTCTGTAGTCAATCCACTATGATAGCACACATTACATAGCCTCCAGAAAACTCCACTGTACACTTGAGAATGAAAGTTAAAAAGGAAAATTATGTATTAGTATCATAAATATGAGAGTCTTAGGAACATGAAAATGGTTTTGACCTTGTGAATTCACTAATAAAAATCTCAGGAACCCCCAAGGGTACCCAAACCATATATTGAGAGCCACTGAACTAACTCAAACAGTAAATATTCAGCAAGTCAGTAGGATATAAAATAAACACTAAAAGTCAGTGGCCTTTATAGGCACAAATAATAACCAATTATAAGATGTAAAAGAAAAGAAACTTCCATTTATAATAGCAATGAAAATAATAAAATACTCGGAAATAAATCTAACAAGAAATGCTGAAAACCTATACAAAGAAAATCATAACACCCTCCTAAAAAACATAAAAGTTGACTTGAATAAATGGAAAAGATATCCCTTGTTCATAGTCAGCATGTCTCATCATTAAATTAATGATATAAGTTTAATTTATAAACAGTTATAAAATTACTCAGATAATTTATAAACTTAATATGATGCCTTAAAAATTATAAATGGCTTTTTTTTTTCTGTAGCCAGACAAGCTGATAGTAAGGTTCATACGGAAAAATTAACTTGCAAGAATTGGTAGGTGGGAAAACACTGAAAATGAAAAGCTCTAAGGAAGGAACCAGCCCTACCAGGTAATTTTAAATATTACACAGCCTCTATAATTAAAAGTATGGTAATAGCACACAAAGAGACAGGTAGACCAGTGGAATCGAATTCAAAGTCCAGAAATAAACCCAACTACATGTGGAAATCTAGCATATGATAACAGTGATATCTCAAATCACTCAAGCAGCGATGATCTTATAATAAATGGTGTTGGTATGGATAGACGTTTGAGAAAATACAACTAGATCCATTCCTCACATCTATGCAAAAATAAATTCTAAATAGACTAGGGATCTAAGTGTAGAAAATTAAACTACATAGTACTAAGAGAAAAACATGAGTGACCTCTTCTATAACCTTGGTATAGAAAAGCTTTCTAATTATGAATCAAACTCCAAATGAAATCAAATTTTAAAACTGATAACTATAATTTTTTAAATTTTCATAGCAAAAAAAAAAAAACCACCACAAGCAAAATCAAAAGACAAACATCAAACTTGGAGAAACTACTTGCAACATGTATCACTGGTAAGGAGCCAATACACCTATAAAAAAAAAAAAAAAAGACCTCAAAAAATCCTATAGAAAGACAAGCAAAGATATAAATAGACAATTCACCAAAAAGACATTAAAATGCCTCTGAAACGTACAAAAAAAAAAGTTCAACTTTACACACAGAGAAGTGCAAATTAAGACTTCCCTACGATAGTATGTCCCACCCATCAGATTGGCAAAAATTCAAAATCTTAACAATACATTCTGTTGGCAAAGTGGGAAGGAAATAGGCATGCTCATACATCATGAGTGGGAAAGCATATTATACAACCCCTATGAAGAGGAATTCAGCAATACTAACAAAACTACATATTCACTTATTTGATCCAGCAATCTTACTTCTAAAAAATACCCTAAAGATACACCTCCCACAAGAATATACATACATACAAGTTTATTCACTGCATCATAATATCAAAAATTATCTAAATTCTCAAACACAGGAAATTGGTTGGAAAAAAAAAAACCTATGTTACATATATACAATGGAGTAATATGCTGCTGTAAAGAAGGATGGAATGATCTCTATGAATTGATAAGGAGTGGTTTCTAGAATATATTGTCAGGTGGAAAAAGCAAGGCGCAAAAGAATATATAACATACACTAGCACTGTGTAAGAAAGAAGAGGGAACTAAAAAACATACAAGCATTTGCTTATTTTTGCCAAAAAGAAACATAGGAAGGAAAAATCAGAAAAATGTAAAACTGATTACCTTCTGGGGAATGGCAGAGGAGACACAGTGAAAGGGAGACAGAAGTGACACTTTTCTCGGTATTTTTTTTTGGTGTAACATTTAATTTTGGAAGCATATTCATAAACTACAGAATCAAAAGTAAAATCAACAAGGATGAGGGGAACAAAAACCAAATGGAAAGCAAACAAGCCAAACTGTATTGCAAATAAATCCTAAGAAAACAGCTGATGAACCCAAATTCATAACCGCATTGATGAGGGAAAGAACCAATTCAAGTAATTGTTGAACAAAGAATATTGACTATATATCCTCAGCAAAGAAGAACAAGCACTGCAAACTAATTGTGAACTCTTTTACTTAGACTTGTTTCTCATAGCAGTATGGGTGTACCAATTTTGAAACAATCTTCTATATATAGCATAGGATTAAGACTGAGTAAATGTGAAATAATGTTCAGAGTCAGAGTTCTAAACATAGGAGAGATTCAACTACGGGAGCAGGGAGGCAATGAAGAACCTATGGGAATGCAATTAACTGGGTGGGGGGCGGGGGTAACAGCACGAACTCATTAATATGTATGTATACTCATGACACATATATATACTCAGAAAGACAACAGACACACATACATTTTCATATATGTATGTGTAACTCTGAATGTGTATGTGTATGCATACGCACTTGTATATTTCACAGCTGGGATGGATAGGGGATATATGTGTATGTGTGGACATATCTATCCTAGATTTGAAGGGGCCTGGAGGCAATGACACTCCAGTAGCGTTAGGCATAGCCAGTGCCTAGATCTTGGTTTTTAAATACCATTCCCCACTAAAAGGAACGAGGGTTCCTTAGCAAAACAGCTGATGCCAGGATTAGGTCAGGGAAGGTACAAGGTAAGCCTGGAACATCTGGTTTATGCCAGAAAATAAAGAAGTATTGAAAGTAATGATGGTGGCATGTGAAAAGCAGACGGGAGACAAACCTGAAGGGGATCTCACTGGCTAATTTGAGCACAAAACAAATAATAACAATAACATGTTTGAATCCATTAAATAAAACAGGAATCAATGAGGCTATAGTGATAAAGCAGCAGCAGCAGAAGAGGAGGAAAAAAGAAGAAAGGAGAGAGGGAAAGCGGGGAAGCTCAAAATCAGAGGAGACCGCTAAGTGGGATATATGCAGACAGTAACGACACTGGAAAAATCACCATGTTCTGACTATGCACTAAAGACTGGCTGAGGCAGGAGTCATCAACAGACACCAAATTCAGCAGGTGGGGTGGGGTGTAGAGTTTGAGGAGGAGCAGAATATTTGCACGTCAAAGTGTCTTCCCACAGATCAATTATTAGTTATAAGGGAAAACGGTAACTATACAGTGCAGCAACCAGATAAGATTTTGGCCAGGAAATTAAAGTTAACATCACCAACGAGAAGCAGATAGTCATCTGACAAACCTAAATTGAATTGGAATATTCTATATCCTGACCTGGTCTTCAAGAAAACATCAGTTTCATAAAAGACAAAGACAGACTGAATAATCACTCCAGATTAAAGGTTAACGAGACCTGACAATGTGTGACCACAAACGCAATATGTTCTCAACAAAGTACTAGCAAACCAAATTCCACAGCCCATCAAAAAGTTAATTCACCATGATCAAATAGGCTTCACTCCTGAGGTGCAAGGTTGGTTCAACATATGCAAATCAGCCAATGTGATTCACCACTTAAACAGAATTAAAAACAAAAACCATATGATCATCTTAAGAGACATGGAAAAAGCTTTCCATAAAATCCACATTCCTTCATTATAAAAACCGTCAAGAAACTAGGCATTGAAGGAACATACCTCAAAATAGTAACAGCCATTTATGACCAATCCACACCCAACAGCATGCAGAATGGGCAAAAACCAGAAGCATTCCCCTTGAGGACTGGAACAAGACAAGGATGCCTACTCTTACCACCCCTATTCAACATAGTACTGAAAGTGCCAGCCAGAGCAATCAGGCAAGAAAAAGAAATAAAAGGCATCCAAATAGGAAAAGAAGAAGAAACTAACTTTCTTCACAATGATTCTATACCTAGAAAACCCTAAAGACTTTGCCAAAAGGCTCCTGGAATTGATAACTTCAGTCAAGTTTCAGGATACAAAATCAATGTATAAAAATCAGTAGCATTTCTATATACCAATAATATTCAAGCTGAGAAACAAATCAAGAACACGATCCCATTTGCAGTAGTCATCAAAAAATAAAAATACCTAAGAATACAACTAATCAAGGAGGTGAAAGATCTCTACAAGGAAAACTACAAAACACTACTAAATGAAATCATAGATGACACAAATGGAAAAACATTCCATGCTCAGATTGGAAGAATCAATATTGTTAAAATAACCATACTGCCCAAAACAATCTACAGATTCAATGCTATTACTATCAAACTACCAACATTATTCACAGAATTGGAATAAAACTATTCTAAAATTAACATGGAACCAGAAAAGATTGTGAATGGCCAAAGAAATCCTAAGTAAAAAGAACAAAGCCAGAGGCATCACATTACCCAACTTCAAACTACACTGAAAGGCTACAGTAACCAAAACAGCATGATTTGGTATAAAAACAAACACATAGCAAATGGAACAGAACCGAAAACTCAAAATTAAAGCCACAGACGTACAGCTATCTAATCTTCAACAAAATTGACAAAAATAAGCAATGGGGAAAGGACTCCCTATTCAACGAAGGATGCTGGTATAGCTGGCTAGCCATATACAGAAGAATGAAACTGGATCCCTATCTTTCAATGCATATAAAAATTAACTCAAGATGGATTAAATATTTAAATATAAGACCTCAGATATAAAAGTCCTAGAAGAAAACCTATGAATACCCCAGGTTTTTGGCAAGGCCCTACCCATTGGCCTTGTCAAATAATTTTTGGCTAAGTCCCCAAAAGCAATTGCAATGAAAACAAAGATTAAACTAGTGGGACCTAATTAAACTAAAGAGCTTCTTCACGGCAAAAAAAAAAAAAAAAAAAAAAAAAAAAAAAAAAAAAAAAAAAAAAAACTATCAACAGAGTAAACAGACAACCCACAAAATGGGAGAAAATATTCAAAAACTATGTATCTGACAACAGTCTAATAACTAAGATCAACAAGGAACTTAAACATTGAACAAGCAAAAACCAGATAATCCCATTTTTTTAAATGGGCAAAAGACGTGAACATGTATTTCTCAAAAGAAGACACACAGGTGGCCAACGAACATGAAAAACTGCTCTACATCACTATCAGAGAAATGCAAATCAAAACCACAATGAGGTACCATCTCACACCAGTGGGAATGGCTATTACAAAAAGTCAAAAAACAACAGATGTTGGCACTGCTGCAGAGAAAGGGGAACCCTCACACACTGTTGATCAAAACGTAAATTACTTCAGCCACTGTGGAAAGCACTTTGGAGATTTCTCAAAGAACTAAAACAGAGCTACCATTCAATCCAGTAATCCCATTACTGGGTATATATCAAAAAAAACCAAAAAACAAAAACAGAAAAAACCACTTGTTCTAAAAAAGACACATGCACTCATAGGTTCATCACAGCACTATTCACAATAACAAAGACATGGAATCAACCTACGTGCCAATCAGTGGTAGACTAGATAAAGAAAACACGATACATATACACCATGAAATACTATGCAGTCATAAAAAAAGAATGAAATCATATCCTCTGCAGCAACATGCATGCAGCTGGAGGCCATTCTCTTAAGCAACTTTACACATCAACAGAAAACCAAATACCACATGTTCTCGCTTATAAGTGGGAGCTAAACATTGGGTATTCATGGACGTAAAGATGGCAACAATAGACACTGGACACTGATGGGGCAGGGGACAAGGGTTAAAAAACTAACGGCCGGGTGCAGTGGCTCTCGCCTGTAATCCCAGCACTTTGAGAGGCTGAGGCAGGCAGATCACGAGGTCAGGAATTCGAGACCAGCCTGACCAACATGGTGAAACCCCATCTCTCCTAAAAATACCAAAATTAGCCGGGCGTGGTGGCACGTGCCTGTAATCCCAGCTACTCAGGAGGCTGAGGCAGGAGAATCACTCGAACCCGGGCGGTGGAGGTTGCAGTGAGCCAAGATCGCACCACTGCACTCCAGCCTGGGCAACAGAGCAAGACTCCGTCTCAAACAAAACAAAACAAAACAAAACAAAACAAAACAAAACAAAAACTATGTGGTACTATGATGGGTGATGGGATTATTCATTCTCCAAACGTCAGCAGCACACAATATGCCCAAGTAACAAACCTACACATGTACCCCGAATCTAAAAGTTGAAAAAAAGAAACAATATGTGATCATGAACTGGATCTTGTGCTGAAAGGAAAAATGTGGTATGTAGACAGTAGACTAGGGTAAATAATACAGTTAAGACTAACCATTCAAGGCAAAAGTCTTCCAATTCTGAAAGGGCCTTTTGAAATCTAGACTTGGCAAATGTCCCAGCATATTCTTCCTCCACAGCTATGTCACAGTGCCCTTCCCCAATGAATATGCAGGCGTTCCAAGAAGGGCAACCATCTGGGGCCTGAAGAGGGCAGCCCCAGGATCATCAAGCTTAATCTGCCCAAAGAGCATATATGACTTAAGTGTTTCCAGCCTTCTACGGTGGATGTACTTGGCAAGAACATACCCGTAGGATCCCCTGGAGAAGACAGGGCTATTATGGAAGCCTAGAATCAAGGGGTGTGGTCTTCTTCTGACCCTCTGCCAGGATGGACATGGCCCAGAGGACCAAAACCCAAAACTCTCCCCAGCTGGAGCTCAATGACCTGTGGAGATCTGGCAGCAACCCCAGGCCTTAGCAAGCCCCTGTAATCATCCTCCCAACCCTGGCTGGCCCACAGGAGCCGTCCGCAGCCACCCCAGTGACTCACCCAATATAAAAATGGTGGGGGGGGAATGGGAAATGAGTGATCATTCACTTCGAGGTGTATTTTTTCTTCCTGGAGATTTATTCGGGATTATTGCATCTGACACCATTCATATACTGAGAATAGCTTTTGTGCAGGAAACAAAAGGAAACTGTGAGATAGCTTTTATTTTATGTTCTTAGAGATTTATTTGGTTGGATTATATCTGGCATCAGGACGCCCACAGCTCCATCAGATTGCTTTGGCAGAAGACAGGACAGACCAAGTAAGGAGTCTGCATTTTCCATGGCTTCAAGTTGCTGTGGCAATTCTGGAATTTCACAATGTTCTCCCTCATAGCCAGGTGAATACTACAGGATTCCAGTAGGACATGCAGAGGAGAGGGAGAGAGGAGCGGGGACATGGAAATCCCAGGGAGAAGGGCCTGACATCTGCAATGATAGTTTTATCGTCTCCTTTAGTTCTTCTAAAAGTATTTGTTCCTATGCTCTTGAATCTCATTTGAGGTCAAGATGCAATTTCAATTCAAGCTAGTAACAAGGGCTCTGAGAGTGGTGTTCTGCTTGCTGGAGTCAAAGCAATGCTCAGCTGTCTATGCTGAGATCAGGCAGAGAAGAAAAGCAGGGCTGAACTTTATCTCTAAAATGAGGGTGACCTAGAGCATGGCCTCTTGCGGGGATTAAGTGGCTAATAGCAATGAACACTCAATGGTCAGAGCACATGCTAAGTGATTGTTTGACAACGAGTGACCCAATTGACTGTTGTGAAGTGCATTTTGTCTTCTCTTTCCTCTCCAGATAAATACCACGATGAATTCCCCAACTGATAATCACAGAGAATTCCAGTGCTTTACAAAAAACAATCTTATCACCCCCAAATCCAAAGTGCCACCATAGCCTCATCACCTCTCGGCTTTGTGAACCAGGAAAGCATCAAGGTCTTCCTGAACAGCTCAACCTCACAACCAAGAATGTTCCCACTTAAAAGACCTTCCACACACCACATTTTCTTTTCACTGGCCTCTGGAATATGTTATCTTGAGAGAGGGAAAGTTAAAACAAATGAGCTCGCAGCAGCTGGGGAGGAAGACTGAGAATGACTCAGGAGTCATTCTCCCTCCGGACAGGGTAATTTCCTACCCAGTCATAGGCAAAGTCGAGAGCTGAGCTGCATCTTAAAGCTGCCTGGGGTGAGAGACAGGAGTTTAGTGATGTAGAGAATAACTGCCAATAAAGTACTTTCTCTCTTTATTTGCTACAATTTTGTGAAAGTCTCTCAGTTCCAGATGCATAAAACTGGAGAAGTGGTCCACGGCTTAGTTACCCACCCCACCTTCTCTTCCAAATAATCCACAAGGGTTAAGGGACAGCATCAGCAACATGCCGGGCGGAATCACCGGGGGCCTTGGAAAACCTGTTCTATTTGCTGCTGAAGGTAAGGAAAGATTGGAGGACCCCAGTGAGTCTTTTCTCCCATGGAAAATTCTCGTGACTGAGCAGCTTCAAGCTCTTTGGAGCCCTATGGGGCTGAGAGCGCTACTTACAAGGGAGGTTGCCTAGACTCTCCCAAGGCAGTCACATAGCCTGATTTTAGAATAATATGTGGCCACAAAAAGAAGTCAGTCTGCTGGGATTCCCCTGGAGAGCCTGAGAAGGGGGACAGGGCAGCCAGCTGGCTGGCAGCCACTCCAAGCACAAAGGCGGGAGCCAGCTGTGCCAGGTGTGTTTAAAGTTCATCTTACCTTTGGTCCCCCAATACCTGTGTGATGGATGGCATTGTGGGAAGGCGTATTCAGCCAGTAATGCATTTCTGTCGGAGTGGCTGGAAATAAAAGGGAGGTGATGGGAGGGGGGCTGCTTTTGTGCTCGGGGTAAATAACCAGTCGGCTAGGGTTTTTCTTCTTCTTCTATTCATGTTCATGGGGCCAGGAGGGACTAAAAGTTTACTGACTTTCCTAACATTCCTTCTTCTCCATAAAAATGTTAAGTCCAGGCTAGGTAGGATTCCTCTCCCTCCTCGGCTGGCCAGCCTCAGAGATTTCAGTGAGCCACTCGCAGTCCCTGAATGCGCAGACCTGGCATAACAAGAAGATTTCTGACTACGGGGCATTTCTCCTTACAGAACGGCTCGAAAGGCAGTCGGCACCCAGGAGGAAACATGCCAAAGAATTTTTCTACATTAAATTATGAGGTGAGCTGAAAAAACACAACTAAATCACCCCTAGTCCAGGGCTTGCATGAGCCCCTCGACTAAGAAAATAACTTTTCAGGACTAGGTTCTCAGCAGCCATTTGGCCAAGTACCAGAATCTCTTTCTATGATCTCAGAGACCAGGAGGTAAGAACATTTTGGCCTCAGATAAGCCAGGAGACAATCACCTAAAAACAGACATCCTTGGCTTTGACAGCCAACTCCCTCTATAGGGCAGAGAGAAAATGTCTGGGTTAGATATCAGTGGGCTCTGCTGCTACCAGCCGAAGGCTCCATAGGAGCTGCTTGACCTGTGTTGGTAAAATGAGGGTGCAGGGGCAGTCCTGCGTGCCAAACACGCAGCATGGAGCACAGATGCCCTGCTGCACCCAGACGCCACGTATCACGCTTGCACATGCTGCAGGCTGGCATGGCTGAGCGGGACACAGCCTTTGTGTATAAAACCACCACAGAACGAGAAAACATTGGATCTGAAATGGGGCCAAGGATCCTCCATTGACAAACATCAACTGTGATTCCCAGCCCCTTCTGAAAGGGCCTGGGGGAAAGTCATGGCTCCAGGCCCCCTTCCCCAAGACAGGAATGAGAGTATCACCACACACAGCCTCTCCCCTCAGTGCTACTGAGTCCCATGTGACATCCTCACAGGCCAAATCCATTCCCAAGACTCAGTCCCCTCAGGACATAGATGTCTAATTTTGCCCCCAATGGTTTAGAATTATAGCTGCTATACTACCTTCTACCCCAAACCCAAAACAGTCACCAAGAGCCCCACTTGGCTGGAGACTTCCTGATAGGGTTGTTTGTGTAGGTAGATCCAAGCCTGTTTGTAGTGGATACTTAGGAGCCCAGTCCCTAGGAACAGAATGGCTAATCCATGACATTTGAGGATGTCCATAACTTCCAATGAGTAGGCATGGCACTGTCCTTGGCTCTGAAGCTCCTCCATCCTTCTTCCTGACTTCCGGCGGAAGCCCCTGTGCTGCTCTTCCATCCCCACCCTGGGAAGTAGAGCCCGCTCCCAAGCTGAACGAGCGGGTTTATACCCCGCTTGCCCCACTGTACACCGCCAAGCAGGGCACGTCAGCAGGACTGTCCAGAGGAAGCCATGGCGCAGCCCGGCTCCCGCTAAGGCTCTCCCACCGCACTGTCGCAGGAGGGCCCGGGACGGCCTGGCTCCTGCTCTCAGATACCCTCTGCGGGTCGGCCAGCCCAGGCCGTGGAGCGCACAAGTCATGAATTCCATCCAGGCAAGCCACTGAAGCGCAGCTTCTCCCAGTAGTGTCAGCACCGCCAGCGGCCAACAGGTGGCAGGAGAGCTTTGGGGAGCGCGCACCTGAGGCCCGCGGCTGGGTCTCAGGCTGCAGCGGCAGAGGCCGAAGTCTCCCTCTCGCTGCGACCCACGCAGGAAGACAGAGCCACCGGGGCCAGGAAGAGAAGGCGCAGAACGGCGTGCGGGAGCGAGCTAGCGGGGCCTCTGCTTTGCGCCGCGAGCCGCGAAGCCGTTCCTGGCCGCCGGCCCCGCAGCTGCCCCCTCGGGCCTCCCTGGCTGCGTGCGGACCCGCCGTGGGACCTGGCCGGGAGCCGACCTCGGCTCCACCCCCGGGACTGGCACCCCCAACCACCGCAGACCCCAGGCCAGGGCCAGGCCATCTGGGTCGTCCTGGGTCCCGAGGCGGGGTTTTGAATTACTTCTAAAGAGCAAGCAGGCAGTGGCCAATGGAGGTGAGAGAGACAGCCCAGAGATACGGGGTCATGGCTGTCATCGGCACCCCTTCTTGGCTTCTCGCTACAAGCAGTGATAAAATTACGGTTTTTGTGAAAACCAGAATGGTAACAGAGGAATTTTTCCTTTTTATAAATAACTAACATTTCCTACCACCAAATTCCAAAGCTGCCAGAGGGAACCCCTTCCGCATCGCCACAGCACTTTGTTATGCATTGCCCCACACTACACAGACAGCGAAAGGAATCCATCAGGTTTAATTTGTTCTGCTCTGGTCAGAACTGAGGTCTCTAGAAGCCTCCCATATACTTTACCTAATTTTAAGTCTGAGAACCCTAAACTAATGATGTGAAACTAATGTAGTGTAACACCAAGTGCCCTCTCTGCCAGTAGGAAATAATTTCTGCAGCGCTTCTAAAAACCAAACCAAACCAAACAAATAAATCAAATGATTTTACAATGTGGAAAAGCCATGAGCAAGCCGGCTGGGCCGTGGCTCTGCTTGGGGGAAGCAGGCGGTTTGAGCGGCTCAGCGACTCAGCCGCGAGCAGCTTTCCTGGGCTGGGGTGTCTGCAGCTGGGAGCGGCATTGGAGCTCTGGCCCAGCAGGCCTCGGGAAAACAATCTGGCCCACAAATTCAACATGACAGTTTTAACAAATACGATTTCAACTTTTATATTTGGATTTAGGAAGGAGATGATGGCCTTACCCCGGAATCACTATTAAATAATAAGCTTATAACATATTTGCTGACGGCAATATAGACCCTGCTTCAAATTAACTTTAAAATGTGCTGCCGATACATACGGCTTATACTTAGAAAGAAAACAAAGCTGGTGACCGGTCAGATTTAGTCAAGAGGCAAACGTACAGAAATGTACACAGAGTTGATTAGAGTTTTTGCTACCTGAACAGCCAAAGGAGGCTTTAAAATTCAAGTTAGTTCTTTAAAGACTTACAATAATTTTCCCCCAACTGATTAGAATATGAGTCTTTAAACATTTAAGCAAGCTCAAGTTCTGACCATTTCAGCTTCTCAGAAGTGTAGACATTTTTTAATGCATTTACTTTCTTGTGAAATTGCAATATTTGTTAATGAAAGAGAATTGGTTGCATCTGTCTATTTTACAGGTTTTTAATATGCACTAGTCATTTGACCAATGTAGAAAGCAAATAAATATTTTCCCCTCATGTCATTTTTTTAATTTCCCAGAAACAAGTGTTCCTTTATTATCTGTGACCTACTCAAATGAGAATTATTGTTAAAGAGTTGCAGGTTTCTATACCTGCTGGAGTGTTTAGAGCCCAAAGCACTGTATTTCTCTAGAACATTTTTGTTGAGCTTTAACACAGTCTTACCTGCATATCTTATATTACTTGGAGTTGGGTAACATATATCACTTTGGAAAAGATAAACAGGCTACTATAAAAGACAGGAAATAAATAACTCATAAGGTCGCCTTTGGTTGAAGCAAGCTTATTCTACTACTAGAAAATATTCCTTTATTTAAAAAAAAAATACAGACAAAGGAGTAAACCTGTAAGAATTAACTAAAGATTCAAATAACACAACTGTCTGTTGCCTTGTGTCCATGTGGGGTTTCACACAAAATTGAGTTTGAGTTTATTGGAGAAATTAAGGTTATTTGAATCAACACTGAGTCGTAGGTCTACAAATCATGTATCACTCACTCATTCACTAGCAGAAAAGCGTCTATGGGACCCTTTTGTATGGGAAGGCTTGCGTTTCTGAGAGCAGAGGCACAAAAGAGAAGCCTTCGTTGTTGGTTAAAAATAATTACAACTAATACCTGACCGTGGCCGATTTTCCTGTCGTTCACCACTTTAACATCAGAAACATGTGATCGGCCCTCCAGATGCCCATTATTAATTGCATGCCCTTTGATGTCTGAACATCGATGGAATCTACAAAAGCTTTAACGTAAGAAAATATGCCTCCTGAAAAATTCCCAAGTCACTGACTGCTGATCGGCACATGTTCCCATTCGTTTGCTCACCTTCAGTGGCACTGTGAAAATAGCCCCAAACCCCAGACATTTTGCCACGAGTTTGGGCAAAAAAAATTTCAAGACTTGTTTACAGTTTCTACTTCAAGTGGGGGAAAAAAATGGCACATTTGCACATTCAAGAGGTATCTGTGTAATTTAAGACAACATATTTCTAAAATGCTTAAGGTTCAGGAATTTGCATGAACATAATTATAAAGAAAGAAAGAGGGGAGAGATAAAACAAAGGTTAAACAGTTCTACTGGACAAGTGAATAAAGGCACCTCATTATAAATATCTCCCCTTCGCTATGTTTATTTTCTCCCAAGAGGCAGCTTTCTTTTTTAAAGGCTTATTATGAAGGAAATCGCTGACTATAGGTAAATTTCTTTTCTCAGGCGGAACTCAAAGATATTGTTATAACATGGTTTCTTGTGTGCAATTTCAAAACAAATAGACTTTTGTTTTTACAAACCATTTATTTGGGGGGATTTATTTGAAGAAAAATTTTCCTCTGCAAAGAAAAATTTATAAAAAGCTACATGTGCAGATTACTTGACCCACTGCCTATCATAACATCTTTACACATCTCAAGGATTTAATATAGTGAAAGGAAAAGAGTAAAGAGGGTTTGAAGGGTAACCCAGCGCGGCTTGCATGGATGGCTGCTTTCCTATGCAGAGCTCAGAAATACATCCATCCCAGAAATATTTGTTTATCATGAAAAAATATTTGAGCCACTCATATTGAATTCTTTCACATTTTTGGGCAAAGTCTTTTTGCCATCTGGAATTAGGTATGTTAGTGAAGCTTATATTTTCAAATATTAGATTTTCTATCATTGTCTGAAATTCTCTCAAAGTATAGAACTGAACAGTCCTACCTTACCAAAAACAGAGGTAGAGTGCAGCAACTAAAAATAAGAATGTTTAAAGAAAAAAAAAAAATCTCTTCCAAAGAGTGAAGCTGAAAAAAGTATCACAGCGTACATCTTTCTAAGAGTTAAATAACCTCCGACAGAGCTACAATAAAACTGATCGACATTCACTATCTGAAATGATGCGCAATTAAAAGTTAAGTAAATATTTAAAACAATCTTCCTTGCTCAAAAGAAGAATTGGAAAATTAAACATTTACAGCCAGAAATCTTGGAATCTCGATTCTTATATTTTGCAAGGGTACAAAATAAATGTGGAGATGCAGTTTCCAATTGTTTAAAGATTCCCTTCGCAAACAGTATCATGGCTTCTATGTGTGTACAAGCCCCGCAAACATAATGATGCGTTAGCTAAACATAAACCCTCTCTGAATTCCTAGTAAATCTAAATATGTACGAAATTAAAATTGAAACAAGGAACAAGTCTAGTGTTAGTCCTTTCAAAATACTAATTTAATAACTCTCCAAGAAATAGAGTGTTTTAGGAAAGGCAACCCAGATGTCAGCATATAAAATCAAGCTATAAAGTGCCCTTCAAGTATATTTCAATCATTTTTAAATATTTACATTTAATAAGGACAAGTTTTTATGGCAAGAAGAGGTCATTACACTTATCATTCATGGAAAAATGTACTTTTAATGGCTTGTATATTGATTTGCAAAGGTGAAATAGTAACCTAAAATATGTAATTGTCTTTTTTTCCCTTCTGTTCAGCAATTTGTTGCTCTGGCAAAGCAAAATATGAAATGCTAGATGTGCCGCTGTTAGCGGCAGTGAGGCCGGTGTTGAAAATATTCACTTACATACATTGTTCCCTCTTTTCTCCATGTCTCCTATTATGCTAAACTGAAACCCCAACTATTTGTGCTTTGGGGGATAATTAGAAGAATCTTATCGGACTTTTATAGCCCTTCCAAATGAGGCTATTTATTTGGCAAACATTAGCCAGCTGAAGGATTAGTATCACCTTGATATGGACCTTATTGAAGCTGCTACCCTCTTGTCTGCTCTGCACAAAAGCCTATCTTATCAGCAGAATAGGCTCAGTGCAGGCAAGTCATGGCTTCTGAAAATTCACCAGGGGTCAGCCTTCATTAGTCAGAAGTTCTGACCAGGAGCTGAGACAAATTCAGGTTTGGCTACTTTGAGGCCAGTAAACCCAATCAATTCAGGGTGGTGGGTTGCTGGGAAGATGGGGAGGGGCAGGAGCCCAGCAATCATCTGGGTGAGCCTTGGGAGAAATACCACCAACATTCAGCATGCAGAGTTCACCCCCGGGAGGGATCCAGGCCTCCAATTCCCAGGGACCTTCTTCCTTACAAGGAAATAGATACACTTCAGGGATCTCAGAGAGCAAAACGACATAGGCTTTCTCTACCTGTCCATGTCAGCCAGGAAAGCAAGTCAAAGGGAGCTGGTTACCTGTCCTAAAATGCCTTGCTCCAAGCCAATGGCCTCTTATTCTGATGCTTTGACAGAATCCCAGAGAGAGCGTCTTAATTTGATTAAAAGTGATTTTGAAAGTAATTTAAGATGAATTCATAAAATACTCTCACCTCTGGCAAGGAGGGCAAAGGACTTTGCATGTCTGGACTGGGAAGTCCTGACACATTCTGGAACTCTAAGAAGAACAGGCTAGAGAAATAAACTGTTCAGGCAAGCTTTTCAAAATCAGCCAAGGTGGAATTCTTAGTCCAAGGTTTCTGACTTCATTCTGGGCAACTAAGCTGGAGGGGACAACCTTGGGGTGGGATGACAGGGGTTAGGTTTGCAAATGACCTAAGGTGAATAAATATTTGTAAAACACTTTGAGAGTTAACAAGCTACACAAGCACCCTGGCTACAGAAAAGGCCTCCATTCCGTCACTTAGGAAATGTTTCAGGGGATCTGATATTTGAGGCCTAAGTCAAAATGTGGCCTGAAGGACCAGACCCCTAAGGGCCAGAGACCAGACTCTGGGTGGCAGAAGGCTCCACAAAGAACACTGTATTGTGAGTTTGCCTCGAGAAAGAAATTTTCAACTCCAAAATCTGCCATCACTGACTAGCCCTTCCTCTGTTGGTAAGCCTACCTGTGGGTTCTCTCTTGGAATGCCTGGTGACCACTCCTTTCTGGGCAAGCCACTGGACCCCTAGAATAAATACTAGGGCAAGATGGCCATTCTGAAAGGCTGTCACCCCTCCTCCTGAGCCAGGGTTTGACAACGTCCAATCCTTAGAAGGGAGCGAGGACTGAAGCTGCTGGGTTGGCCTCCCTGCCTTTGTCTAAGACAGGCACTCTAACCACAAAAACAACTCTTGCAATTGGCACCGCTTCCATCACCATAGCAACTGGTGCTTCTAGAAAGGCTAAAGCCTTGGTTTAAGATTCACAGCCAAATTTAAATTTCCGCAGCTCACTTTGCTTCTCCCTCATCCCCTACCCATCCTCTGGGACTTTCAGGAGCCCAGGGCCTTAGGCAGCTGGCAGGCTGCATAGCAACACCAGCCCACAGCTGCTGGGCTCTGCCTGGGAGGAGTGGCTGTGCACCAATGACCAAATGCTGACTGACCACCCTGCTGAGACAGGTGAGCCCACAAAGCCTTCCGCTGGGTTTCTATAGCAACGGAATATTTGTTGGACCACTCATGGGGGAAGGGGAAGCAGGAAAGGTAGATTTTCATTCCTGTTATGGAAGCAGCTTGGGTCACTGAGCATTTAGGCCTCACTTGGCCAGAGAAGGCCAAGCTGGGCTCTGCTCACAGGGCAGCAGCCTTGAGATGCGAGTCACTGACACCAGCAGGCTGGTGAGGAGAAAGGCATTTGGGGTCCTTCTCCCCCATAACCACCACCCTCACTAGATGGTACTTAAACTAATATACTCTAAAGCCATGGATTCTGCCCCTCACACAACATGATACCCCATAGCCCCTCAAATACCTACTTTGCTTGAATGAAAAGGCACACTAGCCTCCAAACTGCCCCCCAAAAGGAATAAGCATGTATTCGGGACACTCAGGCCTAGCCTCTGGACTGTAGATGTAGGGGCTGGCAAGGACATAAAGCAGAGTTTAGTCTAAACCTTGGCCTCTTGCACACGTCTTTGGCTGTGTCAGTCTTCCCGGCTGGGTGAGATATCTGTTCCTGACTGTCTGGGTCAGTAACAATTTGCAATGAGGGCCTATTCCACAAACTAAGAGAGACTGGAGATGGGCTATTAGCTTCAGCTCCTTTCATGTGGAATTACTTCTACTGGCACTAATATGCCATCATTTGAAAGCCTTAACCCAAATGGACGGCCGTCTGCCCCAAGCCAGGGCCGCCTGGACCAAGGCAGCGGGCTCCATGTGCTAGCTATTACAGGGTTCTTTGGTCCCGTCCCCAGTCAGCATTTGTTGCTGCACACTGAGAAACTGCTGTCAGGAAATGTTCTTTTCTAAATTACATAATTAGGGTATTGGGGAGTGTAGTGAAGGCAGATTAGGGGCATCACTTGTTCTTACTGCAAGCAATGATTCAAAGCACATAAGTAAACACTTAAACTATGTGAATGGTTTAATATTGATTAAACAATGATCTCCAAGACTAAACTCTAAGCATGGTAGGTAGAAGGCTCTGGAAGGAGAAAAAACAAAGAGTGGGCTTAATGGTGTGCATTGATTTACAGAGAAGTATGGACTTTGACCTGCCAGATCAAAATCAGGATTTGCAATGATTACCTAAAATACAGTCCTAGGGTCCCACCTCTGCAAGCTGATGGTGAGGCTGGGGGCTAAATGGTCAGGGTCAAGGATCAAGTTCTTCCCTCAGAAAGGCCAGCTTCTCACCCACACCCACTTCCAGAAAAGGAAACTCAGGCAAAGTGTGGGCTCAAATTGCATTTCATTTATTGTTTCTAACTACGGGCCACGGACTTCAACTTGATTAGAAAATTGTGCTGACGCTTCCTGTGAAGCATATCCTGAGACTTCCAGAGGAACTTCAGAAGGGAATTTTTTGCACGTACCCACTTCTTCCAAATGGCATTCCCCCTGCTTGGCAGAGCCTGTGGCCACACGTCTGCCCAGATGCCTGGGCAGGAGACTCTGCCAAGGAAGCACTGTTGACCAGCTTCTCAGGCTCCTGTTGGGGGAGGGAAGGTAGGCTCCCTCTAGGATGTGGCTGCAGGAAATAGAACTGGTCCCTACTCATTCCTGGGACCACCACCTGGCTAGGGATACGGTCCTTGCCAGGGGGAAGCCCAAAAGCCACCTCTGGCCTCCTGTGAATGCAAACTCGGCAGTCTCCGCTCACCTCCCTAACTCCTGGCTCGTGCTTTGCATTTTCTCTCTCCCCTCATCTGAACTCAAGGCAAGACACTGCCAGTTGAGCCGGGAGACAGCTGCCAATTAATAATATCAATGATACAAATCATTGACAGTTTTGTAAAGCTTACCTTGTGCTAAGCATCGTAAGCTCATTCTTCATCATACTGAGTCATAGCCACTCTTTGTAGTAGGTATCAATATCCATCCCATTTTTTAGATGACTAAACTGAGGCTAAGGGCAATTACCCCAGATCACATGGCAACTTCATATGCTTTGTTTACTTTACAAGCACTCATACAGCTCTTATTTTGTGCCAGGACTATTCTAAATGGTTTTAAACTATTAACTGGTTAAATCCTCAATGCAACCCTGAGTAATAGGTATTCTTTTTTTTTTTTTTTTTTTTTTTTTGAGACAGAGTCTTGCTCTATCATCCAGACTGGAGTGCAATGGCACGATCTTGGCTCACTGCAACCTCCGCCTACTCGGTTCAAGCAATTTTCCCGCCTCAGCCTCCAGAGTAGCTGGGATTACAGCCACCCACCATCATGCCCAGCTAATTTTTGTATTTTTGTAGAGACGGGGTTTCACTATGTTGGCCAGTCTGGTCTCGAACTCCTGACCTCAGGTGATCCACCCGCCTCAGCCTCCCAAAGTGCTGGGATTACAGTTGTGAGCCACCGCACCCCGCCCCGCCTTCTTATTTTAAAATGAGCAAACAGACACAGAGAAGTTACTTGTCCTGGGTCGAACATCCAGTGAGTAACTAAGCCAAGATTCCGACATGCGCAGTCTGACTCCAAAGCCCAAGTTCCTAACCTCTCCATGAGGCCAAGAGCAATCTCTAACAAAAGAAGGAAGTGCCGCTGCGAGAGGGAACAGCCATGGCATGGTGCTGATGTGAAAAGCGCACAGGTCCACAGCCCAGAGGCCTGGGCCCCAGCGCCAGCTCTGCTGTGTGGCGACTGGGAGGCCTCACCACCTGGAAGCTGAGGTGACTGGTGGGGACCAGGGACCCTCCAAGGTCTCAAAGTCAGCCTCTAGAAGGTTCATGGGGGGCAGGTAAGTCTGCCAAGAGCCCTAGAAGACTAGGGGTGTCCTGCCCTGCTCTGCCCCAGCCCTACTCCCGCCCTTCCTCACCTTCCCCCTTGAGCTAGGCCTGGGGGGATTCTCTGCTGGGGAATTCATGTTCATCCCCTTCCTCTGCAGGAATGCTCAGGCTCCTAACTGGACACACAACCAATTCAAATGACGTTCCCGTTTCTGCCAGCGCCCTGCAGAACCAGTGGGGGCAGAATACAGAAGGGCACACAAAACGAAAATCCTGCAACCATCTATTCCTTCTCATGTATATGTTTAAAATATGTCCAAAAAATAAAAATATCCCCCAACTCACCCACATAAACACACTGCCATAAACAGCTGAAGTGCTCCGTGTGGAAAATCCATCAGGGTAACTATGGACAAAGCCATTCAGGCTCAGCCCCAGTCTAGCCTAGGGCCTCAGAGTCCCCAGCCTCCCTCTGCTCAGGGCTGGGCCAGCAGCTGGCTGTGAGACCACGTGGAGGCTTCCTTGCTCTCCATGTTTCCTATGGCTCAATGGCTCTGTCCACTGTCCCCTAGCCTTGAACAACTTCCAAACATCTGGGCTAGGGCATGCTCACTAAATTCTATTTGTAAACCTCCAAAATTGACACTTACAATTGCTTTCATGGTCATCTGCAGACATGCATAGAGTAGTGACACATGTGAGCCGCCCGATGTGCAAGTGTCCAGCTGAGGTTAAACCCTCTGCCTTCTTGTCTCAGCTCATACTGTAAACAAGTGTCTTTTTTTTTTTTTTTTTTAAGATAGAGTTTGCTCTTGTTGTCCAGGCTGGAGTGCAGTGGCATGATCTCAGCTCACTATAACTCCCCACCTCCCAGGTTCAAGGGATTCTCTTGCCTCAGCCTCCTGAGAAGCTGAGATTACAGGTGTTCACCACCAGGGCCAGCTAATTTTTACTATTTTTAGTAGAGATGGCATTTCACCATGTTTGGTCAGGCTGATCTTGAACTCCTGATCTCAAATGATCCTCCTGCCTCGGCCTCCCAAAGTGCTGGGATTACAGGCATGAGCTACCACCCCCAGCCAACAAGTATCCTTTCTGCTGTGTGTAGGGTTATGTGTTTTTGTTTTTGTTTTTGTTTTTCCCTTATATTATGGGGCTTTTTGTTGGTGGTTTTGCTGTTTAAAATAGCCCCCAAGAATACTTCTGTGAAGTGTTCCCAAGAGCAAGAAGGCCATGATGTACTTTAGAGAGAAAATACTTGTGTTAGATCAGGGGCATCCAATCTTTTGGCTTCCCTGGGCCACACTGGAAGAAGAATTGTCTTGAGCCACACATAAAGTGCACTAACACTAACGATAGCTAATGAGCTAAAAAAAATCATCAACAAATCTCATAATGTTTTTAAAAAGTTTATGAATTTGTGTTGGGCCACATTCAAAGCCATCCTGGGCCTCATGCAGCCCGCGGGCCGAAGGTTGGACAAGCTGTGTTAGATGATAAGCTCCATTGCAGACATGAGTTACAATGCTACTGGCCATGAAGTCAATGTTTCTGAATCATCAACGTATATTAAGTAAGGTGCTTTAAACAGTAACACACATAAAACAAGGTTATGTATTGATCAGTTGACAAGAATGTGACCAGAAGCTCACAGGAACCTAACTTTGTATTGTTCCTAGGAGCAGTGGTTTAGTATTTGCTAATTCGGTGTTGGCGGGGACTTTATAGAACATAACTAGTGTGAGTAATGAGAATCAACTGGAGTTTTGGTCCTTGGGAAGGTGGGGCTTAGACCCATCAGGGGATGCAGGAGACAAAGTGCCAATAGCTAATGATAGCTACTACTCGTGGAGCACTCTCTTCCTGGGCCAGGCCCCTGTTACCTCACAGAACACTGTCTTTTTCTTTAGTCCATTTATGTCTAGTGTTCCATTATTGGAACATTGAGCATGTGGGAGTTATTTATATGCTACTGCTCAAGGTCACCACCAAGGTCTGATTGCAAAAACTCAAAAAATTGCAACCTCAGGCATAAATAGGTTAATAATCTTGTCTAATGTAATAATAATGGCTGCTAACACCAAGTGAACACTCACTCTGAGCCAGGCACATACCAAACGCTTCATATCGATCACACAGTATCTCATCGAATCCTCCTGTACCTGTGAAACCTGGGGGGTTTTAGGCCTCATGCCTGCTGTTCACAGCAAGTGTTCAGCACACTCACTTGTCCCGGGTTTTGGGTTTCTCAGGGGGCAGGCTGTGCCTGGTTGGAAAAAGCCATCGCTTCAAGGATTTTTAGAACATTTTCCAACTCTGGAGTGCACAGTAGAGGATGGAGGAACCAGAGACTCAGCCTGCTTGACAGTGGCTAAGAGAGTGCGCAGCCAGCTCATTCCCAGGATGTGCCCCAAGCCTAGTGCCACTGAGTCCCAGCCAACCGCAGGGCTGAGCTGCCCCTCTGCTGACCAGCATCCGCCCCAGTCCCCTGCTGGCTCCTCTGAGCCCCCAGAGATGTCCCTTCTCCTGCAGCCCCCTCTATAAGCTCTTCAGGTAAGCCCAGCAGCAGTTCCCTCCACTCTCCCTTTGCCTGCCTCTGAGGCACTTAACCCTCAACTTTACCTAATGTAAATATTTAATCCTGTGCATTTAGGATCTGCCTGTTACCTGCCTCCAGTCTGTTCTCTCAGCAGGTGCCATACTGACATCCCTCCTTATGACTTAGCCACCAGCAACTTGGTCTCACTCACCTTGGTGTGGAGGAAGGAGCCCAGTTCCCAGCCTCAGCTTCACCCCAGCTAAGCTGCGAAAGCCTGAGCATGGTAGCACTTGGCACATCAGTGGCCCTAGGCCATGGTCACCTTCCCCAGGTGACCCTGAACCAGCATCTCACTTCTCCTACCTATGGTTTTTCCTGCTTACAAAGGGAATAATTACACTCCTGCATTCAAGTTTTCACATCTACTATCTCACAATTTTAGAAGAGAAACAGGCAGGGCCAGTTAAATAAAAAAAGAAAACACAGACAGTGATTATTATTATTGCTGATAACATTAGATGAATAAAGTAATATTCCCTGGACACTAAAGAGAAACAAAGTGGCAGCATTAATTATCTCATTTCTGACATTCTTCATTATGGCAGGATAGGTGGGGCTCCTCAAAAGCCAACTGCTCAGAATATTCCTGCCATTGAATGTCCACAGGAAGAGGTGTATAAGGCATCTACTGACCACCAGGGGAACTAATCCCCTCTAGGATGCTGCCAGTCCTATCCACAGCCAGAAGGAGTGAGAAAGGCTCAGAAACAGCCCCCAACAGGTGAGGAGAGGGAGCAACAGCCCCTCTCAAAAGCAGGGCCCCAGAGAAGATATAAACAGGGCCGAGCGGCAGGATGGGTTGGGACAATTCCCTCCTCCTGCTGCGAGGTGGAAGCTGTGACCCTGCAGTCCCAACAGCCCCACCTGCTTCTTGGCTGCCCCTGCCGGAAACATGCAGGGCCCAAGCCTGGACAGCAGGAGCCCAGGTAAGCGGCCCCAGGTGCAGCAGTGGCCTTGGCCACAGGAAGTCCTGTCTCCCGCCTGCAGCTAATTGCCACCACTGCAGAGGAGCCGAGCTAATTACACAAAAGTATGTGGCTCCCACATTCCTGGGCCACCACACACTTGCACACATCTCACAGGAGACCAGCTTGACTCCGGCATCCACCCCAGTCCCCTGCTGGCTCCTCTGAGCCCCCAGAGATGTCCCTTCTCCTGCAGCCCCCTCTATAAGCTCTTCAGGTAAGCCCAGCAGCAGTTCCCTCCACTCTCCTTTGCCTGCCTCTGAGGCACTTAACCCTCAACTTTACCTAATGTAAATATTTAATCCTGTACATTTAGGATCTGCCTGTCACCTGCCTCCAGTCTGTTCTCCCATCATCCAAATCGTCTTCCTGCCAGACCCAGGGACAGACTCGGGTCTCCAAAGACTCGGCCTTCCCTGGGAAGTGAACCAGGCCTGCTAGAGGCCACTTGTCAGCCTGCCGTTGACATCCAGTAACCATGCATGGGGGGTGACAAATGTTCAAACCAGTTGTGCAACCTCAGTCAACGTGTGTGCTCTGAGCTTTAATTTTCGTATTTGTAAAATGAAGCTACCAGCACCTGCCTCACAGAGTTTCTTGGGAATTGAAACCTCGCATGGTGCCTGACGTATAGTAGGTAGCCCATAAACGCTTACTGAATTCCCAGCAAGCATTCATGATGGTCTGGGGCCTTGCACGTCTAAGACTGAACTCATCCACCCATGTGCAAGTATCCTTCCCTCCCCGCACCTACTCTAATGAGAACTTGATGCTGGCCCATCCCTGCCTCTGTGATGCACTCAAGAGCCTGGTAGGCAGGACAGGGGAGGATGGAGCTGGAGAAGGGCTGAGTGGAGAGGCAGGGTCCACCCATATAATCAAGTGCTGGGCAGGTGGCATGAGAAGAGAAAAGGAAAAGCTGGATGTGGGGAGAGACCCTAAGGCCGTGGGTGGCCAACACCTGCACTGGCCAGGGCTCAAAAGTGCTGCTGGGGCACAGGACAGGGATGCCCAACCTTCAACCTTCTTTTAGAAGACAATAAAGTCTTCTAATTACTTCTGGCTGCCTGAGTGTGCAGAGACTGGGGCATGTGGGGCCCTGGGGCTAGGAGGATGACACACCCTTGTCTTTGCCCATGCTCTCAACACTCCTGTAAGGCAGATTTTTGTCTCCATTTAAACAGATGAGAAAACCGAGGTTCAGAAAGGCTAAATGACTTGTCTGACGTTACACAGCCAGTCAGAGCCAGAGCCAGGCCTCCCTCCAGATCTGCTGTCTTCTGAGCCTGTGCTGCTAACCATGTCATGCTTGGAAAATGGCATCACTGTGTGGCATCATTGCTTTACTCTAGAACATGGGGGTGAAGAGGTGCCCACTGAGTGACTCCTGCCACTTCTTGAGGAAATGCGGCCTCACCTCAGCAAATGGGGTCCTGAACCCCTACAGAGTGCCAGGGTGCCAGCCTCATGGGGACACACACAGGAAGGATGGGCTGGCTGGAGAAGCCCCTCATCCAGCAGTCCTATGCCAGCAGAACCAGCACCAACACAAGGGAGGGTATGGGGTAGTGACAACCACCAGGACCAAGGGTGGTGCCCTGAGCCACTAGAGTTACACTCGGCCTAAGAGAGCTAGGAAAGCTAGGCAGGCTTCTCAGAGGTGGTGCTCTATGGCCACCTGGGAGGATGAGCAGGACTTAAGTAAAAGAGACAGGGACCTGGGTAGAGGAAATAAGATAAGCACAGGTGTGGAGGCGTGGGAGCACCAGTGTCTCCTGGGGAGGAGGGCAGATGGTGGGACACGTGGATGTAGTGGGTGTGCAGGCTGAGATATGGGCCATGAGGCCGACTCCACACAGCCTGCATGCCTGGGTGAGAAGTTGGGACATCCTTCCAGAGGTACAGGGGAGGAAGCTGGTGACGGTGAGAGAAGCAGGCTGGTCGCGGTGACAGAAGCAGCACCGGGCAGGGACCTACCTTCCTTTCCCAAGATGAAGTCTCCCCAGATAGCAAGGATGCCTTGGGTTCTCTCTCACCTGAGGCTCTCGGGCCCTACTGGAGGATGGAGGTGCAGAACATGGAGCTTCTGAACCAAGAGAAGTGGTCTTCCCAGCCTTCTGAGGGATGTATTTCAGAGGGAATCGAGATTGTATGTTTCAGAGTAAAGAGAAGGGCAGTGAGGCTCCCCCAGCCACCACCTCACCACCTCCCATGGACCCTGCCCTACCTGCCATGCCTGGCCTGTGGAGACAAGCTCCATGATGCCACCAGCAGCACCCATGGGTGGGCCAACACTGCAACTTCCTCAGCGCTGCCCTGCCTGGTGCCCTGGGGGGCTCCCTCCTGGGCAGTCCACCTCCTGTGCACCCTCACAGGCCGGCCTTCCCTGGGAAGTGAACCAGGCCTGCTAGAGGCCACTTGTCAGCCTGCCGTTGACATCCAGGCCTTTCCCTATGCTCTCCCCTCTGCCATGACCACATGCCTTTCCCCCGACACCCCCCATTCCCTGCTTCTTCAGGTCTCAAGCCGGATGTACCTTCCTCCTGGAAGCCTTCCCCAAGCTGCCCTCCTCCGCATGCCCACAGCCTCAGTGCAGTCATCAGTCACCACCCAGTCAGTCATCCCCAAGGGACTGTGACCACCTAAGGGCAGAGACTGGTGTGTCCTCTTCACCTAGGCTGTATCCCCAGCTCCCGGGCCAGGCTCTGGCCCATGGTTAGTGCTTGATAAGGACCACCCGAAAGAAGGATTCCCACAGCCCACACTTTCTCAGACACCATTCCCTAACCTCTGGACTGAAGGGCTCCCTCCCTTCACCCAACTAGACTGTTGTCCCTCTGGGCACCAGCCCCACCATCCCCTGGGCTTGGCACTCGCTTGAGCCTCTAAGGAGATCCCAATGTATGCCAGCCCATCCCTGCCTCCATGATGCACTCCAGAGCCTGGTAGGCAGGACAGGGGAAGAATGGAGCTGGAGAAGGGCTGGGTTGAGAGGCCGGAACTCACTCGAACCCCTAAATGGACTTCCCCGCCCTGGCATGCACCCTACCCTGACAGCGCTGGCTCCCTGTCCCTAAGGAAGAAGCCCAGCAGGGACTGAAGGTCCAGAGCTCTCCCACCCTGCTGCCTGGCTCTTCTCACCACTAGCCCAAGGCCTTTCCTTTGCCTCCCAGGTCACTGGGCCCAGGGCAGGCAGCTGGCTCCGTCACACCCTGTGATGCCTTCGGCTCAGCCAGGCCATGGCTCCCAGGCCCTCCACAGGCAGATACACTTGGTCCTGTACCTCTCTGGGCCTCAGTCCCTCATGTGTAATATGGATTCAGCACCTCAGAGATCTTGCAGGGACCTGAGGGGCTTTTTGACACATTGGTCCCCTCCCCTGTTCCTTTAGAAACTTAAGGCAGGCCCAGGGAACATATGCAGAAGGGGAAAGGAATTATTTTCCTTTGACTTAGCTCAGTACTAACTTTCTGGAAGGCAATTTAGCTAAAAGTATCAGAAGCTTTAAAAACACAGACACCCAGGCCGGTCATGGTGGCTCATGCCTGTAATCCTAGCACTTTGGGAGGCCAAGGTGGGGTGATCACAAGGTCAGGAGTTTGAGACCAGCCTGGACAATATGGTGAAACCCCATCTCTACTAAAAATACCAAAAAATTAGCTGGGCATGGTAGTGCATGCCTGTAATCCCAGCTACTCGGGAGGCTGAGGCAGGAGAATCATTTGAACCCAGGAGGCAGAGATTGCAGTTAGTCAAGATCGCACCACTGCACTCCAGCCTGGGTGATAGAGTAAGACCCCAACTCAAAAAAAAAAAAAAAAAAAGACACATAACCCCAAAATTCAACTTTCAAACTTTTCTCTTAGAGAAAAGTACACTATAATGCTGGAACAAGGATGTTAGTCACAATGTAGTTGTGAAGGCTAACACCCAGAAATAACCTGTATATCCAAGTATAGGAGTATGGTTTTGAAAACTATAGTTTCATACCACGGACCATCATTCCTACCACACAACCATCACAAATGATGGTGTCAGGGTAAAAGGCCACCATGATATATTATTAAGTAAAGAGAACGAGTTTTAAAAACTGGATCATACTATTTTGTAAGAAAAAACTAACACACGTATTCATAGGGGAAAAACCTTCAAAATGTTGACAGTGGTTATCTCTACTTTTTCCAGTTTTTCTAATATTAATATATAGTACTTGTGCAGAATAACACTTTTAAAACAATTGTCCATTGATAAAGCCACTGGTTAGATGTCAAGATGGGAAAACCCTAATGATAATCCCAGCCCCAACCCGCCCCCACCTCGCAACATACATACACAGGAGTTGGCACTGAGACATATACCTAGGTGTATGCGTACACTTCACTCACCCACCCAGCCAAGCCAAGTCACCAGCCATCAGCCCAAGGCTTGTTTTAATCCTCAACTGAACCTATTACAGCTAAGCAATATAATTCTTTGCACTCCAGAACAGATTCCTAGCACCACCAGCCTATGTCCTCTACAGGCAGTACCCAGCAATTCCCCGCGGGAGGTGGTAGTAAGACAGCTGCCCTCTGGAGAGCAGCCACCGACCTCAAGCTCCCAGTGAGCACCAGAGCCACGCGATGGTAGGAACTAGCCATGGCTGTAAACCAGCCAGCCAGCAACGTCATTGACTTATCAATTGTAGTGCTAATTCTCTTAGGAGCTGATGACTTCATCCATCACACTGAGGCCCCATAAGCACCCCTTTGGGTCTTCCTCATTCTCAGTGTATGGAGATGGAGCACAGGGTGGGTGTTGGCCCAGGCTGCTGGTCCAGCCAAGCTCATAAACAAGGCAGGAAAAGGACGGTGTGACATAATGCCAACTCCATGCCAGGCACAATGTTTGGCACCAGACACACTAACAGGCCTCAGAGCAGTTTGGCAAGGAAGATGTGGGACTCCAGGGTCCTCATCTGTAAATTGGGCATGATTTTCCCAAGGTCACACAACTAAAAGGAGGCAGAGCTAAGATTTGAACTCTGATCCTCCTGCCTATTCCATGAGCCCATACTTCCAACATACTTCCCTGGCCTCATGACCCACACCCCCAGGACCTTCAGGAAGTCCATGGCACTGGAATCAAAGCTGGGTGAAGCACATAAACACATATACACAGGGCCAGTTCCTCACCCCAATCCCTCCCTTGCTCATAACACAGAAGAGGCTGGAGCTGCCCCTCTGCCATTGTGTGCTGAAGAATATAGCATGAACCAGGAAGAAAATACCAAGAAAGCACTCACCTGGCCCGGAGGCTGCAGGTCACCTGGTTCCATCACAGCACAGAGGCCTTGTCCGAACTATCCAGAGGCAGCTTGGGGGCTGCTGTAGAGGCCTTGGCTGATGTTATTAGGGTGGACCCGAGTAGGTGGTGCTGGGGGAGACAGGAGAGAGAAGAGGGGCCCACTGTGCAGGTCTCCACTGCTGAAAGAACAAAGCAAAATATTTCATTCATGAGTTCATCCAGCCTAAACACGCACCTAATCCCTAGGAAATGACAGTGTGAAACTGCTCCCAGGAAGAAGAGACACAACGCTCAGCTCAAAGGAGGAAGGGCTGGGCAATCACTTATCACCTGGTGACCATCGCGGGCGGCAAGGAGCTGCCTGTGCTTAACAAATCCAGGCCAGTCAGAGAGGCCAGCTGCTTAAAGGACAAGGGCCCAGACTGTCAGCTCTTGGTCTGACCACCGTCCTCCCCCTGTGACTGGGCCCCAGGGCAGAGGGAAGAGGCCCTTTCTGCTTGGTTGCTGGGTGCAGCTTCACTGGAAAGCATAAAACGAACTGCGAATTTTCTCTGGGTACAAATGATATGCTCAGTTTGGGTGCTTTAGTTTCATAAAATTTGGCACCACTAGGAAGAGAAGTACGCTAGAAAGAGAATGGCAGAGCTGCAAAAATCCAAAGGATTCAGACATGGTTCCTGCTGAGATCGAGGGGAAAGGCCCCCTCCCCCAACCAGGAAAATGCCTGCCTGGTACCACCTTGATGCACAGTTAGTTTCTCAAGGGGCTGCCTTGCTAGACCAGCCATTTTCCTTGAAAGTATCCATCCAAATAGGAGCCATGGGGATTTCTTTTTTCTTTTTTCTTTTTTTTTCTTTTGGTCTACTAGAAGTCCCTAAGGGCAATCATGTCTCCCAGAAGAGATTATAAATTTTGGATTGTGTAAACACTCTCTGCCCAGAAAGCAACTATGGAGATCTTCGTTATTCCAGCCAACCTGCCTACAAGGTAGAGAACCTGGTCAGCTCTGCCAGAAAAGGCTCCAGAACCAGCCCTTGAGGCTTGGAGTGCCCCAAGCCTGCTTCCTGGAACCCTCAGGCAGCCTTGCATGGGGAGGCAGGGATGCTGATCATTGTCTCTGCCAGGCTGGTGCTAAACACAGCTTTGCAGAGCCTCTGCCTCCCTCTTTTCCCCCTTCTCCATGGTCACCGGGCATCCAAAGACCCTTCCTGGAAGAGCCCAGGAGTACGCTTGAGCAGAAGGTGCATCCTCTCGCCCATGGGTGTGCCCCCCTCACAGCTGCTGCAGCTGCTGCTCTGCCCTTTCTCCTGGGCCAACAGCTTCCAACGGAAAGACAAGGAGGATCCCAAAGAACTCTCAGGTGTCTACATGCAACTGAGCCCCAGTGTTCACTGCACCACCAGCTGCCAGGCTGGATGTCATGCATTTCACATGCTCTGTGCTAATAATCCTCACTCAGCAAGGTAAAGTCCCATTTTACAGATGTGTAAACTGAAGTTCAGAAAGGTAAAACAACTGCCCTTCATAGGTAGTAAGTGGGAGTGCCAGGACACAGCCCAGGGCTCCAAAAGACACTTGAACAGAGAGACAAGACCCAGGCAAGCCCAGAAACTGCCTTCTCCAAGGACGTCCTACTTAGCAGCCATCTGTTCTGAGACTTCAGGAGAAGATCAGTGGCCCTTAGGAAAGAGATTTTCAGGGTCAGTGATGGTAGAGTGAAAGCTAAACATGGATCTGCACCACAAAAGATCCTGAATAACCAAAGCAATCCTGAGGTGGGGTCAGTGGGCAGAGAGCTGCAGGCATCACACTACCTGACTTTAAAATGTACAACAAAGCTATAGCCACCAAAACAGCATAATATTGGCATAAAAACACACAGACCAATGGAACACAATCAAGAGCCCAGAAATCCATGCATCTATAGCCCAATGATTTTTGACAAAAGTGTGAAGAACACACAACAGAGAAAGGACAGTCTCTTCAATTAATGGTGCTGGGACAACTGGTCATCCACATGCAGAATGAAATTAGGTCCTTATCTCATATACAAAAATCATCCCAAAATGGATTAAAGACTTAAATATAAGACCCAAAACTATGAAACTACTGGAAGAAAACATTAGGAGAAATGCTTCATGATGCTGGACTGGGCAAGGATTTTTTTTCAATAAAACCTCAAGAGCACATGCAACAAAAGCAAAAATAAACAAATGGGATTACATCAAACTAAAAAACTTCTACATAGCAAAAACAGACAACAGAGCAAAGAGACAGTCTACACAATGGAAGAAAATATTTGCAAACTATACATCTAACAAGGGTTAATAACCAGACTATATAAGGAACTCAACTCAATAAAGCAAAACAAATAACCCAATTTAAAAATGGGCAAAAGAAATGTGTTAATAGACATTTCTCAAAAGACATACAAAATAGCTAACGGGTATGTGACGAAACACTCAACATCATTAATCATCAGAGAATCATTAATTTGTCAAATCAAAGCAATGATGAGATACCACCTCACTCAAATTAGAATGGCTACTATCAAAAAGACAAAAGACAACAAGTGTCAGCAAAGAGATGGAGGAAAGGGAACCCTAACACACTGTTGGTCAAAATATAAATTAGTCCAGTCACTATGGACAACAGTGTGAAAGTTCCTCAAAAATAAAAAACAGAACTACCATATGACCCAGCAATCCCACTGCTGGGTACATATCTGAAGGAAAAGAAATCAGTATGTCAAAGAGGTATCTGCACTCACACATTGATTGCAGCACTATTCTCAGTAACCAACGTACAGAATCAACCTAAGTATCCAACAATAAATAAATGGATATAGAAAATGTGGTATATACACACAATGGAATACGAGCCAGACATTCAAAAGACTGAAATCCTATCATCTGTGACAACATGGATGAACCTGGAAGACTCAACGTTAAGTGAAATAAACCAGACACAGAAAGGCAAATACTACATGATCTCTCTCATATGCAGAATCTGAAAGAGTTGATCTCACAGAGAAGAGAGTAGAACAATGTTTACCACAATCTGGGGAGGGAAGCCGGAGAAAGGATGCAGAAAGGATGGTGAACGGGTACAAAGTTACAATTAGAAAGGAAGAAGTTCTGGCATCCTATTGCACAGTAGAGTGACTATAGTCAACAACAAGGCATTACATATCTCAAATAGATAGAAGAGAGGATTGTGTACATTTCCAACACAAAGAAATGATAAATGATTGAGGTGATAGATATGCTAATTATCCTGATTTGATCATTATACAATGTATACATGTATCAAAACATCCCAATGTACCCCATAAATATGTAGAAAACATGTGTCATTAAAAGTAATTTTTTTTTAAACCATGGATCTGAAAGTGGCCCACTCTACCACTGTATCCTTTCCCATCTGAGCAGCCCTGCCTCACCCACCTGTCACCCAGCCAGGGGCCCACCTGACTACATTGCCATTTCCCTTCACCCCGTCAGAAGACCTCAGAAACCCTCTCACTCAAAGGCCAACTTACCCAGAAGAAAGTGTGTCCTCATGGAAGCATTTCTGGCACCATGAAAGTGACATTCTGGGACTCTCCTCCAAAGCACACAAGCCCTATTATACCTTTCATCTGACCTCTGGAGCCCGGTTTAATTGGTAGGAAGAACTCTGAATTTGGAACCAGACCCTAGGTTCTAGTTCCAGTTCTGGTTGTAAGTTCAAGGACCTCACTTTGTCTGAGGTTCAGCTTGCTCATCTATGAAGTGGAGATGACAATTCTGTTGGCACTACCAGTTCACGATGGTGAAAACACTTTGCCACAAAATGGAATAAGGCCACAGCTGGAAACAGACACTGTGCCCCCAGATACCCTCTCACCTGTCAAAGCAGGGTGGTGATGCTCCCCCGTTATCCCCAGGGCTCACCTCCTCTCAAAGTGACCCCCTCCAAGGAGACCTGCAGGTGCATGCACAGCAAACCCAACGGCATGGTCTCCCACGGATGCTCGTGGGTCCTCATGGTCACTTGTTAACCACATCCCTGCTCTGGGATTTGGAAGTCCCAAGATGGGCATTTAACTCATGGGGTTGCAGTGAGGCGATGTGGTATCATGGTTGGGAGGAAGGCTTTAACCTAGACCTGTCTAATTCTAGGTTCCCAGCTCTGTTATTAGCTGTGTGACCTTGAGCAAGTTACTTCACCTCTCTGAGGTTCAGCAACCTTATATTTAAAATGGGGGTCATAGTACCCAGCTCATAGGGCTCTTGGGAGGATTAAAAACATGTTAAGGTCTTAGCACAGAGTCTGGCACGTGTATGTGTCCAATAAATAGCAAGCTCAACCACATAAAATTATGTAACAGCCTCAAACCTGAACAAGAGTCAGAGAGGGCTCTAGATGTGCACTGTCCAATAGAAATATAACGCAAGTCACATATGAGATTTTAAGTTTTATAGAAGCCACGTTTTAAAAAGCAAACAGAAACAGGTTAACTTTAATATGTAATCCAGTATCTCCAAATATTATTTCAATATGTAATAAATATTTTTAAATTATTTAGATACTTTACATTTTCCCATACCATGTCTTCCAACTCTGGTGTGTACTTTATCCTTACAGTATGTCTCAATGCAGATGCTAAATTTTCCTCAAATATTTGATGAGTATCTAGAACTCATAAAATTTACAGTTGTAAAAGTAAATTGACATACCCAAGTTGTTCCAAACATACTTAAAAGTTTCCCAATACCTTGAATCCTTGGGTCTGCCTTTTTATAGTTTTTCACTCCTTCCTGTTGACAGGCTGTAACTGTTTTTCAAATTAAATTTAAATTTAAAAAATTTCTCAGTACAATTAGTCATATTTTAAGTACTCAAAAGCCTCATGTGACTAGCAGTGACTGTCCTGGACGGGGCAGGGTGTAGACCGAGATGCTGAGGGGTTGCTTTGCAGCAGAAACATGCCCTTTCTACTGGACTGGGACCTTCGCTCCTCCTGTTCAACTCCACAGCATCTCCTGTTCCCCCAGCTCCATTCCAGAAGCATCCCCTGGAAGAGCCACCTGTTGCGCCATTTCCACAGCTGCTGTGACCAGGGGAAGGTCCCTCAGCACTGTACATGGATGTGCCTCTGTCCACGGTCTAAGACTGCTCACAAACAAGGCGTGGAACACGAAGGCAAAAATGATGAAGATGTTTTTCAATTTGCTAACTAGCTTTCTCTTTGAAGACACCAGCCAATGTTTGACTTGTTTCCCTGTGCATGCTGGAAGTATCTGGACATGAAGAAAGGATGAGAGAGTTTGAGTTGGGAGGGACAGCCTGCTAACAGGGAGGACAGAGGAAACTGTAAAAAGCAGATCCAAGGACTACAGAAGTATAGCCCCTGGGACCATTTAGTACAGGACAAACCGTACGCCTCACCCTCAGAGGGTAGCCCTGGATCACAGCCCAGAACACGCATGGGGACCTGGACGTGCCACAAAAGCACATCACAATCTTTCTTGCCTTCCGAAATGGGGAATATGGAACACAATAAAACATTATGTAAAGATTTCCATGCAGAACAGCAGAAGGAAGCTGGTGAGCTCTCCAGAGCCAGGACTGCCCATTCCCCAGAAAGCCAACATATGACCGTTGTGACACACAGACATGTGTCTACGTGTGCATTTAAACCAAACAAACAAAAAAATCTAACCCAAAAAAATATAGAAATCACTTAGATTTGGTAGACAAAACTACTCTTAGGTGCAGCCTCATCTCTGGGCACATTATTTATTTGTCTGTTTTTGTTTGTTTTGGGGTTTTGAGACAGGGTCTCACTCTGCCTCCCGAGCTGGAATGCAGTGGCACAATCACAGCTCACTGCAGCCTCAAACCCCTGGGTCCAAGCGATCCTCCCACATTATCTGTTACTTGACTCCCCCTGCCCCCTCACCCCTAGGATATAAGCTCCATGAAGGAAGGGATTTTTCTTTCACTCCCTGCTGTATCCCCGGTGCCTAGCAACGGCACCTGGAACTCAGCAGTCTGGATGGCTGGATGTACTCTAAGCTGCCCCCTAAATTCAACACCCTTTTATCATTCAACAGATATATGTTTTCCCATAGATCACCTGCCCCAAATTTTGTACAGATTGAATTTTTCATACAGAGAAAGTTCTAGATGCCTAGCTATTGCCCACTTACTTGCATCAGGTTCCAAACTGCCCCCAGACAGTGTGGCAACTTTCTCCAAGCTGCAAGAAGAAGGGGTCAACACACCCTGAGCCCTGGGTGTAGAGTTCAGTGGCAGGATCCTTCCTCCCCGATACCTGGACCGTCAGCCTGCTCCCACTGGAAGAGCCAAGCAGCCCCAGCTTTCCCCTGGGTGCCCCCGTCACAACGAGCTGTGAAGACCTCAAAGCCACAGAACAGCCTCTTCTATCTTAGGGTAGCCACATCAAGGTTTGGCAGTTCCACGTGATCTGCATGTGGTGGGTGCAGAAAATAGAGCTGCATTTTTCAGCAGCATTTATACCTGTGTTTAATTTCTGCTTACTAAGACAGGGAAAATGTTCTACCTAAAGGCCAGCTGACTGCTGGACACACATTTCCGGATTAACAGCTCTGTTAGAGATGCTTCCAACAAGCAAATGACCTCTCTGTGATGTCTATAATTATATCCATATAACATATAAATCTCAATACACTTTTAATAAGCAGTTAATACTCTGATATAAAATATTTACATCTCAACCAAATTCATCCTGCATGGAGTAGCCCTGGTTTACTGAGTTATGAAAACCACTGCCATCAATCAGTCATCCCAGCTAAACAGAGAACTGAGAAGCTGAAGAAAGCTTCCTTTTCACTTTCAGCCTAGGCTGAAGCCTGGAGTTTAAATATCACCAAATGTCTCCGCCCATTGTTCTTCACTAAGTAGCAGGACCTCTGTCACTGCAAAGCCATCCATCCTAGCATCCAAGCTAGAAACCCAAGAACCCCATGGAGCCGCCACCGTCTCCAGCATTAGACTGATACATTATGAGGACCTATGGTGGGTCATAGGCAAGCTGCCAGGGTGGGAAGATGAGGCACATACCCTGCAGAACTCACAACACAGTCAGCCAGTCATCACCTAAGTCCAGCTCAAATGTCAAATCCTCTGGGAAACCTTCTTGAGCAGGGCTCCATCTTTCGGGGCAGCCAGACCACTGCAGTCACTCATTCTCAATGCCCCTCACACCCTACATGCAACCGAGCAACAATTCCTATGGCTCTCTTTCCAAAATTCATCCAGCACTCACATCCTCCTCACACCCTCCACTGCTGCCGCCCTAGGCTGAGCCACCCCCATCTCTGACCTGGCTCATCGTAACAGCCTCCTCCCCAGTCCCCACCTGTCTTGGTGCAATAGAACAGCCAGAGCCATGCTTTAAAAACCTAAGTCAGAGACCAGGTGCAGTGGTTCACGCCTGTAATCCCAGCACTCTGGGAGGCCAAGGTGGGTGGATAACGAGGTCAAGAGATCGAGACCATCCTGGCCAACGTGGTAAAACCCCATTTCTACTAAAAATACAAAAAAAATTAGCGGGGCGGGGTGGTACATGCCTGTAGTCCCAGCTCCTCAGGAGGCTGAGGCAGGTGAATCACTTGAACCCGGAAGGCGGAGGTTGCAGTGAGCCAAGATCAGGTCACTGCACTCCAGCCTGGTGACAGAGCAAGACTCTGTCTAAAAAATTTTTTAAGGCCAGGCGCGGTGGCTCAAGCCTGTAATTCCAGCACTTTGGGAGGCCGAGGCGGGTGGATGACGAGGTCAGGAGATCGAGACCATCCTGGCTAACATGGTGAAACCCCGTCTCTACTAAAAATACAAAAAACTAGCTGGGTGTGGTGGTGGGCGCCTGTAGTCCCAGCTACTCCGAGGCTGAGGCGGGAGAATGGCGTGAACCCGGGAGGTGGAGCTTGCAGTGAGCCAAGATCAAGCCACTGCACTCCAGCCTGGGCAACACAGCGAGACTCTGTCTCAAAAAAAAAAAAAAAAAAAAAATTTAAAGCCTAAGTCAGACCTCAAAATCCTGCAACAGCTCCTCATTTCCCTCAAAGTCCAAGTTCCTAAGGTGGGTTAGCAGATTCTGCATCAAAGGTTCTTCACTATCTTTGAGCCATGGACACCCCAGCAGTCTGGGGAAGCCTATGGACCTTGTCTCAGATAAATGTTTTAGATGCATAAAGTTTACATAGCATTAAAGTGAAACCAGTTACACTGAAATAGTGGTTTTTTGTGATATTGCTATGCACAGGCATTAAATAGTAAGATCTCATGGGTACTGTAATTTCAAAGTAGTGATAAGCAAAAATAGTTCAAGGTATCTGAAATAGTTAGCAAATCATATATTGCATAGGTTTTCTTCTAGAAAAATTTTGCAGTGTATCCATCTGACAAAGGGCTAATATCCAGAATCTATAAGGAACTTAAATTTACATTAAAAAAACAAACAATCCCATCAAAAAGTGGGCAAAGGATATGAACCAACACTTCTCAAAAGAAGACATTTATGCAGCCAACAAACTCATCACTGGTCATTAGAGAAATGTAAATCAAACCACAATGAGATACCATCTCACACCAGTTAAAATGGGGATCATTAAAAAGTCAGGAAACAACAGATGCTGAAGAGGATGTGGAGAAATAGGAATGCTTTTACACTGTTGGTGGTAGTGTAAATTAGTTCAACCATTGTGGAAGACAGTGTGGCAATTCCTCAAGGATCTAGAGCCAGAAATATCATTTGATCCAGCACAATCCCATTACTTGGGTATATACCCAAAGGATTATAAATCATGCTACTATAAAGACACATGCAGAGTATGTTTATTGCACACTATTCACAATAGCAAAGACTTGGAACCAACCCAAATGCCCATCAGTGATAGACTGGATAAAGAAAATGTGGCACATATTCCATATACCATGGAATACTATGCAGCCATAAAAAAGGGATGAGTTCATGTCCTTTGCAGAGACGTGGATGAAGCTGGAAACCATAATTCTCAGCAAACTAACACAGGAACAGAACACCAAACACCACATGTTCTCACTCATAAGTGGGAGTTGAACGATGAGAACACATGGACACAGGGAGGGGAACATCACACACTGGGGCCTGTCGGGGGCTGGGGGCTAGGGGAAGGATGGCATTAGGAGAAATACCTAATGTAGATGATGGGTATGATGGGTGCAGCAAACCACCATGGCATGTGTATACCTATGTAAGAACCTGCATATTCTGCACATGTATCCCAGAACTTAAAGTATAATTTTAAAAAAGAAGAAGAAGAAGAAAGAAAAGAATAGAATAGAAAACAACAGAAAAGAAAAGAAAAAAGGTTTTCCATTTGGGGTGGTGACAAGTTCCTGGAACTAGATAATGGTGATGGTGGTGTAACATTGTGAACGTACTTAGAGCCACTGAATTGTGCACTTTAAAATAGTTACAATGGTAATCTTATGTTATGTGTATTCTACCATAATAAACAAAACCAAAATTTAAAACAAAACAAAACAAAACTCTAGTTTCTGTTGTTGACAAAGTCACAAGTGTCTCTATACTTCCGTGGGAGTTTTTTGTGTTTTGCTTTTTGTTTTGGTTTTTTTTTTTTTTCTTTTTGCCTACATTCACAATCAAAAGGTGTACTAAATTTCACTTAAAGTCCAATGAAAATTAAAAATAAAGATGTGATTTTTTTTCCATCCAAGTGGGAATCTGAATCCCATTCAGAGATCCCCTGAACACTATCCACAAACCCCCTGGGAGTTCTGTGATCTGCACCCCTCACCTCTCTGCCCTGTCTGTGCCTCTCCTCCGTGAGGCGTCACTCTGAGCATACCGGCCTCCCCTGCTGTTCCTGAAACACACTGGACACATTCTTGCTTTATGGTTTCTTTTGCCCTTCTCATGATCCAGAAAGACCTTGCTCCTGCCCCTGTCTACACAAATAACATCTACCTCTAAGTCTTTGCTCAAATCTCACCTTCTCATGTGACAGGACACACCCTGTATACCCCCAGCATTTCCTAAACCTCTAGGCCTACTGTTTTCTGTAGCCTTTCTTACATTCTAGCGTACTACATCATCCACTTATTTATTATAGTTGTGTATGCTCATTCTCTCCTCTCCTTTTCCTCCTCTCTTCCCTCCCCAACTCCAGTCTCTCCATCTCTCCCTTCAACCCTTCTTTCTCCTAGAATATAAGTTCCCTGAGGATAGGGATGGTTGTCTATATGTTTGGTGATATAGCATTAGCTCCTAGAATAGGACCTGGCAGATAACAGAAACTCAAACATTGGCTGAATAAGAAATTAACAAATGAATGAACAGCCCGCCTCCTCAGTGGTCTCACCCTGACACTAGTCTGCACCCTCACTTGACATCTGATCACATGCTCCTTTCCTCAAATGCGCCAGGGACTCCATCACCTCTGGAATGGCCTTAGTGGGACCCTTGGGGCCTCCACACTTGCTGGTCCCTGTCCACCTCTCCAGCCCCATCTCAGCTTCTCATCCTGAGTGTCCCATCTCTCTGTACCTACCCCTCTTTTACCATTTTTCAGTCTTCCACTTGTCTATGTCTCTCTTTCTAAACTGAAGTCCACAAGACTCTACCTGGTGTAGTTCACTTTTGGGTCTCAAGCATCCAGCTCCAGGCCTGGTGCCCAGCTAGCACCAGGAACTGTTTGATGGATGAATGAACGAGTGGAGCAACTAGTGGCTGAAGCAGGAGCAGAAGCCTGTCTAGGTGCCACTCAGGTGGCAGGCTCACTGACACTGAGCACATGCCCTGGGTAGGGCGTGTCACTCTGGCTCCCGACTGAGTGTTTCACCTGGGACCCACAGGAGCTGGTTCTCAGTGTGAAGAGATAATCCAGCTAATAACAGGATTAGTTCAGGCACATCCCCTAAACCATAGGCTTGAAACCTCTACCTGGGCAAATGTTTGGCTGGCCTCTGCCAGGATCCCTATGCTCACCCACCACAGGTCCTTCCCCATCACGCATGGCTCCTCAGCTCTGACAAGCCACCCATGGGGCACAGGTAGGGGCTCGGAAATGAGCAGCCTGGAGGCTCTGATGTCCCTAGTGCCACAAGTCCCCACTGCACTGCACTGCCAGCTCCACCCCTATGACACCACCTACTCTTCCCTGTGCCAAGAAAGGTGATTATGTGGGCACTGTGGAAAAGAAGACCCCAAGAGGGCAAACACCAATGACTCTGAACTGACAAGTGACATGTGGTAGCACCTGGGAAAGCAGGCTCTAGGACTGGGCCACAGCTCATGTAGAGCAAAGGTGTTGCCATGTGTCTCAGTACTAGCATCCAGAGCCTGTATCTAGCCTGGGCGCTTCTGCCACCCTTCACACCCTCATCTCCTGCCAGCTCCCTAACTGGAACAGACCACAACTCCAGGGGGACGGCTGCAGGAGGGTTACACAGAGGTCGTGTTAGCCAGTGGTCAAACAGCAGAGGGAGTGGAAATGTTCAAGGCTGGGGCTGAGGTCAGGGAGAAGTGGCCACATGGCCAGGACTGCCCAACTCCAAACCCCTCTCTCATTATGGCCCTAATTCTGTCACATGCTAAGTTAAGACCCTGGACAATGTAACCTATAAGAGCTGTGCTGTCTCACATGGTAGCATCTAGTCACCTTAGCCATTTAAATTTAAATGCACACTAACTGAAATTAAGTAAGATCGATCATTTAGTTCTTCAGTCACACCACTCTCACTGCAAGGGCTCAACAGCCACATATGTGCTGGTGGCTACCATATTGTACAGCACAGAATAGAACAGTTCACTCATCACAGATGAAGTTAAATAATTTAACTGTTGTGAAAAAAGCTCAGCATGGTGCCCAACACACAGTAGATGTTCAATATCCTCCACCCTTACCATAAGCTCCAGACACTCCAGGGACTCCTCACTGCCCTTGCCATGCTACCACCTTGAGGCACTCTTGGCTAGCAGCTGCTCAGTCCCCACAGCATGCCTGCCTTGGATTTGGGAAATAAATTAGTATCCTCTGTGCTCTCCACTGCTACTTAATGACTATGTCATCATCACCCCATTTTACAGATAGAGAAATGGCAGCCCACAGAGGGTAAGAAATGTACCCACGGTCAGGAGACTGGATGCTTACAAAATTATTGAAAGGGCTAGAAAATGGGCTCTAGGTGGGCCCCTAGGAATGACTTCCAGAATCCCACTGAGCTGACTTGCCAATCTGGAAGTCAGGTGTTGTAGACAGAATAACAGCTCCCCAAAGATGTCCATGTCCTAATTCCCAGAACATGTGAACATTCATTTTTGTGACAAAGGGAATTTAGGATAGCAGATGAAATTACAGTGGTAAAATGGCTACCTTCGAGTTAAGGAAATTATCCTGGATTATGTTGGTGTATCCAGTGACTACAGTATCCCAGTGTAGACACGAGGGTTCTGAAATGTGGAAGATGAAGAAGAGTCAGTGTCAGAGTGAAGTAATGAGAAAAAGACACAACCAGTGGCTTTGAAGACAGACGGGTCTTCTCTAGATCCTCCAGAAAGACATGCAGCCCTACCAACATCTTTATTTTAAGCTCAGTGGAACCCATTTTGGGCTCCTGACCTTCAAAACTATAGGATAATACATTTTTGTTGTGGTAATTTATTATAGCAGCCACAGGAAATACAGTTTTTGGTACTAGAAGTGGGGCTACTCTAACAAATACCTAAAAGTGTGACAGTGACTTCGAAACAGAAGTTGTGCAGTCTAGAAGAATTTTAAGGAGCGTGATAGAAAAGCCTGGGTTTCCTTGAAGAGACTATTAGAAAGACGGATGTTAACAACTTTACTAAGACTCAGAAGGAATGAGAAACATGGTAAAGAAAACCAAAATCACTTTAGAAAATACTTCAGTTGTTGTGAATGAACTATTTGTAGAAATATGGATGTTAAAGGTGCTGCTGGTAAGGGCTTAGAAGAAAATGAGGAAATGTTATTCAAAACTAGAAGAAAGAAGATCCTTGTTATACAGTGGCAGAAAGTCAGTGGAATTGTGCCCTGCAGTTATATAAAAAGCAGAAGTTGCAAGTGATGAACTTGTGTATTTAGTTGAGTAGCAGTTCAAGAAAAGTGTTAAAGGTGTGGCCAGGTTTATTTTTGCTCCTTATAGTAAAATGCAAAAGAGAAGAGATAAACTGGGCAAGTATGGTGGCTCATGCCTATAATCACAGCACTTTGGAAGGCCAAGGCAGGTGGATCACGAGGTCAGGAGTTCGAGACCAGCCTGGCCAACATAGTGAAATCCTGTCTCTTCTAAAAATACAAAAATTAGCCAGGCATAGTGGCACACGCCTGTAGTTCCAGCTACTCAGACGGCTGAGGCAGGAGAATAGCTTGAACCCGGGAGGTGGGGGTTGCAAATGAGCCAAGGAGCCAAGATTGTGCCACTGCACTCCAGCCTAGACAACAGAGCAGACTCCGTCTCAAAAAAAAGAGAGAGAGAGAGAGAAAGTAAACTGAAGGAAGAATTGTTTTTGGTTGCTGTTTTTTGGTGTGTGTGTGTGTGTGTGTGTGTGTGTGTGTGTGTGTGTGTGTGTTTAAGGAACCATGACTTGATTTAGGGAAAGTCTCAGCCTACCTAGATTGTAAAAACACTAAAATTAAGAGTTACCTTCAAGCAAGTGTGACAAGAGGCAAAAATAAGAGTGTGGCTTGACAACCCATTGCTAGTAAATCAGAAAGATCAAAAGATTAGTCATAGGAAAGGCTCTTAGAAAACAGCGTGACTTATCTATCCTCTTGAACATCTCAGCAGAAGCCAAAATAGAGATGAGATTTTCTAGAAAAGACTGGTGGAGGAGGAGGAGACCTACAAGATTCTTTTTTTTTCTTTTTTTTGAGATGGAGTCTTGCTCATCGCCCAGGCTGGAGTGCAGTGGCGCGATCTCGGCTCACCGCAAGCTCCGCCTCCCAGGTTCACGCCATTCTCCTGTCTCAGCCTCCCGGTAACTGGGACTACAGGTGCCTGCCACCGCGCCCAGCTAATTTTTTTTTTTTTTTTTTTTTTTTGTATTTTTAGCAGAGACGGGGTTTCACCGTGTTAGCCAAGATGGTCTCGATCTCCTGACCCTGTGATCCGCCCGCCTCGGCCTCCCAAAGTGCTGGGATTACAGGCGTGAGCCACCGCACCCAGCCCAAGATTCTTAAGAATATTATGCCAGCAGAAACACTGCAGTTTTTACTGAAGAGGGCTGAGAGGAGATGAAAAAGATTGTAGGACCTCTGAAAATCTCCAGGCAATAAATAGGCTGATAAAACTCCTCAGCTGCAAACACAGGCTACCTTTAATGAAAAAGGAAGGCTGACTCAGAAGGTGGAGTCTTGAACCTAGATGGTGAGCCATGATTTAGAACCCTCATTCTAAAATGAGGGGGACAATAGTCAAAGCCTCAATTCCACCCATGTAAAATGAGCCCATAAAGGGGTTCACTCTCAGAGTGAGGGTGAACTACAAATAAACTAGCCCTCTTGTGAGCCTGTAGCTCCTGTTCAAATAACCGGAGAGTTAAATGAATCTCATGTTTAAAATAACAGACAGCATTCCACAGCCCAGAGGAAGCAAATAAAATCCTCTCTGAAAGAATTATTTCTAAAATAATTTAGCATTAACGACCAGCACATAGTCAAAAACAACCAGGCACACAAGGAAATAAGACATCAAGAATCAGAAAACTGAAACAGATTTACAACACTTCAGATAACATAATTTTCTCAGAGTCTATTAAAAAAATTATGTTTATGATGTATAAAAAAAAACAAAAAACAAGGTGGAAAATAGTTACAGGGACAACTGCTCTAAGAACCAAGAGATGAACAGGAATTAACTAGATGGAAAGGAAAAAGAGAGGGATGCGGGAAGAAAGGCATTCCCAGCAAAGAAGCCAATAGGCTCCATGTTCTATCCCCCCATGAGGCCTCTGTATGTCAGATATTAAGAAAGAGGCCAGTATGGAAGGAATATAGAAAACAAGGGGACAGGGAAATAGTGTGACATTGAAGAACTGAGATGAGCAGAGGCTGGATTCTGATAAGCATTTTGGCCTCTGTCCTGAAAATAATCACTGAATGTTACCATTGAAGGAGCCTTGAAAGATTTCAAATAGGAGTTGGGCTAGACAAACTTGGATTTTTGGAGAATTCTGGTCTTCTGCTCAGCTCTGAAAGGACCTTCTCCCCTTTTTCTCTGGAAACTCACACAATCCCAAGATCCATACTGAGCCAACACTATTGCCCCATCAAGCAGGTGGTAATACTGAGACCCTGAGAGAGGCAATGACCTGTTTTAAGGGCCCTGTTGAGTAACCTAAGTTTGTTGGGCTCATTTCATCTGGGGATATAGCACAGAAAAAAAAGTAGGTAGAGAAGTCACTGTTGGCAGAGTCAACTAGAGGGTCGCATCACCTGAGGCCTGCTTAGACTAAATATCCACGAGTCTCCCAGCACCATGGTCTTGAGTAGTCTGAGTTCCCCAGTAACACGAATCACACAACCTCAGCAGGCAAGGTAGTGCATGTGTGTGTGCGTGTGTGTGTGTGTGTGCGTGTGTGTGTGTGCGCACATGCATGTATACATGGAGAAGGAGGGGCAGGGTCTAAGAAGAAGGGCCAAGGTTTTCATCCCCAATGCTGAACTGAGCCCAGATGTGCAGTACGGGTAAGGTTTCTAGGGAACATTTGCAACCCCTATAAATTGGGCCCCATTTTGTGGGAGGACAAACATACTTGCCTCCCCAGCAGCTCATGAAGCTCCTCCCTCCTCATGCCAGGTGGGAGGCACTGTAGACACATCACCCACCCAGGGCCCAGCCACTCCCACTCACACACCACTCATTCCTCCCAGGCCTTTGTTCCTGCACGTCCAGGAGCTGCCAGCCTTCTCCTTACTCCACAGCAGGCTCCCAGAGGATCCTAGACAAGTCTTGACCCCATCAGGAGCCAATACCCACTCCCATTCCCTGCTCTGAGCCTGCCAGGGGATCCCTACAGGGGAAGCAGGCAGACCACCATTGGCCCAGGCTCCCCAGGCAGTGGTGGAGCCTTTGAGGGGAAAGTTCATTTCATCAATCAGCTCATTGTTGGCCTGCCAAGTGCAGGCTCGTCCTCCCCCGGTGTGTCACTGGGCGCTGTTGACACAGATGTCAACTGTCAAGGGTGCCCTCCACCCTCCGCCTTCCTCCTGGGGCATCCTGCAGGTCCAGCACAAGGGCCTCTGTCGCAATGCTCCCCACTGGCCCCTTGCAACCAAGATTGCCACACCTTTGGAATTGCCAAAACTTGACTGGATACTTCATCATGTGGATTGGCCATGAAGGCTGCAGCTGACTCGGCCAGGTATGGCAGATACTTGACTGTTTGCCAGATGACAAATCCCAACTGAGTGAAACCTGCAGACTTCACAGTATCTGTGGTGCAAGCTTCCTCCCGCCCGCCCAACAGAAGTGGCAGGTGGTAGCTTTCTGGGGCCCATTTCCAGCATGGGAAGGAGGAGTTCACATCCCCACAATCTGTGCATATATGGGCCCAGCCAGCAGGCTAAATCCACGGCAATGGCTGAGCTATCCTTGTTCCCTCCAGACCCATCCCACGCCTGCCTCCAGGAAGGGCTGGGGAGCAGTGAGCACATGGGAATCTGTGCAGTGGGCCCCAAGGGGCCCTGTCCCCATTCCTGTCCTTCACCAGTCCCAGGGAACTCAGGATAGAGGGCAGCTACACTGTGGCAGCCCTCAGGTGGAAAAGACCACACAATTGCAGGCATCATGAGGAACCACCAAAATCACTTCATGCTGGGCCCCAAGGAAAGCTGTTAGAACCCAAGGAAAAAGCCATGATGCACAGGACACTTCACTCCCTAGGTCACCATGATTCTGAGTTATTTGTCATGTTTGTGGATTCCAAGTATGTCCACATGCCATGGCAGAGGGAAGTACTTGGGCTCCCATCTTCATGGAGAAAACGTACTTACAAAGAGAGAGAGAGAGGAGAAAGACACAGAGAGAGATTACAGCACAAGGTAGGAAGTATGCCCAGTGAATGGGTCAATGGAAATCACAAGGAAGGAAAATCACTGTGTGCTGGAGTAGACAAGGAAAGCAGGCTTCCCAGTGGGGCTGGATTTGTTCCAGCATAGCCAGGTGCAATCTAGGAAGCGTGATGGCTTAAACTAGAAGATGGGGACGAGCATATCACTGTGTGAGGACACTGAGCCTGGAACCACAGACTGGCTGAGGCTTTCTGGTTCAGCCCACCATCGCCACTGCTGTTCAGCTAGGAAGACCAAGGTTTGCAGGTCATGATTCAAGTGGTCTTCCCCAAGGCCACTCAGTCAAGTGGGAACTGGTGCCCCAGCCACCACCAGAGATTGCTATACATGGCAGAAGATGATGCCCTGGGCCCTTTCTCAGGACATTCTGTTATGCACATGGCTTATGATCCCTTCCCAATCATCAGGCAAGATTTAGTACCTGGAGCCCAATCCTACAGAGCTGTAGCAAGAGATTGAGGAGAAAAGACAGGAGTTAGGAGCCAGACAGCACCCTGGTCTAGCTCACGCCAGGACAGGCTGACAGGATAGGGCTTCAGGTCTTCCCATTTTGAAACCTCTATGAAATAAGTATTTTGAAATCTTGCTCAATTTTGAAATTTCTTCAAGATAAAACCAAATCTGGTTGTGATGAGTTGATACCTTGATCACTGGCCTGGTATGTGGTAAACTGTCTCCCCTGTCCTCATGACCTTGGGGGCTGGCTCTATGAGCCCTACACTGTAGCCTGTCAGCAGGACAGGACCTGGCACAGTGTGGGTCTCTGCCCTGGGAAAATGCTGCCAGTGGGAGGCAGCTGCCTGGCATAGCAGAGGAGACACACCTGGACTCCCTCCTCAATGCTCGAGCTCCAGGTCCTGTATCTATCATGGGGCTGTGGCACATAATAGTATCCAATGGTCACGTGTTGCCCTTGTAGTCCTGATACCAGTTCTAAAAATCATCCAGGCACCTACAGTTTACCTGCCAAATGTAGTCAGTCCATGGTTTCCTCCTTCCAAAAAGCTCCACCAGTTGAACCAAGGCATTGCTTGGGAAGAACTCTGAGCTGCGCAGACCACAGCCTTGGCCCATGACCAGTACAATCTTAAAAGAGGCCCAGGGCCCAAAAAAGCTAACTGGCTTGCTTTTCCACTGAAGGGAACAGGTACCCTGGACATTCCTACAGCCAACCACATAGAGACCATGTGGGAAGCTCTTGGTTTGATGGAAGCCACGGACTTTTCTATCTAGAAGGTCCTTCAGAAGGCACATCTCCTCACCCCCGCCTCATCATACCTTGAATATGGGGCTGCTGCAGTGAAGAATATCCCAGAAGGCCAGCCTATTTTCTAAGTCAATATTTCCTCCCTGGGACAGAACAACCAACGAGGCCAAGATAAGGATCTACACGGGTGAGGTGGGCAAGAGCATCCAGGGCTGGTACAGATGACTTGGACATAGCAGTGGTAGGTCCACCATAAGATGCTTCAGTTGGCAGGACTTTATCTTTCTTTTCCACCATGATAGAAATTCAGTCCTTTTCCACTGCAGCAGAACATACAATTCTGCTGGTTATGCAACTCAGGTCATGATTCAAGTTCTATGTGCATTGGGCAGTTTAGTCATGTTTCAGAAATACCTCCAAACACTGTTCACTCACTCAATAGACTTCTCCTGAGCACTTACTAAGCCACAGGCTAGGAACCAGAGCAGCGCCCAGTCCAGCAGGAGCAGATGAGGGCCTTTCCGCTGGGAAGCGAGCAAATGGAACACACTCTCTCTTGAGCTGTGCCCACCTTTCACGACTCCCTCCGAGGCCAATCAGGCATATCTGCCAATCGCCAAGACCGCAGAGCACAGTCAAGAGATCACGAGTTCTGACCTGGAATCAGCCACACAAACAGCTTTAACCCTCTAGGCCTCGACTATCCCATCTGTATCATGGGGATAAAAGGAGCAGCCCTGGGTAGCACCAAGAGCTAATAGGAGGCGGCTTAAACAACAAAGGTGATGCCCCTCATCATCACTGTTGGATCACTCCCGCAGAGGAAGGGAGAGGGAGCCAGGGACCAGGGTACCCTCCTTAGGAAGGGCTCTCAAATCTGTCCTCACATCCTGTCAGTGCACACCTACTCTAAACAAGTCTCCTGGCTAGGCCACCTCCCCCTTTTCTCACCAGAGCTGTGCCACAACCTAGACTAGAGCTAGTCACCCTTCCCGCCCCAGGCAGAGGCAGGAGAATGACACAACTCAACACCCTGTTTAATCCTGCTCAACTTCAATGCTAGGACGGTGTTGGGGAAGGAGACAGGTCCTCACTGTGACTCACCTGCAAACAAGGTCACTACCCACAAGACCAGGACTGGTCTGCCCTGGAGGTAACCCCAAGAGCGTGAAGGAAGGTCCTCTCTCCACCTGAAAATCTCTCTGCCAATATCTGCATGGCTTCAGTTCATACCAATAGATTGAATTTCTTTGGATGCTAGAGAGTTTTGGAGGCTTGAGAGTTCCCTGTTAAGAATTGCTAACATTTTTGGCAAGTGAGCAAGTCATTGTACCAAACACTAATTTAAACCTCATAACAAACCTCATAACAAACATACAAACGAGGCAGGTATTCTTATTATGCCCATTTCACAGATAAGCAAAAGGAGACAGGTTCAGAAACATGCCCAAGGTCACACAGCTAGTGAGTGGCAGACCCAGGCATTGAACACAAGCTGTCCGATTGTAAAGCCCATGATCTTAATCTTCACACCTTAACCCACCGGGGACTTGGCTTTAGGAAGGTCATTTACAAACCATTTTCCAAAAAGCCCTAGAGTTGCATGGTGGCACCTCAGGAGCCACCAAAGGCAGCAGAAGGAGCAGAGGGCGAGGCTCCAGTCCCCACCCCCATTTTAACCAAAGCAGCTTTCTTAAGCAGAATCTTAATTTTTAAAAAGAAACAATTCCTAATTAGTTTATAATTTCAATCTAATTGTAAAAATAGATCTCACCAATTACTTGAACCCAGGAGGTGGAAGTTGCAGTGAGCCAAGATGATGCCACTGCACTCCAGCCTGGCGACCGAGCGAGACCCCACCTCAAAAAAATAAAATAAAATAAAATAAAAAGATCTCACCAGCAAAAACAGTTCTGAAATTTTCTTCTTTAGGAAAACCGCAGCTCATACTTTACAGAATTTCATTCCCAAGGGATCTTCTCATTTGGGGGATGAGACACAAGGGAGATTTTCAGGAAAAACTTAGAAGTCTTCAGAATGTAGCTGAGAGTCATCAAACTCAGGGCCTTGGAAACCAAGGGTCTCCTCCTTTCTTCCCTAATTGTCTTGGGTCCAGAAAAGAAAATGTGATCACAAGGTTCAGAAATGTGGCTGGCACCAGTAAACAGAGTAGGGAACCCAACTCCTTCCACCAACACACACAGACACACACTCTCTATTTCAGCCTGTCCTCAGCATGCACTCAGATGGAGTGACCCACGAGTGATCTCTGAGCCCTGATCAGCCACAGCCACTTATGGGGGCATCCCAGGACATCCATGTGGAAGCCATGAGCCCAGGATCCTCAACTGAAAGTGAGTCTACGATGGACAGAGGGATCATGGCTGTGATGGGGCCCTGATCTCATCTCCCTTTGCATAGAGACAGGGATGACCTTAGAGGATAGGCCAGGACCGAGAACGGTTTTTGGGGAAAGGAGTCAAGACACCCTCTGGCTTCCCAGCCCACTGCTAGGGCACAGAAAATCCTGGGGCATCATGGACAAAATCCTGGGAAACTCCACACGGCTCATAACTGGGCTTCGTCTCCTCATTCCCTCTCCTGGCCCTCCTTCTCCCCTGAAAGCTGCCACAAACCTTTCAGCCTGGACCTCTGAGGAACAGCCATGTTCCTTCCTGCTTTCCCACTTTAAACCCCCCACCCCGGGAAAGAGGCATCAAAACCTGGGGAAAGCAGGGGACAGTGTGGCTAAATGAGAACCACACAGGAGAAAGACACAGGAGTGGGTGCTCGATGGCCACAATACCACCCAGTCACAGCAGGCTACTCCAAAATACCTTCACTTCCACGTGGCTCAATCACTTCTCAGAAAGCTGAGGGCTCTCTCCCCAACCAAGGACCCCCATCGATAGGCATGGCTCTGGCCCTAAGGGGCATTTGCACGGCCATGGCAAGGCTGCTGTATTGCACAAGATCCAAGTGAAGTTCGATTTGGAATCAAAAAATGCTAAGTTGGAAGAGCCACACCCCCTGGAACATGAGCCCTCCCACCCCAACCTACAATTCCAATTTCCCCAAGAGGTAACCTGGATCTCATCTGATTGGTGACATTGCAGGGGTCAGCTCAGAGAGACTGAGGGTCTTCTGTAAGATACAACAGGTTCCTGCATTGCTCCTGTCCCAGAATGAAGAGGCAGCAGCCAGGAAGAGGCACAGGCCTTCCTCTACACAGAGAGACAGCCTTGCTCCCATCTCCCACACACACATGCAGCACCCCCAAAGCAGCCCTATGTTCCCCTCGAAGGACACCCAGGTAAGATGCTGAGGTCCGAGAGGGGTGAGCACATCAGTCTGTCCATTCAACCCATTTGCTCAGCTTAATCTGCCCTCCCCATTTAACAAGGGTTCAAAAGAGGTTTCACCAGCTCCCACCGCCCAATCGGGCGCCTTTCTCAAACCCCACACTGGCAATTACTTCCAATTACACGATGTGACAAGGCTTTGGGGCCTGGGCTCTTAACTCAGGCCCTGCATTATGCAATGTTTTTAATCCTCTTACTTAAGGTGGAAAACCGATATGGTGCTCTGAGTTCACGTGAATGACTAGAAAAAAAATTCTAAGAAATAAAAACATCGCCATTAATATCACCTTACAGGCTCCCTGAAAGGATTAAAAGGATGCATACTTTGAATTTTCAAATACCCCTGCTGAACTCTTTTCGAGCCTTTTTGATGCAAATGTTCCTCAGAGGGAGACAGACCAAGTGGGGATTCCCTGGTGAAGAGAGTAGTCCCTCCATGGCTGTGGGGTGAGGTCCATTAGCAGGAACCCTGGATCCCACCAGCCTGTGCCCATGGCCAGAGCCAGGGCTGCGTGGGCCTCGCGCTACCCCAGAGCAGCCGGGGTACACAGACTGGAGCTCCCCTATCCATGCAAAGCTGCCCAGAGCCAAAGCCTACACGTCCCTTGTCCCTAAGGCAGGTCCCACCTCACTTGGCTAGGAAAGATCCCTACCACCCCGCCCCCAGAATGCCCAACCCTCTGGACATTCCCACAGACCCCACAGGCCACTGAGATAACCCATTCAACAAGGATGGAGGAGATTTCTTGAGTAGCTCAGGCCCTGACAAGGTGGGAAGGCCCCTGCATTCCCATTAGCAGGTCCTTAGCACACAATGGGCTCCCTGAATTCTTCACCATGAGTCTTTGCCAGGCTGCCATGCCACAATGAAGTCATGCATTGGCCAACCAGCAATAGGTGGGCAGGTGGACAAGCACCCAGGACCTGCCCTTCAATGCCCAAACCCAGCCCAGGGCCTGGCCTTTGGATAGAAGGGAACAGCCCAAGACCAGCAGGTACAATTACAGTGGCTGGGCCCATTAAACCCTGGGAAGAAAGAGCTGCCTGGTAATTACCCCTAATCCCCTTCGAGTCTTTGTCTGCTAGCAGCACTGCTGTAAGCCTAATGGTGTGAGATAAGTGGCCAGACTCCCCAGCCTTCCCCAGAGCTGCCTCAGGCAGGGCTAAGGTGGGGGCACCCATCAGCACAAGCCCACCAGGATGCCATTCCTAAAAGGCTCCTGTGACAGGACCCTCCACGAAGAGGCAGTTCCCACAGGACAACGAGGTCCTCAGGGCTATAAGATGGCGCCAGAGCAGGAGGAGGGTCCCAGACCCCGGAGGGGCCAAGTGTTTGAGCAAACAAGACTCACGTCACCTGGACCCCACAGCCATTTCCAAAACCATATTTTGATCATGCTGGGACCTAAATCCTGTACTCCAGGAGCCATACACAGGATGAGGCTTGTGGTACAGGGCAATTCACCAGAACAGTGTGCGGCCCTCAGAGCTTTGAAGAGTGAATGACCTGCCTGCCGCAAGTCATTCAGAGGCTTCCACAGGTGGGAGCTGGCCCTTCTGCTCTTCATAACAACCCAGAGTAGAGGGGGTACTTATGGACACATAACATGCCCTTTATCCTCTGGCCCCCATGGCCCCATTCAACACTTGCATCCTGAGGAGCAGGGGTCCCAAACTCAGAAGCTCCTGGGCTCAGCTGTGACACAAAGAAGTGAAGTCAGCCCAGGGTGCATCTCAACACTGGCACAGGAAAACATGGCTCTACATGTGCTGGCTCGTTTCCCTGAAACACAGTTCTCCCAGCCTCTCCCTTCTTCTCTCTCTTAATAGAGATTTTGGTCCATGCCCATTTAAAGAGGGTTGCTGTTGGTGACTACCAAATCTTATTTCTCTAGAGAAGTCAGAAATCTAAATTTCTAGCCAATTGTCTCCTAGTTTTTTTTTAAAACAGATTCCAATAATTTTAAACACTGGATGAACCAATCAAATGTGTCTGCAGGACCCTAGTTTACAAGCTCTGCTGTCCTGGATTTGCCTGTTTTGGGGTCCCTCTACCCCTACCTCAAACCAAGCTCCTTGAGAAGAAAAACCACATCATGTTCATCCCTATAATCCCACCACCTAGTCTAGGGCCTGGCACACATCGGATACTCATTAAATGTTGGGTAACTGGTTAAATGAATAGTGAGGAAACTAAGGGCAGAACAGTTAACTCATCTGTGCAAGGTGACCCAGCTGGTGAGCACAAAGCAGACATGGGCAGCCAAGCCCAGGCCCCTGGCCCAGTGCACCTGCCACAGCACCTTGTTGCTTCCCTCAGCCCTAGTCATTCACATTCCTGGAAATAGCCCCTTTCAGTCCACAGTTCTTATCCACAGTAGTTTAAATTTTGGTGTTTCAAATGATGTTTTACACAGCACCCCTCAACCCACCCCACCCATTGACAGCTTGGCTGCAGACCCCTTGCAAGCATGACAACTGAGGGTACATGCATAGTCTATGCATTGGGCAAAAAGGTTTTCAGACCTCAGCAACCCTATGATGCAGGAAGAATGATCCCTCATGAGGGAGAGTACCTCCCTGAACCTAGGAGGCCCCTCGTGTCCAGTATTCTGAATTCTGTAAGAAGACATGTAAATGAGGCCTTGGGACGACAGAATCCTGAGAAGTTCACTGGGGCTGGACATTCCACTACACATGGTTACCAGGCCCAAGAAGCCAAAGCACTAGGGCTACATTTCCAGTTCAACACAGCAGCTCATCTCCTGCCTGTATTCGTTATCTATTGGTACATAATAATATCCTCACAAACATGGCAGCTTAAAACAATACACGTTCATTGTCTCAGTTTCTAAGGGTCAGGAGTCTGCTCTTTCTGGGTCCTCTGCTTCAGAGTCTCATCTGAAAGCTACAAAAAATATGTCAATGAGGCTGCAATCTCATCTCAAGGCAGAATATGGGGAAGGATTGAGATTGGCACCCCCAATCTCATGTGGGGTTGCCATAATTCAGTTCCCGATAGCCCATGGAACTGAAAGTTTCCTGCTGGTTTTCAGCTAGAGGCCACCCTCAGCTCCTTGCTGGGTGGTAGGTGGAGACTGCCCTCATGGCCCTTGCCATGTGGGCCTCCCACATTGCTGTTTGCTTCATCAAAGCCAGCAAGGGAGGGAGTCTCTGAGCAAGGCTGATGTTATGATCTGATGTAACATATCATGGAAGTGACAGGATGTTCTACTGGTTAGAAAGAAGTCACAGGTTGTGACCACACTCAAGGCTGGGGGAATTACACAAGGGCATAAGTACCAGCAGGAGGAGATAATCGGGACCATCTCAGAGTGTCCACCACACTGCTGATATGGTTTGGCTGTGTCCCCACCCAAATCTCACCTTCAATTATAACTCCCATAATCCCCACATGTTGTGAGAGGGACCCAGTGGGAGGTAATCAAATCATGGTGGCAGGTCTTTCCCATACTGTTCTCATGATAGTGAATAAGTCTCATGAGATCCGATGGCTTTATAAAGGGCAGTTCCCCTGTACATGCTCTTGCCTGCCACCATGTAAGACGTGCCATTGCTCCTCCTTCGTGTTCCACCATGATTGTGAGGCCTCCCCAGCCATGTGGAACTGTGAGTCCATTAAACCTCTTTCCTTTATAATCTACCCAGTATCAGATATGTCTTTATTAGCAGCACGAGAGTAGACTAATACAACTGCTAACACAAAGTAAAGGGATTTTTTTGTTGCATAAGTCCTAGAGGATCAAGAGAAAGGAAAGGAAAACAAGAGCAGATAAGCGATATCAACACTATTGTGGAAGCCAGCAGGTAAATGAATGAGTGATACTGACTTAGATTCCAGCCCGCTATACCTCCAGTGGGTCAGCCTTCAACAAGCAAGCAGCTGTGTGTGAAGAATCTCACAAAGACAAGAGAACTGGAGCCAATAGGTGCTTGGAAGGCAGAGGTGCGGCTGGAACAGAAAACAGACTGGCTTACAGTCTTTAGAGTAATCGTTAGATCCCCCAGGTGCCTTCCCTCAGCCCTGACAACCAAGTAACAATTTATTCTTCAAACTTGCAGGAGAGATCCCTCTGGATCCAGGGGGGAAAAAAAAACACTGAAGACTATGGTGAGATGCTATAACCGGGGATTCTATGAAAATGAACATACTCAACAACAAAATCCCCCAAGCTCCTTTTCTCTTTTTGGTTCCAAAAGTTATACGCATCAGGCAGAAGACTGGATGATCCCTCTTCAGAAACTAACCAGTCCCTGAAAAACTCCTAAAGATGCCATTATTATTATTATTTTATATATATATATATATAGTTTGTTTGTTTTTTGTTTTTTTGAGATGGAGTCTTGCTCTGTCACCCAGGCTGGAGTGCAGTGGCGCGATCTCGGCTCACTGCAACCTCCGCCTCCTGGGTTCACGCCATTCTCCTGCCTCAGCCTCCCCAGTAGCTGGGACTACAGGCGCCCACCACAACGCCCGGCTAATTTTTTGTATTTTTAGTAGAGATGGGGTTGCACCATGTTAGCCAGGATGGTCTTGATCTCCTGACCTTGTGATCTGCCCACCTCGGCCTCCCAAAGTGCTGGGATTACAGGCGTGAGCCACCGTACCCGGCCAAGATGCCATTATTTGAGTGTTCCTCATCAAAAGAGGCAGCTTCCTATCCAATACCATTATAGAGAAGCCCATTAGCCAACAGGTCCCACCCATGCCCAGAGAGCTTCCAACTAGCATTTTGGTGCCTTGTCTCAAATACAAACCAAGAATCGTCAGACATTGAGAAGAGTCTTCAACACAAAAGATAAGACTAAAACCAAGAGGAAATAGAAAGAACCCAGAGAAAAGATACAATATAGGGAGCAAAGGAAAACTTCAGAAAAAACTACAATATCTTCAGAGAAATAAGAAAACATAAAGCATATATGAGAATTGAAAATCATGCAGAACAAACAAAAAGCTCTAAGAATTTAAAACTGTCAAAGTAGGAGAAAAAAAAAAAAAACCAACAGAAGATTGTCAGATAAAGTCAAAGATTTAGTCTAGAACAACAGTTCTCAAAATGTGGTCCTCAGACCCCAAAGGGCCCGGAAGCCCTTTCAGGAGGTCTACAAAGGCAAAATTATGTTCATAATAATACTAAGCCATTATTTGCCTTTTTCACTGCATTGATATTTGCACTGATGGCACAAGAGCAATTGTGGGTAGAGTTGCTGTAGCCTTAACAGAAATCAAGGCAGTGGCAGCAACTGCACTCATAGTCACTACATTCTTCACTACCACACACTCACAGTAAAAACAAATCAGTCCTACTAAATTTGGTACTTGTTGAAGCAGCAAAAGTTGTTAATTCTATTAGATCTCAAACTTTACACATATTTTTTACTCTTCTATGTAACAAAATAGAGGACATAGAAAGCGCTCCCACAGCACACCGTGTAGGATCAATAGCTATCTCAAAGCAAAGCACTTTAGCAACAGATCGAGTTGCGAGATAAACTAGCCACTTTTATCACAGAGTACTATTTTTACCGAAAAAACAACTGACAGTCAAGTGACAGTTATTCAGACTTGGGTATTTGGCATATATTTTTCTAGAAAATGAACAGCATACACCTGTCAATTTCAAGGAATGTAATATTTGTTACTAATGATAAAATTTGAGCTTTCATGCAAAATTAAAGCTCTGAAAAACTTATCTGCCACAGTGAGCTTGAGAACTTTCAAATATGTGCTTTTCAGCTGAGATCAGGGGCAATATTTACAAATCTGATTGTTCGATATTATATCAAGAAATGTGTCAACATTTGAAAGATCTGTGTAACTCAGTGAACCAGTATTTTCCAAATGACCAATGAATGTTACAAACACAGCCAGTTAAAATTCTATACCACAACTAACCTTTAAGAATGTACTATTGTTGAGTTCTGGTGTGGTATCAAAGGATATCTACAATTAACTTAAAAGCTTATTAAAATACTCTTTCCCTCTTCCAACTACACATCTGAACAAAACCAGACTTTCTTCAGATACTTCAAATCAAAACAACATATCACAACAGATTGAAAACAGAAACAGCTGAAAAGACAGCTGTCCTCTATTAAGTTACACATCAAGAAGAATTGCAAAAATATAAAACTATTTTTTCACTAAATGTTTTGTTTGGGGATGTATATCTACTTTTTTTTTTTTTTTTTTTAAGAGTCTTGCGCTATTGCAAAGGCTGGAGCACAGTGGCACAATCTTGGCTCACTGCCACCTTTGCCTCCCAGGTTTGAGTGATTCTCATGCCTCAACTTCTCAAGTAGCTGGGATTACATGTGTGTGCCACCAGGCCCAGCTAGTTTTTTGTGTATTTTTAGTAGAGATGGGGTTTCACCATGTTGGCCAGGCTGGTCTTGAACTCTTGGCCTCAAGTGATCTGCCTGCCTCGGCCTCCCAAAGTGCTGGGATTACAGGCATGAACCACCGCACCCAGCCTATATCTAAATTTTCATAAAATTATATATTTATCTTAACGTATAATTGGTTGATTATTTTAAATTAATATTCTAAGATGTTCTCAGTATTAATCTCTACTATAGTAAATATCAATGGATAGAATCCACATAAGTTCTTCAGGATTCTCAATGATTTTTAAGAGTGTAAAAATGTCCTGAGACAAAAGAAGACCTGAAACCAAAAGATACGAGAACTGCTGGTATCAAAATGACAAAAAGATGGAAAAGAGAAAAGGTTAATGAAACAATCAATTCAGGAGGTTTAACATTAAAAAAGAACAACTCCAGAAAAAGAGAAAACAGAGTGCATGAAGAGGGCAAATTTTATCAAATAAATAAGACAAACCCCTGGAACCGAAGTCTGGAGATTTAAAAGGAGCTGCTCCAAGTGCCCAAAACAATGAATTTAAAAATTCATCTTGAATGATGAAAATGCTATATTTCAATACCCTGGTTTTAAAGGAACTCTCAGAGTTTCTGGGTGGGGGTGGTGTAGAAATTATCATGTTCCAAACATACGAAAAAAAGCTCATCATCACTGGTCATTAGAGAAATGCAAATCAAAACCACAATGAGATGCCATCTCATGTCAGTTAGAATGGTGATTGTTAAAACGTTAGAAAACAACAGATGCTGGTGAGGCTGTGGAAAAAAATCGGAACGCTTTACACTGTTGGTGGGAGTGTAAATTAGTTCCACTATCATGGAAGACAGTGTGGTGATCCCTCAAGGATCTAGAACCAGAAATGCCATTTGACCCAGCAATCCCATTACTGGGCATATACCCAAAGGATTATAAATCATTCTCCTATAAAGACACATGCACACGTATGTTTATTACAGCACTATTCACAATAGCAAAGACTTGGAACCAACCCAATTGCCTATCAATGACAGACTGGATAAAGAAAATGTGGCACATATACACCATGGAATACTATGCAGCCATAAAAAAAAGATGAGTTCATGTCCTTTACAGGGATGAAGCTGGAAGCCATCATTATCAGCAAACTAACACAGAACAGAAAACCAAATACCACACGTTCTCACTCATAAGTGGGAGTTGAACAATGAGAACACACGGACACAATGAGAACACACACAGGCGCCTGTCGGTGGGGTGGGGGGCAAGGGGTGGGAGAGCATTAGGACAAATACTTAACGCATGTGGGGCTTAAAACCTAGACGACAGGTTGATAGGTGCATCAAATCACCATGGCACATGTATGCCGTGTCTCCTACATAACAAACCTGCACATTCTGCACATGTATCCCAGAAACTAAAGTAAAAATTTTAAAAAGAAATTATTACATTCCAAAGACTGGGACACAGAGCAGCACGCAACTTCTTAACAGTCATGCAGGAGGCTGGAAGACCAGTTTCTAAGGGAAAGTAATTTCAACACAGAACTTTACATTCAGCCAAACTATTAATCAAGTATAAAAGTAAAACAGGCTGGGCACGGTGCCTCGTGTTGGAATCCCAGCACTTTGGGAGGACAAAGCAGGAGGATAACTTAGGGCCAGGAGTTTGAGATCAGCCTGGGCAACCTAGCAAGACCCCATCTCAATGGAAAAAACTTTAATTAGCTGGGTGTGGTGTTGTACGCCTATAGTCCCAGCTACTTAGGAAGCTGAGGCAGGAGGATGGCTTGAGCTCAGGAGGTCAAGCCTGCCAAGAGCTATGATCACACTAATACATTCCAGCCTGGATGACAGAGCGAAGTCCCATCTCATTAAAAAAGAAAAACAAAAAAAAGTAAAACAGATTTTCTTTTTTGTTGTTGTTGTTGAGACAGAGTCTCGCTCTGTCACCCAGGCTGGAGTGTAGTGGTGCTATCTCGGCTCGCTGCAAGCTCTGCCTCCCAGGTTCCCGCCATTCTCCTGCCTCCGCCTCCCAAGTAGCTTGGACTACAGGCGCCTGCCACCACGCCCGGCTAATTTTTTTTTTTTTTTTTTTTTTTTGTATTTTTAGTAGAGATGGGGTTTCACTGTGTTAACCAGGATGGTCTCTATCTCCTGACCTCGTGATCCGCCCATCTCGGCCTCCCAAAGTGCTGGGATTACAGGCGTGAACCACCGCCAGCCATAAAACAGATTTTCAAACATGCAAGATCTCAAAGATTTTGCCTTCCACGGACCCTTTCTTTGGAAGACACTGGAGGATGCACGTCTTGAAAGTGAGGGAGTAAATGGAGAGAGAGAAAGGCGCAGATTTCAGGAAATGGGCAATTCAACAGGTTTCCCCGGATGATGGCGAAGGGAGGACTCAGATGAGTAGCTGGGCCCAGAGAGCAACTCCCACCTAGGGAAAAAGGAGCCACCTGATGTGTTTGAACATATTCAGAAAACATCTCCAGTTCAGCCAGAATGGGAGGATAAATACGTAACAGAAAACTAAGCAAATGACAAAATCAGGTACTATGTACCTAATTCCAAGGAAAACAAAACATCTTTGAGGAAAAAGAAAACGTGATTCCAGTATACTGCACAGCTCCACCGTGGGTATTTGCACAGTGAGGGCTGGAGGCAGCTGTGCTTTGGGGAAGGGGGAGTGTGTGGGTATCTATTTGGGCAGAAGAGAACTGGTATGAAAAACTTACTCCCTGTCCTCCATAATGGAAAGTCAATCGAAAATAACTAAAATGTCAAAATCAAGAAAAAGGTGAGATAAGCAATCTTTTTTCGAAATATGGTAAACATCAAAAACACTAAAAGGATTTAAAAAACTTAATTTAAAAAAGGATTAAACAGTTACCTATAGAAAGCAGAAACCAGGCAGGGAGGGGCAGGGGCCCAGCGGGGCGGCTGCTTCTCATGAGAAGCTTGTTGCTGCTGGGCAATGAATACGTACTCCTTTGACAAAAATCAAAAACTACTAAGGCAGCAGAGGAGCCTAACTTTCCTCCTCACAGTCTTAGCCTACTAAACATTCGGTGGGTTTTCACTTACTTCTACCCACTAACCACAGGGCCAGCCAGGACTGAGTAGAAAGTATGGCATGATTGGGAGTGCAGGAGTTCAGGTCTCTCATCTAAAGGCACCGCCTCCTGCGGCTGATACCTGCAGCCACCCAACAAGCCCTGTCGTCATCCTCACCCCTAACTGAACTCCAAATACAGGGCTGGCTCATAGCAAGTGCCCGGTAAACATGACATCACCCCAAGACCTAGGCACTATTGTTTATCTTTTTCCAGGCGAGGCTGATACTCAGAGAGGTCAAGAAATGTGGCCTGCCGTCTAGGCTTACCGAGTTTGCAGGTTTCAACCTAGGTGCTCAGTGTATCTCTCAGAGCCACGTTAAACTTCAGAGCTGGTCCCTGCCCCTCCCTGAGGCTTCCACACCCTCACCTCCAAACCTCAGGGCCACCTGCTCGCCTGACACCCTCAGCATCCCAGGTGCCCTCAACAATTCACGCGCGTGTGGGAGAAATTGAGGGCATATCTCACTGGAGCTTCCCCATCGTGAGAGGAAAGGGGCAGGACAGACATCATCACACCTCATGTGACAGAGGAGGAAACTGGGGCCAGGGAGAAGAAGGAGCCTGCCTGAATCATGTAACAGGAACCCAGGCGGCCTGACTCACCTTCTGGCACCCCTTCAGTGATCCTCCAAGTAGGCTCCTCCTTGTCCTCATCTAAGCTCTGGGCTTGGCCTATTTTCAAGGAAGAACCGCCCACAAGTCCCCAAAGTCCAGCTCTGTGTTTACTCTTCAGTGAAAATGGTGGCAAATGTATGCAAAACAGATACTGTGACGTATGGTGTGTTGTCAAGAGCAGAGGTCAGAGGGCAGTAGGACTTGTTTACAGGGGGCAGGACTGAGGTCCAGTAGCCAAGACATTCAGGGTGGGGAGTCTGCTGGTACCCACAAGTTTTAAGGGAAACATCTTACTTCCCAGAGGGGTAGAGAGCTGTTCCTGGAGACCAAGGTGGAGCCAGGGATCGGCAGGTGGGGAGGGCACAGATGACAGCCAGCATCTCCATGCCAAGTACTGTGTCATGTCTCCGTCCCATACCCCCACAGCAGCCAGCCCAGCTGAGCACAAGGAAGTACCCCACCCCCACCCTTGTTAGAGTCACTGGTGCTGGAACCATTCCGCCTGAGCGTCTTTCCCGATGCTGAAGACACGTCATACCCAGGGCTGGGCCCAGAGTGGATGCTGGCGGATGACTGCTGAATGAATCTGCAAATCCACAAAGCCAGGCACTGCTTCGTGTGGCAGCAAGCCGGCTCTGCCCATATTATAGGAGGCTCCAGCTTCCTTCTCAAAACAAGGAAGTGGTTCCGTGGATATCGTGAATCCACTTTCATCCTCTCAAAGGCATGAATTACAAGTTCTCAGACCCAGCAAAGTTGCGTAAAGGATTCCCACCAAAGCCCATGCACTTCCCTCTCTCGATCAGTTGTCCTCAAAATGCGGTCCCTGGACCACAGAGTCAAAATGCAAATTTTCAGGACCCACCCCAGACCTAATGAAGCAGAAACTCCAAGGGTGGGTGGGGACCAGTGATCTGCTTTAACAGGCCCTGCAGATGGTTCTACGACATGCTAGTTTGAAAACCACTGCTCTGAATAAAATCCCCCAAAACAATACCCCTTGTGCAAAACAGGGTTCTTGCTTCAAACAAGTGAAAAATAGCCGATATCCCAGATCACTCATCATTAGCATCAAATCAAAGTCCTCCAAAATCAGTTACTCAGCATCTGTTCTACATGTATCTGTGTAAACCTACAGAGAAATGTGAGTGCATATACGACAAAGGGAGGGAAAATAAATGAGTTCACAACTTGTTACAATTAGGCATGTATGTTTATGTTTGTGTGTTTTCCCATCTATTCACTGAGATCTCAAACTTCCTGAGCATAGGACTCAGCTTTCCTTGGAACATCAGCCCAGTCCTAGGGACTTTGCAGAGAGGGTAGCTCAGTCCACTGTAGGGGACCCAGCACAGTTCCAATCCAGACCTTGCCCCGAGGGGCTCACACCAAGTCTTGTCTGAAACTCCTCCAGAGGATGTACGACTCTTCCCTCCTCAACATTTCTTGCTACACTCCTTTACCCTCTTCCCACTCAATGAGTCACATCACATACCCTGTTATTGTGAAATCCCAGAGCGTATTTCTCCTGTTCCATTTTCCATCCGCAGCCTCTGATTGGGCCTCTGCACCTGGCTCCTCCCACCTCTCTTCCCTGACCAACCTCTCCCCGTAAGCTTCAAGAAGCTCGTGGTTCAGGGTGCTTCACTGTCCTAGGGTCCAGCATTGTATATCCTTGTTCCCATTTCACACTCTAAGCCATTACAAGCCCATGGGAATTGGAGGAGGAGTCGGCCCCCCGCCTGTGTTTTCCAAGTGGGTCCCCTCAGGAGCATGCCACAGGCAATCCCGGCTGGAGACCTGCGCCTGCACCATGGACCCCTCTTGAAAGCCTCATGAAAGCATTCCAGGATGTAATAAACCCGTCAGGCCCTGGCTAATTTATATCGAAGCAGATGATTTCCCATTTTTTAGAATGTAAATGTTTAGATTGCAGCATTCCCCTGCCTCGGCATCCGGGGTCCTGGCACGTAAGTGATGAAATCGGCCACTTTTCCAGAGGGATCCTTAGATGGAAGAGCCACCCATGGGAAAGATCCAGCTCTCAACAGGCACATGTACAAACCCCACACCAACATCAGTACACCAGCATTTGCTTAATGTCAAGAAGTCTCATCTGGCTTTCGCAGAGGATGGGAGGAGAAACGGAGCTTTCAAAGGCAGGGCTTCAGAGCAGAGACAGCAACTCAGATTAGCTAGGTATTCCAAGATCTCTTTCCTTTTATGCTTCTTTCCAAAAAGTTCCTCATTTACTCTGGCCTCAGATACATGTTATTAGATCTCTGTGTTGTATAAACAGGCAAGAGGAGTAGATTAGTGGAAATAAATATAACACAACCCAAGAAAACAGTCCAGCTTGGCCAGTCGAGCCCTGCGCATCCCGCTGTTCACTCTGTCCTGGGCTGTGTGCACTGACCCATGAGACCCTGCCACCCAACACCCTGGGTGGTCCATCCATGAGGCAGCCTCCACCAAGGGAGCTGCTAGCCCAGGGAACCACAAGTGTCTTCTTAGGTTCCAGGCACAGGAAAACCAGTTTCCCAAGACCAAGGGAACTCAGAAATGGCCCTTGTAATGAACCACTAGCATCCAAGGACTCCAACTACTTCAACCAAAATACACCCATTGTCCTGGCACCATTTTCTATAGACAAGTGCCAATTTGTGCACAATGTGAGCCCTACAAACCACTCAGCCTTTTAGTTTCTTCACTGGCCAAGTGACGCTATCCTCTCCATCTCCTGACAATGATGTAAGAAGTCCAGATATACTGCAAGGAAGGCTTGAGGGTCCTAGAAGGAACTCTAGGCTCGGATGGCTGCCTCACCCATCAAGAAGGCAACAGAATGCAGTACTTGGGCTTGGAAGTGAGTCACACTGCTGAGTTCCAGTCCACTGCCTCTAGGCTATGTCTTTGGGCAAGTCACCTCACCTCTCTGAGCCTGACTTTCTTTATCAATAAGATAGAGATAATATAGTATCAGTCTCTTAGGTTGTTATCAATAATTAACATGTATTGAGTATTTACTATCCTAATCCAGGTTAGATCACCTGAGAGCAGACTTCCTGCCTGGCCAAATGATCCACTCTCTTGAGCTCTGGATGGTGCCAGATGGTGCCAGGCAGCATTTGAGCAATATTTTCCAACATGAGACCTGCAGTATACAGCTGGGCTGGGAGGAGGGCAGACTCGAACCAGACCTGCTCCTTCATTTAAGCAACAAGCTCTGATTCACCTAGAGGGCCAGGACTCAGCCCGTGGCTCTCAGCTCCAGGCCTCTGCCACCCTTATCAGGAGTAGTAGTGGCAGAAGGTTGGTAAAACAATCACTATGATCTGCACAACCAAGGTGCCCCCACCTGTCCTCAGGACCTATGGCAAAAACAGGAGTCAAGGCAAGTTTGGGCTGCCCGTTTACAGACATAGCACCTGAGCACCTGAAGTTCTCTGAATCACCTGAGGGCAAGGTTTTCAGGCAAATGCTCAAAAGCCCCTCAAGTTCCACCTCAGCTTTGCCCCAGGTCTGAAGCTCACTGGCAGCCTCAAGGAACTGAAAGGCTCACATCCACCTCTGCAGGAGGCCAAATCCAATGTCCCCTCCAGCCCTGAGGCTGACGAGGAAAACAGGGCAGCCTGGGGGTCCTACAGACTCGCCCTGAGCGGAGGCAGAAGGACTTGGTGGCAAGTCTCCTAGCTTGAGTCTCTGCAAACCAAGCCTTGTCCAGCTTCCCACTCAGGCTCATTCCCTCCTGCTTCTGAGTCAAGGGGGAAATGCTGTGAGAATTAGCAAGGATGCGTTCTGGAGCCCCAGCCCATCATTTGCAAACAGGCAGGGGCTTTCTCCCTTCCTTCCAGTATGACTGCCCCAAACAGCTCCCGGCCAACCCTGGCCATGCAGGAAAAGCCCTGCCTACTCCATCATTGGGCAGCCTGGCTAGAGATTTTATTCCATTAATTTTCATCCTCATAATTGGAAGCAGCTCTCCTCCCTGCTTCTGTAGGGTTTAATGAGCTACATAACGTTACATTTCCCACTGAGGCTGCTTAAACCTGCATTTCACTCCAGGGACACTGCCACCCGATCCTGCCCTATCCCAAGCTACCCCAGGCCCTGACGGCAGCCGGCTCTTCTTCCTCCCTGGGGTCAAGCCTCCTCAGAGCAGGGCCAGGAGCTCCAGCCTCCACAGGGGCCTCCGACAAACCCCTTGGTAGAAAGCAGAATCGAATCCTCTTTGGACCCACGTCGACATTATAGGTAATAAAGGCCTTTATGTGCCTATAAAGCAAAATTCCTGCAAAGCCTTTCCATCTCGACATGCCACGTGCAATAAAATGACTGCTGCTCGCACACAGCCCTTACACGTGCCAGGGTCTACCCACATGCGCTGCGACCAGGTGACGCCTGCACCCACCTATGTATGCATGGGGTGCCAATCCCAGACCCTGGGGCCTACCAGCTAACTAACATGAGCCCATCACTTCATCTCACTGAGCCCTATTTTCCTGCTCTGGAACATGGGATAACGGAAGCACTTAATCCACCAGCCTGTTGCAAAAGTCCAAATTGCATTTTATTAATTCATTCAATTATTAAACAAACACCTGGTGAGTTCCTACCCTGTGCCATGCATGTTCTTGGCACAGGAGATACCACACTGATTGTCAAGATCCATGCCACCACAGTGCTTCCATCCTAGAGGGAGGAAACACACACAAAACATGGAATGAATGAATGAACTTATATCTGATATAATGAAGAGTGCTATGAAGACAATGAAACCAGGGCCAAGGTAATGTGGGGGGGGGGCTACTTCAGACTGAGGATTAGGGTCACATGAGTTTATGCATGGCTAGAACAGATATCTACTATAACAGTATACTATTATGGTGTAGATGAGGTGCTATCCTGCATCACAGCACAACTAGACTTACTGAATTGGGAGGTGCCTGCAAGACCCAAACACTCGGGACACCTCGTGGGAGCTGATGGCATGCCTAGGGCTTCGCTGCTGCCACTTCATTATCTGCAATGATTTCTGGGGGGGTTTATCCCAGAGATATATTATACTCCTCCCACCCCTACCACTGCCACCAAGTCCTCCTGCCTCCGCTCAGGGCGAGTCTGTAGGACCCCCAGGCACTCCCCTGGTGATCCGTAAGGGCCAGGCCCGTGTCTGTCCTGCTCAATGACCAGCACACGGCAGGTGCTCTGCACAGGTGAAGGAGCTAAGCTTGACTCAGGTAGTGCTGCAAGTGTGACACAGCTCAGTCCCCAAAACAGACCCACCCCAGATGCAGGGACACAGGAAGGAAGCCACATTTTGTCCACAACAACTGTAATACCCAGATAAGGCAAGAGACTCATGTCACATCATATGCTGGCTGCAGTGTCAAGTCCTTCTGGCTCCCCTTTCAATAATCCAGGTTACTTCTGGCCCATCTTTCTTGTTGAGTCAAGCGCCACCCCCCTCCCACCCATTTCCCACTCTGCCAAGACCGTGTCATCCACCTCAATAGCCAGCTCTGACGGCCCTCCAGCTCACCACACCCCAGCAATAGGCAGTGGGCCAGACCCACTAACCCCATGCAGCAGCTGACGCAACAGAGGTAGAGCAAGGTCACCAAGGAGCCACACCAGCATGCAGCATGTCCCAAGGGAGATGCCCTGGCCCATCTGAATCTCATCTCCTGCAGCATCGGGTAGGTCCATCTGGCCCAGAGTGGACAGACTGGCCCTCCACTGCATGTTTGGCCATGGGCTGAGCAGCACGACAGGCATGGGGCAAAGCAGCTCTGCTCCTGCTGTCAGTGGGGGGAAGATGGCGATCGTGCCTTCATTTGACAGACATCCTAGATCAACATCACAGGGTCCCTCTGCCAGGGGAAGTAATGCGCAGCAAGAGTTACCTGTGAGCAGACCAGGAGAGAGTGTAAAAGGTGCACAAGTGGAAAGAAAGAGGCATATTTAGGAGGTAGGGGTGTCTAGGCTGGTGGGAGGAGGTTAAAGGTGGGATTGGCACCCCATGTGTACACAGGTCAGTGGGTGCAGACATCACCTGGCTGCAGTGTGTGTGGGTAGACCCTGGCACATGTAAGGGCTGTATGTGAGCAGCATTCTATTGCACATGGCATGTTGAGATGGAAAGGCTTTGCAGGAATTTGGGGGCCACCAACAATGCTGGCCCCAGCCTGACAATGCTGACAAGGGCTGAGCTGGATGTGGCATGTCAGGATGCAGCCACCCAACAGTTAACGCAGAGTGAGCCAGACAGGGGACAACAGCACAACAGCACAGGAGGACAGGAGGAGGCTGTCCTGAAGCCACACACAGAACTGAATCCCAAGAGTCAAGAGCAGCAGCCTTCACAGAGCCTGGGGCGTGGGATGTGGGGTGGCACCGTGCCACAGGGATGCTATCCTGTGCCAGCCGCTGCTGTGTTGGGACGTTCTTCCTCTCCTGCCCTAGTGACCACTCAGAAACCCAGAACCAGGGACGGGACTACAGCTGGTCATCCATTTGCCAGGGGGACCCCCAGCTCAGTGGAGAGAATAGGGTGGCCACTTCCCTCAGGAAACCCCACCAGGGCACAGGAGAGTGGATCTACTAAAGGGGACAGGGCCAGGGCATGGCATGGCATGGCCCTGCCCAGGTTGCCCAACCTGCTGCAGAGGACACAGAACAAGCACTGTCACAGCCTCTGTGGGTTGGGCACCCTTCCTTTCCAATCTCCAGTGCTCTGGGCAGTTTGACAAAACTGCCTCACCCCAATTTTCAATGAGGTGAGGCCTCATGTGTCAGGGCACAGGTACCCATCAGGGTCGGACCCTCAGACCACACCCCTGTTATCTGGCAAACGCCTGGAGCCCCTTGACAGCCACCTCAGGTCACAGCTGCTCTAGACCCCAGTCTGCAGGGTCCAAAGAAAACTCTAACAACTAACTGGAAAAACCTACACCTCCCCTTTGTTTCTGGAATAGAAGGGCTGGGGTCAGGCCACCCCTACTAACACACTCCCAGAGAAGGAGGTGGCCCCAAGGTGGCCATGCCCATGGATGGACACTCTGATGGGCAGAGGTTCCCCCTCCCCGCGAACTCGCATCGGTCTGCATAGAGCTTCAGCGAGGCAGCCTGCGTCCTGCCCCTGAGGCCACAAAATCTGCAGCTTCCCCTTCCAGCTGAGAGCCCTTCAGCTCCCTGAAGATTCTGTGTCCCTTATCGCTCCATAATCATTGACAGGGTAGGGGCCACGTGCCGGGCAGTGAGTGAGGAGACACAGGGAAGACAGATAAGGGCCCTGCCCCAACCGTCCGGCGGGGAGGACATGAGCCAGGAGGTAACGCAGGTCGGCGAGATAAGCACTCCCACATACAGTGACCAACACCTCCGGGAGCAGAGAAGGGAGCCACTGACTCCCAGGGGTCAAAGGTGACTTCACAGAGGCAGCCACACTGGGGGAGGACCTGAGTAAAAGGAACAAGTCATCACGTGGCAAAAGGAAGAGCAAGTATGCAGCCAGGCCCAGGGCTGGTGCGGGAGACTGAGAACCAAGATCAGGGGCCAGGCAGGAACAGGCCTGGGAGCCCCTGTCCCTCCTCTCGCTCACCACACCTCTGCACCACTGAGTCACTGCTCCAGGCCCCTAACCCTTCTCCAAGGCTCTTGATCAGCCAGAGATCCTCCAGGGGTGGAGTTTACTAGCTGTGGTGGTGCCTGGCATTCATTCATTCACTTGCTCCCTCATTCATTCACTCACACACACATCTCAATCTCTCTCACCCGCCAGAACTGTCACAGGGCCCTGCTTCACAGCCTGGGAGGCTTGTCCAGCCTGTCATGCCTCCTCTGTCAGCTCTCCGGTCCCTTGTGACAGCTAAATTGAGATGGGGTGGAGGGAACAGTCCAAGTCACCACCCTAGTCACAGCAGCTTTTCTGGTCCTTGCACTTACAGAGCTAGCTGGTGGCAGAGCAAGCAGGGGCACTGCAGCTCCTGCCTGTGGGCAGCACGTGGTCTTCTCCCATGTTCTGAATTGGCACCACCCCCTCCCTGCCAGAGCTCATTCACTCAGCAAGTATTTATTAAGTTCCTACTCCATTGTCAGCACTGAACAAGTATGTTTTAAAGTTTCCACCCTCAAGTCACTGCAGTAAAATCTCCCTGCATCCTCACACCTTCCAATCTAAGTAATCATCAAATGCCTACGGGCCTCCCGTCACTGGGCAGCGCTGCTGGACACACCACCTGTGCAGCTTTGAACCCGGTGACTGGGATCCCGGCTGTCACAGAACTGAGTGTCTAAAGGGGAGACAGACTGTAAACAAGTGCACACACCAGTGCTATGAAGGCAAAATAGGGGAACTTGACCGTGTGACATGAGAGTGGGAGCGCTTTATACTGAGTGGTCAGGACCAGGCTCTCTGAGAGGTGATGTTGAGCTGAGACCTGAGTGGAAGTGACACACGTCTGTTCATGCTCTGTTGGCCCACACCAGTCACATGGCCACACTCAACATCAAGGTGACAGGGAAGTAGAATCCTACCATGTGGCCAGGAGGAAACCAAGACATTTGGTAGGCAGAACATCTGTTGGTTGAATGGACTCTTGGGGTCAATGAGGAGGCAGGCCTATGATCTGAAAGAACACCCTCGTCATGACAGGTGCTGATGCCTCTGATGGAAGCCAAGACTCGGTTTGGAAATGGGAGTGTAAGTGGAACCGCACACCAAGTGTAGCTCCCCATTCTTTCCCACTGTGAGCATGGCCTTTGACCAGGTCTTCTGCTGTGATTCATACCCAGTCACGAATGCCCTACCTTGGAAGTTCTACACATATCAGATTCGTGTTCTCCAGCCTCTCCCTCCTGCCTGGATTGGCCTCCAAACACACCATCTCAATTCTTTCATGAGGCACAAGGTGCCACAAAGCAGCAGCCTGAGATTAGAAAGGTGTCCCATTTTCCCATCCTTCCTCAAAGGCGCTGGACTAGATCTCTTTGCTCTTCTCTCCCTCTGGGGCCATGAGGAAAGGACCTCAAATTCTGATGCAACCATGGCTCCTCTGGGCGAGGCCAAGAAACTTCCAAAACCATAAAGATGTCCAAACATTGGCCCAGCTTCCTCCAAACAGACATAAAATGCCTCGCTCACATCCGGGCCCACCACACCCCTCCTCCGGGCTCCAGGCACCATCTGGCACCTCCATCCTCATAGCTGCATGGGCGGCGGGAAGTGGGGCCCAGAGAAGAGGGGCTCAGCCACTCCCAACCCCAGCTCCCCCATGACTCCAGGGCTGGGAGGCCTTTGATGCCTATCTTCACCCTTTGGCTGAGCAGTGACAGCCTGCACGCTAGATTTGGTGCCAAGCCACCCCAAATCCAGTTATTTTTAGTCTGTTTGTTTATCCCATTTCAAGCTAACTCTGTGTCACCACTTGTTATCATAACAGAGAGCACCTGGACGTGTCTCGGAAAAGCAACAAATAAGCTTTGGAGAGTGCCGGGGATTGCCGGGAACACCAACTGTGCTTCTAGCCTGGTGCCCAGTTGTGACAAGGCAGATGCCTTTCTTCCCTCCACATGAAGGGCCTAATCCAGATAAGCCAGGCAACAATGGCTGCCTGGCTTCCCAAGCCCTTCCTTCCCGCTCATCACCCTGTGCCTAGTGGCAGGATTCACGCTTGGTGACATCAGCCCCATGGGCCTGAGTGCAAGTCCTGGCCAAACACCAGGTCCCAAGAATGTCTTAACACTCAAGGCACTAGCTTAGGCCAAGAACAATCTTCCCTTCCACATGCCAGCTTCAGGCCGGCCTGTCCACCAACAGCCAGAGCAGCTGGGGACTGGGTCAACGTCTGGAGGGGCAAGTAAGTCGGTGACGTGGTTGCCCATTTGGATAAGCCAGGAGGGGACAAGAATCATCATCTGACCATGTCCTGCCAACCCTGTCCACGGAGAGGTCACAGAAAGTTACAGCACAGCAGGCCTTCTGCTAATGTGGCTGGGTGCTGGAGGTCACACAGCAACCCCAGAGGGGCTGGGCAGAGCGGGTGGCTCTGGGGCTGATCCAGAGTCTTGTCCTCACTCTGATTTGTCCTTTCTCAGCATGACTTCTACCATCACCATCACAAAGCTTCTATTAGCTAAGCACTCCCCACACCCAGACTGCAGGCTAGGCTCTGTACACATAGTACCTTCAGTGATGCTCATGGTAATCAGCATCATCATCATATCAGACAGACCAAACCACTTTCCATGGCCACCATGTGGGAGCAGCATCCAAACCACTCTGCCTGCAAAGTCACCATCTCTGTCTTTCTCTACCTGGTTCTCACCTGTGATTGAAGAGAGGGAAGGATGACAGCGTGCCCACTGGGAATGGCTTTCCACCCAGTTCTCACCAGGATTCATGGCCCAGGTCAGCTCTAGGCCAGCATCCCCTGAGCACCTGCTGTCTACTGGCCTGTGTGAGCTGCTTTACAGAAGGACACACCAATGGGAAGCAGCAGCCCTTCCTTCAGGAGGGCCCAGCCTGGGACAGAACTGTGCCTGGAACTCGGACAGAGAGGCCCGGGAGGCATCAGGTGGAGTGGGCCCCTCCTTCCTACTCCCACTGTCCTCCCCGACCCAGGCCCTCCTCCCCTCAGACTCTCACTGCCTTTGAAATGGATTCCTCGTTTCTAGTTCCTCCTCGCCCAGCACCAGTGATTCTCTCTGATCTGTCACTCTCCTGCTCAGAACCCTCAATGCTCGCATCATCCCCGTGTCCATTCACTCACCAGTTACCGAGTGCACACACGTGCTGGGTATATGCCAAGAGCTGTGGCCACAACAGCAGGCAGGACCTACAAAGCTGATGAGTGAGGTAGGGAGGCAACCCTTGCTCCAGAGTGAAGTTGAATCTCCAGCATCCAAAAGCACCAGTGCTCAGGCAGACCCACGACTTTGAGTCTCACTGCTGCCACCCAGCACACACGCTGACCATCACCGCTGCAACAACCACCACCTGTACTAGTTCCAGGATCCGCGGACACTGACCCCAGAGCAATCCCTGGGAAGAGAGCACATCCGTGACTGGGGAATGGCTCCGTCACAGTCTGACCTCAGTCTCCAGCAGTGGAGAGGAAACTGAGAGAGGAGAAAGAGCCCAGTCTAGGTGAGTGGCTTGAACAAAGGTCACAGAGGCCAAAAGGCACAGAGTCTGTCTGGGGGAGGGTGAGTGGGTAGATACGGAGGGAGACTGGATTTGGAGACCAGAGCAGGAGGCAGGGGCCCTTCACAGAAGTGACTGTGACTGGGCTTTGTTCTCCTGCTAGGCAGGAGGGGTAACACCCAGAACTGCTATGAAGGGGCAAGGAATTAGCCAAGGCAGCTGTAGTGGTTAAGAAGGATGAGCTAGGGAGAGACTGCAGCCAGGGAGGTCAGAGAGGAGCCTCAGGTGATGTGCTAATGGGCTGCCCTTGCATTGGGGCACGGGGAACAGAGGCAAGGAGGCAGAGCATAGAGAACAGACAGCTCTTAATGAGATGGCTCACTAGGCCAGGGACAGGGAGAGCAGGTCTACACATCGGGCTGACACCAAAGAGGCATACCACCCCGTAGGCACCACAGCACAGAACGCTGTGGGCTGCAAGGATGCCCAGGCCTGGAGCCCAGCAGCTCAGAAAAGAGCTGTGTTCCACAAGCAGCTGCCCTAGCTGAAGTCCCGAGGGTGAGAACGCTCTGAGAGACAATGCAGCATCTATTCCCCTGGCCGCAGGTGGGACTCTCCTCCAGGCATGGCAGGGAGAAGGCTGCCTCACTTTCTTCCCTTGGTCTGGGAGCTACTCTGTTTCTCTGTCACCATGGACAAGTGGAATCACAGCCATGTCCTCCCCAGCACTCCAGGCAGCAGGCTTCTCACCTGGCCCTTGGCCTCCTTGGCCCCTTCTTGCCGCTCAGCACATGTCGCTGAGTGCATGTGTACTGGTGAGAGCCCTCTGGAGAGTGCCGACCCACCTTGCAGGCCAGTCACATAGCACTCCCTCTGAACCCGCCTCGGGGACGGCACATGTGTTCACCACGCAAGCTGCACCCAGTCACACACAACCAAATCAATGCAAAACAAAACCACAACGAGATACCATTTGTCATCTATCAGATTGGCAAAGATCCACGAGTCTGATAGCACTTTGTGTAGGTGAAGATATGGGGAAACAAGCCACTCATACCTCATTGGTGAGGGAAGAAATTGCCTCAGTCTCCTGGCAAGGCAATAGGATAGAATCAAACCAATTTAAATGTGCATATACACTTTGACCAGCATTTCCACCTCTAGGAGTCTCTCCCGGGTGCATGTGGTTACTGAGACATTTGCTGCAGCAGCATTATTTATTATAGCAAAAGACGGAAAGCAGCCAAAAAGCCCATCAATAGGGCACTGATCAAAAACTCATATGGAGGCCAAGGAGGGAGGACCATGAGGTCAGGAGATCGAGACCATCCTAGCTAATACGATAAAACCCCATCTCTACTAAAAATACAAAAAAATTAGCTGGGTGTGGTGGCAAGCACCTGTAGTCCCAGCTACTTGGGAAGCTGAGGCAGGAGAATCACTTGAACCTGGGAGGTGGAGGTTACAGTGAGCTGAGACTGGGCCACTACACTTCAGCCTGGGGCACAGAGTGAGACTCCATCTCAAAAAAAAAAAGAAAGAAAGAAAAAAAAAGAAACTTGTATAGTCCATCTGCAATGGAATAATATACAGCTGTTAACAGGAACATGGTGGCTCTGTATAAGATTATACGAAATGAGGGCCAAGATATACCAAATGCTGAAAGAAACAGCAGGACAGCTCAGCATGTGGAGGGCACGGATATTCACATAAAAGCAAAACTTTGGGTACATGGAATATACGCTTAAGCACTGACCCCTACGTGCTTGAATGAGCACACCTCTGGGAGGGCACAGCTGATGCACTGGTGACAGTGGTTGCCTCTGGGGAGGGACACTGGTGGCTGGAGACAGGTGGAGGGGTACACACATTACCACATACCCTTTTGTAATATATACTCTGTGACAGTTTCACCATGTGTCTCTTTTACTTTAAGGAAATCAACACACAGATCTGCTTATGGGACAGTGCTTCTCCTGTCTACATCAATTTATGTTAGATATTCCCACCCCTACCCCAAGATCCCTGACAACTTACCCATTGTGCTATTTTCCCTGAATCCTCAGTTCCCAACACTATACTTGGCAATGAGGTACTTGGAAAGGGGATGAGTGGGGAGGGGCCAGCACTTCCTGTCCAAGGGTCTCCACTTCTCCCTGGCGTGCTGGCAGAGGCCAGAGCTCAACTGTCCCACCCAGGATCTATGGGACTAGGTGTGGGGCAGTGGGCCAGGCCATCAGCCCCCAACTATGTGGCTCTGCAGTGAGCAGAAATCCCAGCCCTGGAAGCGCATGCCCAAATCGAATCCCGAACTCGGTGTCTGAAAAGACACTCCCGGCAGGCACGGCGCCTGCGCAATGCCTGCAGTCAGCTGCCTGTGGTCCCGGGAATGGCCTCTGTTGACTAATTTCTGTACATAATTCCACCCAGGATGAGTCAACAGTCAGGGCAGGCAGGACTCCTCACAGGCTGGCCCCAAAAGCCTTTGAGAAAGATGAAAAGCAGAGCACAAGGTGCCTGAGCCACTGAGATAGAGGATGGGCACCCCCTCGTTGAATCAGGCAAGCTCCCTCTGCAGGGGCTTTTGAGAGACTCCCCAGGCCCTACCAAGGCGTCAACCATGCAGGATGGGGACAGGGGTACCACAGCCCCTCATTCTGTCCAGGGCCTCTGCTCCATCCACTGGGTTGGGTCAGCACCACCCCACCTGATTCTTATTAACCACCCTCTAGAGGCAGCCATCAATTACACAATGCTGCCATTTATCAAGCCCCTTGTCCCCACACAAGTCACCGTGACCTGGCCAGGGGCCCAGGGGCTGACCTTTCCCATCCCTGCTAGGTGCCTGCCTGAACAGGCAGGCTTTTCCAGTCTCTCAGATCCCACCCCATCACTGACTGGGTCACCTGGGGCCAGTCATGTCATTTCTTGTGCCCTTGCCTATAAAATGGGCCCATGACACATCTCCCTCGGGGTTGCTGTAAGGATCAAATGGGATGACCCCAGCACACTCCATACAAGATAAGGGCTCAGTAACTGGCAGCTGCCATCAGAATTGTCATCGTAAGAGGCCACAGGAAACCCATTCCGTTCCATCCCCCAGGCCCTTCCCTGCAGGCAGCACTCAGGTCTGGGCAGGGAAGGGTGAGAGAAGGTTCAGGGAAAGGAGAACCACTCCCGCGTGGGCTTGGCACCCTGCAAAGACCAGTAGCAGCACCACCTCCCCCACCTTTGTTTGCTCTCTCATCTCCTCTCTCCTGTGCAGGCCTTCCCATCCCCAGTCCCTGCTCCTGCAGCCACGGCAAATCTTTGTCAGCAAACAGCACATTAATTGCTTCTTGGCCACATTTCAAATGATATCACAGAAGCAGGCTGCTCAATTTGAGCAAATGGAAAGGAAGAAAGAGGGGCACCCGGCAACTCACAGAAGAGCCAGGGATGATGGGTAGCTCTAGGTACTAATTAATTGACTGCTCAGATAGAATCAATCTGAGACCCCAACAGGTCAGGCTGGTGAGCCCTGGGCTCCCCGCCAGCCCCCTTCATCAGAGGGAAGCAGAGCTCTGGTCCTGACCACCTTCAGGAGGGGAGCCTTGGAGTCCCACCACCCACTGCCCAGAAAGCTAACAGAGGCTCCACCTCAGTGACCACGTCCTGACCACTCACAGAATCACTCACTCACTCACTCACTCAGCCAGCACACCTGAGCTCCCAGGCTACCACTAGACTAAACTCCAGAAGGGTGGGGATGCGAATGCAGGGCTCACTGCTGCACCCCATTCCTAACACAGCACCCAGCATGAAACAAAAACAAGGAGTACCAAGTATGGTGTTAGATTCTAAGGGTATAGTACTGAACTATACCCTGGCCTCATGGCACTCACATTCTAGCGTGGGAACTGCTGCTAACCAAATAGCCAGACAATGACAGCAATATTGCAACCATAATAGATACCATGAAACGGAGGCTGCCAAAATAAAGAGAGTGGTGACAGTGGAACTTGTCCCCATGTGGTGGCCAGGAGGAGCCACTAAGCAGGAGAGAAGCTTACCACCACCCCAGTGTGCTCATCACATCCCAACTCCCTGAATTCCAACACCCCTGTACCCCATCATCACAGAAGACCACCAGCATCTCACCCACCTAAGGTGGGGCAGGGGGCAGCCCAGGGAATATGGGAATGAGATTGGCTGGAAAAGGTCTCCTAGAGCAATTGTGCCTCCTTCTGAGTACTGCCTGCTGCAGTGGGGGCCACAGGCACTAACAGACACATACAGCCCTGCAATGCCCAGGCCTTGTGGGACCCCAAACTGCCATGCACTTTTCTTCATCTTCTAAGAACGCCCAAGTCACCATGCCCAACTGAGATCTCTCAGCCTCTCGATGCCTGAATGTTAAGATGTGGACACCCACCCCCATCCACCTGGCACTCCTGGACATGGTGTGTTTCTGAAAGAGCGTATTTGGAGAGGGTGGGACACAGACCTGAATTTGAGCCTCAGCTCTGTTCCTTCCTAGCTGTAAAACCTGGAATAAACCATTTAGCCATCTCTTTTCTGTAAAATGGGGGTAGAACTGTCAGCTGAGGGGCAGCAACCGTGTCATGAATACAAAAATGGCAAAGGCTCATACAAACCCAAGGCTGGTCCTCAGTGATGTTCCTCCCCTTGGCTGCCTTTTCTAATTATTTTTGAGGTAGGGTATGGGAAACCATTCTGGGCCCCAATTTCTGCTTTTCCCTATGGTCTTTCAGCCTGTGCCATCTTTTACTACTCAGGTATACGTAACCAGCTGCCGATCTGCCTTCTTCTCCTGAACCAAGAAGCATGCACCACAGATCCAGGGTCCTTTTCCACCCAGATCTGCCAGACAGTTAAAAAGTGGCAAATTATTTTGAAATGTTATTGTCTACACCAATATTAATCCCTAATGGCTCCACAATTTCTATAAACAGAGGCTCGAAGGTGGCCATCTGCTTAGAAGTAGGGCTAGGAACTTGTCTGGAGGCTGCATTTGCATAGAGAACACACTGTTTTGCATGGATTGTGTTTCTTTGGGATCTCTTTGGTATAATATCAGTAACCACCACTTCCACTAATTGTATCAAGCACTGTGCCAAGAGCTTTACATACATAGTCTCATTTAATCTTCTTCACAACCAATGAGGTATTATTGTCTCCATTTTACAGATAAGTAAACAGATTTGGAGAGGCTAAATCACTTGCCTAAGATCTTGCAGTTGGCTCAGGCCAGAGCCAAGACTTGAACCTAGGTCTGTCAAATGCCAACTGCACTGTTGCTATGAAATAAACTGCTACTCTTCTGGTCACACTCCCTAGCTGTCCCACGCGACACTCTCCTTCCACTCGAGGACACCCACCCCACCCCGCCCGACCACCCAAGCTGCCTGTCTGCAGCTGGAGGGCTTCAAACTTCAAACTCCCCACAAATGGATTTCTGAGCGTGATTTTTTTTTTTCCTGGCAGGAGTCTGAAAAGGCTGTTCCTCTCAGTTACTGCTGTCTAGGGCTTTTGAAAACATTAGGGAGGCTTAGACCAACTCAGGAAGCCAGTATATGCCCACAAAGGTCTGAGCCCCTTGCTCGGGTACCTCCCTCAAATGGAAGTAGTACAGGGGGCTGCTCCAAATTCCACCCGAAGGAGTGTGCTCCCTTCCTCGACACACCTGACAGATTCTCTTCCACAGATGCTGGCCCAGCCCGAGGCTGCACCTCACAATAAGCCCCCACCTGCAAAGAATGTCTGTAAATCCTGGGGCTCTGCGCAGGGCAGCCAGATCGCAGGGAACGGCAGCAAATCCCAGGATAAAAGCAGAAGCCATCCTGTTGACAATTCATTCGTGTTTCTTCCCCAAATCCATCCACAACAGAACTGTTAAGCTCATGTTTCCTCTCCTGTTGCAAACAATTGTAAAAATGATTGGTATCTGCCCTCAGTGTAGAGCCTGTCTGCTTCTTCCCCAGGCTAAATCTTTCTGGAAGGGCTGCATGTGTGAAAAACACGCATTCCCAAGATGTGCAGATAATGGTTGCTCTTAGAGACCCTAATCACTCAGCTCAGAGAAGAGAAATGCAAAGGCTGGTCAAAATAACCGATGACTTTCTAGAAACCAGAGGTCTGCTGCAGATGCTGAGCTGGGCACCTGAGGGCGGGAAGGCTCAGGGTCACCCTGGAGATGGAGTAGTCCCACAGGGTTTCATTCTGCTACTGGAGCTCCCATGATGAGTCCTCTATCCTCCTGTATTTATCTCCTGTCTTTGTCTATGGCCCTAAAACCTCTTCTCAAAGTAGAAATGGTATCAGGGAGTGGGGGAAGGTATAAGGAAGAGAGCTCAGGCAGTGGCCAGGACACCTGGTTCTGATCCTGGCTTTAACACCAACTGGCTGTGCCTTCACCTCTCTGGGCCTTGGTTTTCTCATCTGGACATCTGGAACAAATGACCTCAAAATTGACAACCCATGAATGTCACATGCAGATTCCGAGCTGTTGAAGTCAGACAGCACTGCAGAGCCCAATGCCAACAGCCAGTCCCAGTCAAGCCAGGAAGCTGGCATCTGTGGGGCAATATGGCTGCAGCTAGATACATACTATGAGACGACACATGGGTCTGTGGGAGCTCAGGCAGACAAGCCAAGAGGAAAACATCCTTTCAGCCTGAAGGAACCTAGAATTGATGCACTGATGCACAGATTTTCTAAAATATATATTGCTATCTATGATGAATATACTTATAGTCCTCCCCATATCCATCTTCCCTTCTTCTAGCAAAAGCTCTAATTTTGTTGGAGAATCCATCACTCCCACATCTCGATCCACTTGGAGCACAAGTCCCACATCTAGGCCAATCAGTACATGGCATTCCCCTGGCCAAGTAATTAGTTCAGAGGTGAGCACATGACCATGCCAATCCAATCAGAGTGAGCCACGGTCCTCTGCTAGGAATGCTAGGATAGAGATTCTCAACTGATCCCACTGGATCAAGTAAGATAGGATGTAGGGATAGAGCTGCGGCAGCCATCTTTTAACCACATGGGGACTGAGAACAGAACTCTACTTAAGGGAACCAAGGAATGGGGAGAATTAAACCCTGTCATGGAGAGAGTTTGGGTGCTGGATCAAGCCACACCTGATCTATCTATGGACTATTCAGATAGAGCTACTAAGAAAACATCACAACCAATTCCTCAACATTCCCAATCCTCTAGTTGAAAGAATCTTTTGCTGATTGAAAGATAGGATAAGACCTAACAAGCACATCCAGCCAATTCTCTGGGTTAGAAATGGATTCATCCATTCATCTACTGATTTGACAAATATTTACTGAGTAATTATCAGCTTTATGCCATTAATGGTGATCAAGGCACAGACTCTGCCCCAAGAACTCTCTGATTGTGGGGCCACAATCTCACATGTTGGTGGTTTTACTTCAGTGTAATGATGACTATAATAGAGCGAGTATAAGCGAGCTGTGGAGACACTGCCTCTAAGCCACGAGGAGGGGGATCAGGGAAGCCTTCTCAGGAGGCTTCCTAAAGGCAACCACGATGCCCTTTTAGATTCAGCACTGACAAACCTCAGCAGTCCTCAAAGCAACACTGTGTCACAGACTTGGCAGGAATTTCCATCCCTACGCAATAAAGAAAGCAACAGAGACCTAAGGTTCAGGCTCGCATAGCAAAATGAGGCTAAGCAGAGAGGAAGGGGAACACAAATCTCCTTGCCACCCTGTGACAGCACAACCCCTTTCTGACTTGATGGCTGCATGGGACCCCAAAGTTGGCATCAAAAGGACCGACACACAGGATGTCTGGGGTGCAGGGGAGGCGCTGCAGGGAGTCAGAGACAGGCACACCCCTGCTGGGCCAGGGACAGGGCCCTGTGTGCCCACAGCCACAGCAGCAGCCCTTCTGGACAGACCAGGCCAAGCTCCTGGGTAGAGTATCATCATCACTTGGGTCATACTGGGAAAGGGAAAGTTTTCCAGAGTCACAAATGCTTCTCACACAAACCTCAGCAGAGCCCTGAGCAGTGTGACACACCTCGCATTGTCTATAAGAATGCCAAAGGGCCCGTGGCCACTGACCAGGGTGGAGGAGTCAGTGCCTCATCTCAACGTACCATTCTCACTCTACAGGCCACGAGATCAAGGAGAGGCATGCCATGAAATCCTCTCTTACCTTTTTGTACCCAGATATGATGAAAAACAAGAGAAAATAAATCTCTTAGAAGAGATTAAGAACATGGACTTCAGAGGCCAGAAGTCTTGAGTTTAACTCCATTTACTAAGTTGTGTAACATGTTTCTTTAAATAATCACAACAAGTAGTAATAACAGTCACTCAGGGTTTCTGAAACTCAATTTCCTTATATGTAAAATGGAGATAACACCTACGTCCTGGGACTTATAGGCAGTACATGCAAAGCACAGAGGCATGCACAGTAAGTGGCATGAATATCTTTTATTTTTTGAGACAGAGTTTTGCTCTTGTTGCCCAGGCTGGAGTGCAATGGTGTGATCTCGGCTCACTTGCAACCTCTGTCTCCCAGGTTCAAGCAATTCTTCTGCCTCAGCCTCCCAAGTAGCTGGGATTACAGGCATGTGCCCACCATACCCAGCTAATTTTGTACTTTTAGTAGAGACAGGGTTTCACCGTGTTGATCAGGCTGGTCTCGAACTCCCGACCTCAGGTGATCCGCCCACCTCGGCCTCACAAAGTGTTGGGATTACAGGTGTGAGCCACTGTGCCCGGCCACAAGAGTATCTTTTGATTATTATTATTCCCATGTAGAAATGGCCACTCTCCACCTATCCCCACACATAGCTATAGAATAAAACTGAGGACACACCAACTGAAGACAACAGAGAAAGAGCCTGGGGTCTAAAATGAAGCTCTTCCACAAAAGCAAAATACAAGGGCAAAAAATATCTGAAAAGCAGCCATGGCCTCAACAAACCTCCAGAGCCCATGACTAGAAAACCACGGCCTCACTCCCCATTCTAACCCTTTGCACGCAGCCAAATGAAGACCTCTCCCATCAAGAGGCATGAGGCCAGAGCTCAGACCCTCACTTTCTTCGCCTGCGAGGGGGCTCCAGGCCGCTTAAAAGAGCCCTCCTAATCCCCTCAGGACATTAGAGCCCCATGTCCACTGGTCCTAGGACATGGTAGTGCTGCTGCCCCTGCAAGCATCCCCAACAACCCTGCACCCCCGCCCCCCCAACTCTATCAGGGTAGGGTAAGACCTGGTAGGTTTTCCCACATGAGGCTTCCAGAAGCCTCTCCTTTCTCCTTTCAGTTGTCTTCTCGAAAAGCAAGTCTGGCTAGCCATGGTGCCAGCCTCACAGAGGATTCTGCCTGTGGGTGTCAGCCCAGTTCCCACTGGGAACAAAGAGCTCAGCTGCAGGGCCCAGGGCATGGTGGCAAGGGCACCCTTCAGGCCCTGCAGACATTAATCTCAATTCACAAATCACATCACTAGGCCCTGGGAGGGCAGGCTGGAGCCTTTGTGGCCCACTTGGGCTAAGCAGGGTAACTCAGACTCAAATACCCACCTTGCCCCTCTCTTCTCACATGTTCCTCAGAACAGGGGTTGCAGGCTCCAGGCAGCCTGAAGTCCCAACACCGTCTTTCTCCTGGCCCCACCTCAGATGTCTCTCCCTAAAGCAACCTGAGCTCCCTGGGCAGATCCCCCATCTGCCTTGTACCTTCTTGGAAGGCACCGATTCCCTTGCAAGGGTGGGCCCCTCAGCTCCAAACAGGGCCTGTTTAGGACCAAGGATGACTACACATGGTCCCATCCCTCAGGAGCTCACAGGGTGGTTGTAGCAGTACCAACAATGTCAATAACATCACAATAGCTACCACTGAGCGCCTCCTATGTGCCAGTTACTATCCCAGCTAGGCCTCAGTTAACCTCGCAACTCCACAAGTTAAGCATTACATTCCCCATTATACAGAAAACTGAGGAGCCAGCTAAGATATCTTCCCCAAGGATACGTAGACAGCAAGTGGCAGGGATCATACTGGGGTCATATGCGCACCCAGGATTGTGTATGCAGAAAGAACATTGACTGTGGGCTTGGCCACTTGCACTATGCTTTTTTTCCTTTTTGAGACAGAGTCTCACCCTGTCACCGAGGCTGGAGTGCAGTGGTGCAATCTCAGCTCGCTGCAACCGCCGCCTTCTGGATTCACATGATTCTCTTGCCTCAGCCTCCTGAGTAGCTGGGATAACAGGTATCCATCACCACACCTGACTGATTTTTGTATTTTTAGTAGAGATGGGTTTTCACTATGTTGGCCAGGCTGGTCTTGAACTCCTGGCCTCAAGTGATCCGGCTGCCTCACCCTCCCAAACTGTTGGCATTACAGGCATGAACCACCACACCCAGCCTGCACTATGATTTGTTCAATGTTTTTCTTTAAATACTTTTAATGAGAGTAATAACAACAGCTAACACCAACCAAGTCCTGATTATATGCCAAGCACTTTGTAAATGCCTCACATGCATTAACTCAATTCTCGCACGAGCCCTAGGAGGTAGGAGCTATTATCCCCAAGTTAGACAAGAGGAGGAAGTAAGCCCAAGGCCTCACAATCCATAAGTGGCAGAGCCACGATTTGAAGCAGGCAGCTGGCCCCTCCCTGCTCTTGCCAGCATCCTCTGCTGCCACTACAGACCTGGGGTCTCATCCTTGGTTCCAATACCTGAGAAAACACGGTCTCACGTGTTGGTTAACATTTTCTAATAGGCATCAAGCATAACCATAACTATTAACTTCAAAACAAGTTCCCCACAGGACCTCCCAGAGTCATCGGGGGTACTATTGGTCGTACACAAACCACACTCCAGAAAACCCTGCCTTGGTGAGGAGAGTTCCAGGTGACAGAGGGTGGCCCTGAAAAGCCTGGAGCCATCACAGGTCCCATCATCACTCTGGTCCTGGGTGGACCAGTCCAGAAGGAGAAAAGAGCCAGGAGGCAGAGACAATGGGCACTTGGCCCAGCAGCTCAGAGAGAAAGCGAGAAATCAAGGTGCTAATGCAACACAGCCCAGTATGCTCTGCCCTTTGCTGGGGCCTTAAAGGGGATTGGCAGTACAGAGGCTGAGTCCAGGAAAGAGACAAAGGAGACAGAGGGAACACAGGGCACAGGGCTACCCCTCAGACCTGCCCTAACACCTCCCCGAGAGGAGGTCCCGCCACCACATGCCCTGCCCTCTGGCTGTTTCCATGGCATCAGGAAATGATTCTATGGATAAGCCAAGAATTGTTTTTATTTCTCTTGAAGGACACCTAAAATGAGCTGCCTCTGCCTGCCCTCTGTCCAGGTGATTTTTCAAGCCCTGAAGGCCAGTCGCCACATCACCCAAGCTGACCTTTCCACCTCCACAGCTGAGACGTGGGTGTCACATCACACACAAGGGCACCCACTACATCTGTCATCAGCACCAACTGGCAACCAACGGAAACAAATACGGGAGCTTTGGCCAGGTACTCCTTTTTCCTTCTCCTCCACTGCTTCCCGGCTCAGAAATCACACAGGGGGCCCCTCAAGTCATTCCCTGAGTACCAGAGGCCTACCAGACATGTGACACGTCCCTGTGCCATTCCTAGAAAAGACCAAAAAGACCTGTTAAGAGGAAGAACATAATTAAGTTGTAAGAAAAAAAGGCAAATGATGTTACCTATAGAGCTCTACATTTATCACGTTTCCAGACATACAGATGTCCCTGTGTGTTACTTTATTCTTCAGATTCAACAACTGCCTTCTCCCAGCAAGTCTCGTTTCCCAAGCTCTCCAGGCGGCAGTTCTCACCAGGACTCAATCTCCTTGCCCCACTACAATTCTCCCAGCAGCCACAGACCCTAAATTGAACGTTCCCCGATGAGGAGAAATCAATCTGCTTTGACCAAATGTCCCCAAACCACACCCTTCCAACAGATCTGGAGGTTTTCTGGGTGATGCCTCAAATTAGAAATGCTCAAAACTGGTGTCTCATTCCATCACCACCACGTCTTCCACCATCACACACCCCTGTAGCCTCTCTCCTCCTTCCTGTCCCAGGCCGGGTCCATCTACTCCTCACTGGGCTAATACACCACACACTGGGGTCACAACCCCAGCATGGCCAACTGCTTCTCAGACACAAGTCAGTCAGATTGTCTGCCAGCATTTAAAATAGGAATAAATAATGGTCACAGCAGGGGTGCAAAATCAGAACCCGACTCATTTGAAAGCTCACTGAAGGAGAGCAGAATTAGTAGAATTGGCTTGGGAGAAGGGTTCAATGGCACCTACTTCCCGGAGAGTGGCCCCTGCAAAAGACAGGAGGAGGGCACAGAGTGGCTTCAGTCACTTAACTCTTGCCCCAGCTCTGCCTCCCACCTTAGGACGAGGCTCTTGGCCTTGGCTGGGAGGTGCGGGTGCTACACTTTCCTTAGACAGCAGGCAGCAGCAGTGCGGCCCACAGCTCTGTATCCCAGACTCTGCCTGAGATGAAAGCCTGCTCAGCCCCGGGTTTGGAGGGTGGCAGGTCACATCCCGACCTGCTCCACTCTCTCGGCCCCCAACACTATCATGCTCATCCCTGGGCACAGAAGGAAAACGTCCAGTTCAGAGTCTTCAGCATAATACCAAGTTCCCAGGGAAAGGCTGCAAAAGGAATAGGTTTAGTACTGGGGTCTTCTTTACACTAATACAGTGGCTAAAGGCCCATACCCCTCGAGCTGGACTGCCTGGGGTCAGAACCCAGCTCCACTGGCCTAACTGTGACCCTGAACAAGATGTTACCCCCGACATTGGTAAAATGTGTCTAATACTATTGACCTCATAGTTTTTTCATGAGGGTTAAGTGAGTTAATACCACAAAGCACCTGGAACCCTTTCTGGCATATTTCTAAGCACTGTGTTAGCTTTATAGTTTTTTCATTTTTCAGCTTAATTATTATTACCACTAGCCCCCAGAGTAGAGGGCCCTATGACAAATGGCCTCTGCATTTTCAAAGTAAAATCCTAACTTCTGTCCTCCTCATGAGACATCTTGGAAACCACAGCTGACCTAACTTCACCTCTTTCTCTGCCAGGCCCACCACTGCCCCTGCCCCCACCCCAGCATATCACACAGCTCTGGGCACACAGCTGGTGCCTAGTCAGTGTTTCCTGAATTGAACCAATCAGATTCCAGGTCCCTCCCGCCCCATGAACTTCCTCTCGGTGAGTGTTGCTTTATCTCTGTCCCCTGGAAAAGGAGACATCAAAGCTTATGTGGTTCCTTTATCTCTGGAAGCCCTTAAAAATACTAAACAGAGCCAATGAGGAAATGAAAGTTTAGGAAACAAGATGGTGATCATGAACAGAGCCATGGGGACAAACCCAAAGTGTCCTCTTTCCACTTGGAGAAGTCACAAGGCCCATCTCCTTACAAGAAAGACACGTTTAGGAACTGAAATTGAAGTCCCAGGAGTCAGCCTGCAGCATCACAGAGACCCCTTCTCCACCTACCACAGGCTGATCACCCAACAAATCATGCCAGGGAAATGGGGCTGTGGGTGGTGCAAGTAACACTCCCAGAACCACTCCCCCAGTGGGAGACACACAGGCTGGAAGATGCCAGAAAGAACTGCAAGCGCCCACATGTCTACACCCTGAAGTAGTAACAGAAACAGAGCCTACCGGTGTCAAGGCCCCACATTTGTACAGACAGGCACCTGAGTGTTTACATAAGGCCTGCAGGCCCTCCTTGCATGAGGCAAGATGCCACCAGCAGTGGAGGTTTCCACCGCATGGGAATTCCTAGGGCTAGACCACAGGGGCCCACATCTCTCTTTTCCAAGGGGCGATCCCTCAGGGAGTCACACAGACTTTGGGTTGGGTGAGCCTCTTATAAAGCAGCTGGAAGGCAACTGCCCTGAACGAGGGACCTCTTTCCCCTTCCCATGTGCCTTTATAGGGGCTCCTGCCACTAACGAATATTTGAGTAGAAGAAAATACGAAAAAAGAGAGAGAAAGGAACCACATTGAACTTCCCAGAGCCACAGACTAGTTTCTAGACCAGTCAGAACCCAGCACATCAGGGAGGTGAAATCAAGAACTTGGGCTCAGAGAGGCATCCTTGATAATAAGAACTTAACCTTAACCCTCGCTGAGCCCTCAGACCACGTGATAACTCCTAAGAAGTGCCAGTTAAATACATTCAACTGAGAAATTGCAACTAGTAGAACCAAGTCTTTGCCATTTTATTCAAAAATGTTTACTTCATGTTTCCCTATTAAATATAAGCAATTTCCCCTTGTTTATATTTGCGCCACATTCACACAATGTGTTCCCCATCAGCATTTGAATTATGGGTACAGGCCCTGAAATGTTAGTTTTGTGCTAAGATAAATATTGGAATAATATTCCCTCTGCTTTTTTGAAGTAGTCAACATTACAGTTTGTGAGTGAAGAGCAGAGGCCCCGTTTGCTTTGTTAAATAACAAAAGGATAACCAAGCAATCCCCTTGGGGAGGACAGATCAAAATGGCCCCCCAGAACACTTTCACTGCCTTTGTCATTGCTTTATCTGCTAACAATAGACTAGTCCCAGCTTATCTGATGGCACTGGGCAAGCACCTTGAGCTTCCAAGCCCAGCCTTGTGAGGATGATGGTGTCCACTGTATGCCCAGCACCTGCCACCACAAGCCCTGACACCATCACCAGCACCCCACATGGAAGCCCCAGCACCATCACCAAACCCAGCATGGATTTCCTGGCAATATTGCTTGGAGTTCCAGAAAGAAAAAGGAAGAGAGAAAGAAAAAGGACAAGAGAGAGGGTGAGCTTACATAAGGCCCTGGGGATGAATTCCTATTTGGGGCACACTGGCTGGAAAAGTGCTGGTCCTCCCTTCACACAGTCCCATGCCTCTCACAGATGACTCACCTGAAGGTTTGCCTCCATGGGCTGAGGAGAACAAGAACCACTGGGGAACAGCTCAGAGACACAACATTCTCAGCTCTGCCACACAAGATCCACACAATGGCCACATCTGGGAAAAGCCCCAAAGCTCAAATCTAGGCCACCCCCAGTCAGAAGCCCCAGTTCTGGTGATCCTGATCATGCTGGCCATTTTGAGAAGCTCAAAATGTTTTTGGGGTTGAGGCCAGCAGCTTCCCATCACAGGTGAGTGTGCCCTGGGCTGATGATCCTGACACCCTGGCAGCAATCTGTGGGGGCCCTCTCCCCTGCATTAATTATCTCTCTGGTGTCACAAACCAACTCTGGGGGAAAACAGGGGAGGTACCAGAATCCCCATTTTACGGATGTGAAAACTGAGCCTCAGAGAAGCTTACCTAAGATCAGTTGGCTGATGCCAGAGGTCTCCCAGTCCCCTCCAGAGTCTATGAATGGCAGCCCTGGAGCCTTCCCCTCTGTGTTCTGAGAAGGCTGAAAATCTGGATCCAGGGCCTGTCATAAGCCATCTTACAGCCTCTCAGAAGCTCAACTGTAAATTAAGGGGGCTGCCCTAATGATCACTATGACTGTTACTGCTATCAAAAGTATTAGCACTTGGTGGCCACTTCCAGCTCCAGCTTTCACTCTTGCCCTGAGTGTCCTTTTACAATGCAGACAGCCATGCCCAGCTGAGAGCTATGGATCACAGCTAGGCAGCACCTGCTGTCTGGCCCCCTCCTCATAGCCCCTCAAGGTCCCCAGCCACATGGCTGCAACCCCTAAAACTCAATCAACAGGACATTGCAGTGCATGAGGTTGGCGGCTTCTCTCTGCCCTGCCAAATATACTCACTTCCCCATAGGAAAAATGTGACGCAGTTGGATCTGACTTGGAGAGCATTAGGTTATGATAATTTGAGCTGTGTTCAATTATTGCTATTAAATGCGTGAGCAGACACTGTAGCTGGTGGGCTGGATTCTCAAGAAAAATAAGTGGGTTTATATTTCAAGCTGGAAGACATCTCTAACCAAAGGATCCAAATGAATGAAGTAACTTTAGATCTTTTCCTCTTCGGCCATGCTTTGCTCTGAAGAGAAATGTGCCTTTCAAACCAGAATTCCAGGCCTATTCTGGTGATCTGCTCGGCTTCAATCCAGCTAATTAAATTAAGCCACAGCCACCTCACTCCTAGCCGGGCAAGAGGGGGCCCATAAATTACGCTGCCCTGAGCTCCCCAACAAATTGCCTCTCCCCAAAGAGGGTTTCGCCATTTGAGAAAATGCATCCATAGGCAGTGCGTGGCGGTGAGGCCCTGATAATTGGGCTTCCCACTCCCCCGCCAGTGGAGAAATAATGAGCGGCCCAAGCTTGAGGGAGCCCAGCCAACAGGGCGAGCAAGGTGTTGGGCTCCAGAACTCAGGCCAGCTGGTTGGCCAGACTTACTCCAGCTAGCCCAAAGCACCACAGGGCAGGGGCAAGGGCAGAGGCAGGTGCAGGGCTGGACTGGGATGGAAGGACAGGAACCTGCTCCTGGGGGTGGCCTCCCTGCTCTATTTTAGACACACTTCTTGTAGCCTATGACCCATACCAGCAGGTGGTGACCCAGACAGTTGGCAGACAGCAGATCCTATAGATATCTCCTCCAACCCCAACCAACTCCTCAGACTGCACACATCCAGGGGTGCCACGTGCAAAGTGTCCCTAGAGTTATGCAATAGGAGGGCCCTGATACTCTGAGTCCCAGAGTGGCAGCTCCAACTCTGCCCATCAACTCTCACAAATTGCTACGGAGTTGGGAGGCCGAGGTGGGTGGATCACCAGGTCGGGAAATCAAGACCATCCTGGCTAACACAGTGAAACCCCATCTCTACTAAAAATACAAAAAATTAGCCGGGCGTGGTGGCAGGCACCTGTAGTCCCAGCTACTCAGGAGGCTGAGGCGGGAGAATGGCGTGAACCTGGGAGGCGGAGCTGGCAGTGAGCTGAGATCCGGCCACTGCACTCCAGCCTGGGCGACAGAGAGAGACTAAGCCTCATCAAAAAAAAAAAAAAAAAAAATCGCTACGGAGTAAGTAAAGCAGGCAGCACTTCCTGGAGGATGAGGAGGAACAGAAATGACCCTTGGGAGTCCTGCACAGTTACCTAGTGGGACCTGACCCTCCAAGGCACCCTCACTCAGCTCTTTGTGGTCCTTCCCAAAACACCCAGGGGAACAAAGCAGGGGGAGTTGTTGCAGCTAATGTCTCTGCCTGTCTTTCCAGCAGAAGTTACTCTTTTCCTGCCAGAGCAAAGGAAAAACTCTCCATCATTTTAGCAATGGGAGTGGCCCCTATTATGTGTGGGGAAATCCCCTGGGTGTGTAGGGAAGAAGATCAGCAAGAACCGTGCAGCAGGGAAAGTAAAAATGCAGGCAGGCCTGGGATGGGAAGTTTGCAGAGCGCTAATCCCCCCGCACCAAGGGACTGATTTTAACAAGGCAGGCTGTTTGCGAGGGGATTCGGGCTGACTCACATGTGCTGTTGTGGCAGGCTCTTCTGCTTTGTTCTGCATTCAGAAATTTCTCATTTTAGGCTTTCTTATCCAAAAATGACTGTGCTGTGAAAACCAGCTCCATATTGGACAACTCCTCAATTTAAGGAACATTTTTTAAACGTCACTTCTCTGTAGCACACTGCCACTCAAACAGGCAGGGTGGAGAGGGTAATTTCAGTCTAACTCCCCAACCACATCTGTCTCTGCTCCCTGATGAGCTGGGGCAAGGACCCTGGGGAGGAGGCTGAGCTCCTCAGCTAAGGAGCACACCAGGTAATTGGGCTCTGCAGTTACAAAACCCTGAAGGCCACAGGGGAGCTGAGTAGGTCCCTGCCCACACTGTTTCTCAGACTGCTCTCCCAGGATTTGGACGATAGCTATAATAGCGAACATTACTGAGCACCATGCACCAGGCACTGTGCCAGGCCCTTTACATGCACCGTTTCATTTAATCCTCACAGCAACTCAGTGAGGTGGGCACCATTATCCCGTCTTACAGACAAAGAAACTGAGGCTTAGAGATGCGAAGGGAGTTGGCCAAGGGCCCAGAGCCGACTACAGAGAGAGATGGGTTTCCAACGCAGCATGGGCTCCCAAGCTCCTCCCCTTCTTGGGCCGAGCAGGCATCTGCTCTGCCCTGTGCTCAGGTTTTGGAAGGCAGAGTGCAGGATGCCGGACTGGGAAGAACTGGTGAACATAGAGAAAGAAACCTAAGGCTGCTGGGTCTCCCTGCTTTCCTGGTAAGTCAATCCCAGTACATTGCCAGGAGGGTGGATTCCCACGTGTACCTTAGACAAAACTGCCACAGTGTGTCAGCAGAACCAAGATCCAAGTCAGGGGGCACTGTGAGACCTTGCACACAGCCTGAGGGGTGGCGTCTGATGAAGTGCCGGAAGAAACTGGGACATTAGAAAGCCGTCCCCCTGAACCACCCAACAGGTCTACCAGAGTGCTGGAGGCAGCCGGCTGGGCCACTTTCTGAGTCACAGAGGGGTGTGAGTGATGCCAGGAAGCCGAGCTGAAAATTGACCTTCTCCCTGAGGTCACTGCCAACACAGCGCTCGTCACATGGCAAGCATTCACCAATGGCTTAGCCCGCTGCAAAGGGGAAGAGGGCAACTCGATGGGCATGTGATATGAGACTAGCATTGGAAAATCCACCAGGCCCTCTCCCTAGCAAGAAGGACCAGCAGACAACATCCCCAGCAAAGCCAACACCACATGACAGAGGCCAAACCCAAGTGCGGGCACCCATTCCGACTGTTCTCAGTAGCTGGCACGCCAAGATGAGGCAGCCACACCTTCCCCCGCCAGCATCACTTCTCAACTCCCCTAGATAAACACATGCTGATTGGCACTTGCTTTGAAATCTGAATCTCCGAGATGGAAACCCAGGGTTGTAAGCGATCAGACTTTGTTAATTTTGCCAGGCATCACCCACAGGACTGAGCGCAGCTCTCAGGGTGTGGCCACCATCCGCCAAACCAGCCACATCTGCTTGCATTTCATCACCAACATGGTAAAGCTTGACTTTCAGCTGACCTTGAAATTCACAAATTCCAGCAGGGGAGGGGGTGGAAATGGGGGGAATAGGAGCCAAGTGAAAGCCGCTAAAAGGAAGCAGAAATAAAACAAGCTGGTGCTGCCCTGTGTCCCCCCAAATTAAAACCAAATGAACATATCAAAGGACACTTTCCCCAGCTATTTCAGCTCTAACACTCCTCAGCTTTAATCAAGTCGCTGGGAGAGAAAGCCTCAAGTGGCTGTAATTTCCTACCTGCCTTCACCTGTATAGCTCGGGACTGAATCTGGGAGTTATTTGGGGCTGGTTTCCCCTAAATGCACAAGCCCTTCCGAGATGCTGTCTCCCCAAGCCAAGCCTGGTTCCCTAGGCTCTGACAGGGCATCTGCTGGCCCAGGCTTTCTCAGCCCTAAGCAAAGCAGCAGGATGAGGAAGAGGTTTGCATTTGCCTCTAGGGTGTCTGGAAGGACCTCGATGTAGGCCCTGGCTCAAAGACTAGGTCGTTCAGACAAAGAGGACACAGTCGCCACTGGCAAGGGCAGGACATCAGACCCCAGGGGTGCTAATAGCTGTGGATATACCTTTGTCTTCTACCTCCTGGTGCTTGCAGAAAGTAGAGGCAGGGAGAGCACGTGGGGAAAAAAGGCTGCCTCACAATCCAACCCCTACGTCTCTCTCGCTCCTTTCTTGTGGGACCCCAGGCCAGCCCCGTCCCTTTCAGAGGCCCAGATGCCCCCTCAGCAGAATAAGACTGGAAAATATCATAAATGATGCAGCTTTTCCCAATACGGTTGCACATATGTTAACAAACATACTCACAGCTTTTCACTTCACAAAGACTCATTTCAACTTCACAAGAGCCCCAAGGGGCAGAAACTGTTGAGCCTGCTCAGAGAAGGGAGGTGGGCAGCACCCCAAGGCCACACAGCTGGCAGCTGACAGCTGAGATGAGACTTCGGTCTGTCTGGCTCCTCAGTCTATGCCCGTTCCATGCTGCTTCTGCGGGCCTCTCCAGCACTGGCGTTCTCATGTCTATTTAAAGACGTCCCTGAGGTTTGCTCCTGGGGAATCTCCTCCAGAGAAATTACACCGTCTGTATTCTAGAGCGAGCCACAGAGGCCCAGGTGACAGAGCAGAAGCTAGAACAAGCAACACGCATTGTGAAAGGGGAAGGGGGATGTGCTCCCCAGCTCCATCTACAGAAAGAAGGGCCACCTGCACTTACTGAGCTCTCACTGCATACCAGGTGCTTTCCATCCTTCATCTTATTCAATCCCCCCCAAGCCTCTGAGATAGGAACTATGGTAACTCTCACTTTACAGATTTGTTCTTTACTCACTCAATAAGTGTTGGCAGTTGCTTACCTGTCAGTCACCAGATGAGAAAACTGGGGTTCAGAGAGAAGCAGTGACCTACTTACCCCAGGCCCACTTCAAGTTGTGGTATAACCCCAAGCACACTGATGGCATCTGGGTGTGCGGCCCCACCAGTACTCCATCTTTCTTTCCGGGGCTGGCCTTCCCTCACCCTGGAAGCTGCCTTTCTGATGGCGCGTTCCAGGGACTATGCACTGTCCCTGGAAGGAACTCTGGGTAGATGCACATGGCCTTGCCAGCCTCAACTGGACTCCAAGGCCGCTGGCCTCCCCATCGACTGCCTCTGGGCTGGCGGTGGGACAGCTACCCTGCCACGGGGTGCAGATGGACCATGTCAGGTTGGCCTTATGGCTGGCCAGCCTGATGCAGAGCCCCTGCCTGGCCTCCTGTATTGCAGCACCATCAGGGGGCAGCCCCAGCACAGCAGCCCTATGGGGCCAGGCCAGAACAGCCTTAGAGCAGCAAGGCCAGCCGCAGAGGATGAGGGCCCCTTACTCCTCCCTGGCAGGCCTTCCTTCTCCAGCCTATCCTCTCCCTGCCAGGCACCCTGAGCTGTGGGTTACATGGGAGCATTTTGGACCTTCTTCACAGAGGACTTGACACCCACAACAGCCAAATGATGAAGACTCTCAAGGTTGGCAAGACCTTCAGGCTGACAGAGTCCTCACCCCTAAGCCCAAACCTCTGTCACCCCCAACATGTAGCCCTGCCAGAAGGAGAAATACGCCTGTTTGAGGTCAGACTGCCTGAGCTTAAATCCTGCTCTGATCTTAGCCTTTCTGAGGATTGGTTTTCTCATCTGTAAAATGGGGATGTTGACGGGGAGGTGGGGTTGGGCTGGCTAAGCCATCAGCCTCGGGGAGAGGAGCTGGGAGAGAACAGGCTGCAACAGGTGAGCAAGAAAATCAGGACACCTGTGACAGAAATGGAGGCTAGGCATGTGTAGTGCTGGGCCTCCATCAGTGTTGGTAGGTGGCTAAAAGAGGCCCCAAGCGGGTGAGACCACCACGAGGGAAGAGGAAGGAGTAAGGCAGTCTAGCAACAAGCACTCATTGAGCATCTGCCAAAAACAAGGTGCAGTAAGAGGACTGGAGAGAAATCAAACCTTCAAAAGCAACAGCCAACCCTGTGATGCTCCTGGCTCAGTGGCGCCTCCCTGACAAAGACAGATGCTCAGCCTGCCCCACAGAGCCTTGAACCCCACTCTGAGGCTCATTTTAAAGAGTCCAAAGCATTGTCTGACTCCCAGTCAAGGAAGACCCTGAGCTAAGCTAGTCTCCCACATGGCTCTGCCCTCCTTGGCCCAGCCCTGGCCCCCCAGCTGCAGCATGAGCCTCAGCAGGTGTCTCCAAGCTGTGAGGTTACCTCTGCCCGGCTCCAGGACAAACCCCTGCCACACTCATGGAACACTTCTGGGCACTCGCTGCCTGCCTGGGGGCCTCAGTCTTGAGGCAGCATCAAGAGTGGAGTGGAGGTGAGGACATGGTGGGGGGCAGGGATCCTGTGGGTCATGAGAGCTCTTAGAGACCCAAAAGGCCCCACTGCATACCCAACCAAGACCACCTTCCTACAGTCAGGAGACCCCGCAGATCCGTCAAGGTGGCCAGAAAGGCCTTGATCTTCTGCAGGAAATGAAACAGTCCTGTCCTGGGTTCAAGTTCTGAGCCTGGCACTTAACTGGCTTCCAGTAGGCCCCTGGGTTGCAGCTTCCTTTTCTGAAATTAGTGGGGTCGGGCTGCACAGGGTTTCTGTGAGGAGCAGAGATGAAGTGATCATCTAGGGCGTATGTCAGACTCTTCTCTCCATGCCTGAGTCCTCTCGCTGCCCAGCCATTCTGGAGGCAGAAGGTCACTGGCCCCAGAGCCAGGGCAGTGCTCTTTTGTAAGGTGAACAAGAATCAAACCAAAATCCGTCAAGTGGGAAGACTCCTGGCAGGAAGGAGGCCCTTGCATCCCCCTATGATGGGGGCCAGGAGGAACATCTTTCCCAGGTGCCACCAGGACAGAATTCCCTGTTTGATTAAACTCTCTCTAGGGGAGGAGGAAGAAACCCGTCTCCCCTCAGCCCCCAGCAAACAAGGTTGTGCCAGCCAGGACATACTTCCACAGACTGTAAACCACGGCCCAACCTGCTGCAGAGCAGGACACGCTGCAGTGCGGGGCGAGGCGACCTCGGCAGCTGGATGGCTTCTTGACAGTTATTGGCAGGGCCTTGCTACTGAGGACGAGCGGGGGAAGGGAAAAGGAAGAAAGCCAATTTTGTTTCGATTGCTGCTGACAGCTGTCCATAGGAAAGCGGAGGCACGTGCCCACGTAATCTAAACTCAAGCAGCCCAGGTCTCCCCTCAACCCAGAAATGAGCTTGTTAGAAGAGCCTGGATCCCGGCCGTTTCCCTTGACAGCTTCCTTCCCCTAATACACGCAGCAAATTGGCAACCTGTCCTCGGGCATTTGCATCCCGTGTCCCTGGAGGGAGATATCTCTATTATTCTGTTTTGGATAAAGGAGGCTGTTCGAGATGACAGGTAGCAAAGGCCTCTTTAATAAACCACGCAAGCGGCCACAGAGAGCTAGGCTGCGGAGAGGGACTTGACAAATAGGTAGATTTGCAACCCGGGAGCATTAGCAGGGCCAGTCTGAGCCATGAGCAAGGGAATGTTGGGGCTGAGATAAATCACCCCCTTGTTATTCTGGTTTAACCCTCTCACTGCTGGAGCCTCTGTCCACTCCCATCTCCATGAGGCAGCCTCAGGAAATGGACTTACACATTGCTTTCTGGCCCCAGACGTGCAAGCTGCAACTTGATTCTCTGAGCTCATCTCCTAGCCATGGTGTGGCAAGACTTCCATGGCAGTCTGCAGATCTTTAACAAATGGCCCCTGCCTTTTCCTCATCTCTATCCCAGTCTCTACTACTGCTAAATCTGTTTTTTCAATAATCCCAATTTTAAGACAAATAAACATTTACTGAGCACTAATCACGTCCCTCTTGTCTTGCCTTAAGTCACAGAAGCTCATTCCCCTCTCTTGTTTCATTTCCCTTGATGCAACTATTTACTCCATTGTACAAACAGCTTCTCATTCAATTTTCTCTTTCTGGGCCCCATCTTCTCCCCCTTTCCTTAATCCAAAGGAGCTGGGCCTAGGATTTGGGTTCCCTCCAGTGGTGTGCTGGTAAATGTTTAACAGCCAGCTTTCTGAGAAAATAAATAAACACCTGATTTGCAGTGTTTGCCAATTTCTGTGGTGTAAATACTCCCACTGTGGCTGGTTTCAAGCTTCCAATGAGATGTCACTGAACTCAGAGATGGGAAGAGATATGCATAATCTACATGTGAGAGCTGGCTCCAATACCCAACTGATTCTGTTTCTCCTTAGTCCCATCTCCTTCCCCTCAGCCCACAGAAAAACAGCCAACCCTGGAATTCAGTGAACACACACACACAGAGAAACCTCTTCTGCCGACCCCAGCCATATCCTCCCACAAATGACTCCGCCCAAATGAACAACAAGCCCTTCACCAGTACCACATGGAGAGCTCTTCGCCTCTGACATCCCAGATTCAATTCACTGCTCTATCACTTAAGAACATCGCTGTGACTTTGGGTACATTCCACAACCTCTCTGTGCCATAGTTTCGACACCTCCTTTTTTTTTTTTTTTTTTTTTTTTGAAGTTTCCAGCTATAGGTTTATTTTTTTTTATTTTTATTTTATTATTATACTTTAAGTTCTAGGGTACATGTGCATAATGTGCAGGTTTGTTACATATGTATACTTGTGCCATGTTGGTGTGCTGCACCCATCAACTCGTCAGCACCCATCAATTCGTCATTTATATCAGGTATAACTCCCAATGCAATCCCTCCCCCTTCCCCCCAATGATAGGCCCTGATGTGTGATGTTCCCCTTCCCGAGTACAAGTGATGTCATTGTTCAGTTCCCACCTATGAGTGAGAACATGTGGTGTTTGGTTTTCTGTTCTGGTGATAGTTTGCTAAGAATGATGGTTTCCAGCTGCATCCATGTCCCTACAAAGGACGCAAACTCATCCTTTTTTATGGCTGCATAATATTCCATGGTGTATATGTGCCACATTTTCTTAATCCAGTCTGTCACAGATGGACATTTGGGTTGATTCCAAGTCTTTGCTATTGTGAATAGTGCCACAATAAACATACGTGTGCATGTGTCTTTATAGCAGCATGATTTATAATCCTTTGGGTATATACCCAGTAGTGGGATGGCTGGGTCA
>NC_045437.1:154767477-154876624 GCF_002776525.5 Piliocolobus tephrosceles
CAGCAAGTGCAACATGCTTCTGTGTCAAAAACAGACCCTGGGTCAGCATTAGCAATGAGCATCCCTCTAGGATCCAGGTTAAGTATCCCCTACACCTGGTACAATCTTCTGAGGGCTCACAGGACTGGAAAAGAGGAAGATGTGAGTCCAAAGAGAGTCCTTGAGAATAAACTACACGCCACTGCCTAGCTTGAAACCCTCACTGCTCCTTCTCCAGGTGGGCTTCCAGGTGAAGGGAGCAGCCAAGTTCTCCTAACCTTGCTCTGCCTGGGAGAGCCACTCCCATGCCCTTTTCCCTCTTCACTGCCTGTGCACCCTTTTCCCACTGCATGGGAGAATAAGAACCTGCACTGCCAGGTTTTTAACACCAGCTCCATGTTACCCTGTTAATCCCTAGTCCTCCGTGATCCCCTCTCTCCCATCATCGCTGCGGCTCTCTCTTCATCCCTTTGAAAGGGGGCCGGCTTGTGCAGGCAGGAACCTAAAGCCCACTTGGGCCTGAAAGCATTTCAGTTCACGTTTATATGTTGGCTAACTCCAAATCCACCGGGCCACCAACATTTCCTGAGGGCCTACTATGCAACACACACTGCTGAGAACACAGAAATATGGGAAATTTGAGTTCACCGCCTCATTGGATCAACAAATTCCATCTCATGGAACATTATTACAATACAAGGTGTAAGGGAAAGTTCAGGAGAATGGCGTTCAAAGGCAGCCTGTGCTTAAGGACCACATGAACAACACACAAGAAAGAGATCAGCATTCAGAAGAGGAAGGGCACCCGACCTTTGGATGAGGACAGGTAGAGAAGACTTCGAAAAAGAGCCAGAGGAAGATTTGAGCTGAGCCTTCAAGATCAGCCAGAATTTCCATCTGTGGAAAAAAGGGAGATATCAGTGCCGCTGGGCAGAAGGACCAGGGCAAAAGCGCCGAAGCATGGCCTACAGTGCAAAGAGGCTAATGATGGAAAGCTGCACCCACGGACCCAGCCAAGTGATTCTACGATTTGGCCCAGAGAGTAGGTTGGGGTCCCAAAGACCAACAGCTCTATGCACATGTATATAGGTGTGCACGTACACGCACGCACGCACACACACACACGTACACACACACACACACACACAGCATCACTGGCCAAGTGATCAGGCAAATAATGGGACACTGGGCTGCTTCTCTCATGGGAACCAGCCTGCGGGCAGTGCAGTACTTGGGGCACTGAAAGTGCAGTCAGGAGGTGCCAATCTCGACAGTGATCCTTATCACGCTCTTGGAAAACACCCATGGTGTCAACCATGAAGACCATAGAACAGCAAAGGCCCAGAGAAGGAGCTAGAGTATACCACCCTCCAAACACCTTCCCACAGCAGTTTAGCAAGGCCTATCCTCAGGGCCACCCCAGAGTTCCAGGAGATTAGGCTTTGGCTTTACCTAACACCTCCGTACCACTGTCCCTGGCAGCCAAGAGCTGTCCCGGCTGCAGTGCTTACTCAATAGGCTTCATTCCAAGGTATGGATCTTACAGTGCGCCCAAGCTCATTATAGCATGTAGGAAATGACATTGCTGTCCACGTGGCAGGGAACTTTGGGAAAGTTCTCTCCCATCTTGGGGCATCAGCTTGTTCAACTAAATGTGGCAGCATTGGACTTTGCGATCTTTAAGGACCAGTGTATTCTACAACTCTAAGATCCAAAGGAATCACTTAATTCCCATCTGCTCAGCAGTGGGGCAAGAGCTCACCTGGGCACCTGCCTGACCTGCTTATTTCTACAAGGGAGACCGCCAGTCAGCCGTGTCTGCAGTGGAATCTTGTGTAACAGCTCTGAGACTGAGCACACATAATCCCATCACCATGCCAAGAGGTCAGCTCTGCGCTGACCCTGTTTTGGGGATGTGAGGTCAGTGGGCTAAGAGTCACAGACCTGGCTCTCCTCTAACCATACCTGTGGTTTGGGGCAAGCCTCTGCTCCTCATGGGCTCAGAGTTCAATGATCTGAAGTGAGGGCCAATTACCTTCCAGCTAGTATTCCCTTTTTTTCTTTTTCTTTCTTTCTTTCTTTCTTTTTTTTTTTTTTTTTGTAGAGATGAAGTCTCACTATGTTGCCCAGGCTGGTCTTGAACTCCTGGCCTCAGTCTCCCAAAGTGCTGGGAGGGATTACAGGCATGAGCTGCCATGCCTGGCCCCAACTGGTATTTTTTAAGCCCCCTCTCCCACATGCCCTGGAAGGTGGGGAAGAGGGGGAGTGGGAAGAGCCCAGCTCAGGGCCTGGCAACAGACATGAACAAGTAATTCATAAAACAAGAAATATCAATGGTTACCAACCATCAAATAAACGGAAACAGACACTAGATGTCATTTTCTACTACCATACTGGCAAAGAATAGAAAGATTAACAAAACCCAGATTGGTCAGAAACAGGCATTCTCTGTAGTCAGTGCCCTGTGTAGGAGCCAAGTTGGTACCATGTAGCAGAATGATAACCATGCAACCCTCTGCCCCTGCAAAGAGATACTGTGACAAAGATATTCACTGAAGTTTGTTTATAATAAAGAAAAATTGGAAACAACAACCTAAACAGACATGAAGGGAAGGCTAGCCGAGTAAATTATGATATTCGTGAAACACTGTAACTCTGCAAACGGGCCATTCTACTTCTGAGGCTGAGATGATGGAGATGGTCACTGTTCCCATTCTACACATCTACGGTAGCACCTCCTTATCAGCAGTGTTACTTTCTGCAGTTTCCATTATCCACAGTCAGCCATACTCTGGAAACGTTAAATGGGAAAATTCCAGAAATAAACGATTCATGATTGTAATCCCAGCACTTTGGGAGTCTGAGGCAGGCAGATCACTTGAGGCCAGGTGTTTGAGACCAGCCTGGGAAACATGGCGAAACCTCATCTCTACTAAAAATACAAAAATTAGCCAGGCATGGTGGCACATGCTTGTAAACCCAGCTACTCAGGAGACTGAGGCACGAGAATCCCTTGAACCCAGGCGGTGAAGGTGGCAGTGAGCCGAGATCACAGTGCTACTGCGCTCCAGCCTTGGCAACAGAGTGAGACCCTGTCTCAAAAAAAAAAGAAAACAGTAATTCGTAAGTTTTAAATTGCACACTACTCTAAGTAGCATGATAAAACCTCGAGACATCTTGCTCCTTCCCACCCAGGAAATGAACCGTTCCTTGGTCCAGCAAATCCACGCTGCAGATGCTACCTGCCTGCTAGTCGCTTAGGAGCCATGTGGGTTATCAGATCAACTGCTGTGGCAGTGCGGTGCTTGTGTTCGTGCAACCTCTGTTTTACTTCACAAGGTCTCCAACACACAAGAGTAGCGATGCTGCATATTGTCATAATTGTTCTATTTTATTACGAGTTATTGGTGTTAATCTCTTACTGTGCCTCATTTATAAATTGAACTATCATAGGTATGCATAGATAGGAAAAAACACAATGTATATAGGGTTTGGTCCCATCCACAGTTTCAGGCATCTTGGAATGTGTTATCCTTGGAGAAGGGGAAAGATACTGTGGATCTGAACATTTTACAGTGGGTTTGTACTATCTTCCTAATCAGAAAAAAGATGTTCAAGGTATAAAATACCCATAAAAATATGATCTTAATGAAGACGGACAATCTACCACGTAGGTTGTGTGGGGGAAAAAATTACAAACAGAGTAATACACTATATACAGGTGCATGTTCATGGGATTTTCAGCAAAATGTCAACATTTCTGGTAGTGGAATTTCCATTTCGCTTAACTTCCTTATATTTTTTTCCTTCCTTTGCACTTTTACGTATAGTCTGAGAAATTTTAAGTAAGCAGGTATCATTTTTAAAACAGAATATTAACTCTCATTTACTTCCCTAACTCAGGAAAAATCCATAGCAAGGAATAGTTTCCCTTTGGTTGTGTCTTTTTAGTTTGCCATTATAAATTCAGAGTTAGTAAGTGTCTGGTACAGAGTAGGTCCAAAAAGCAGTGGAGGTTTTTTTATTAGCAAGAACATGGAAAGTCATTTTGTATTATTATTTTCTTATTTCAACAGCTTTGGGAGTACACGTGGTGTTTGGTTATACAGTGAATTATGTAGTGGTGAAGTCTGAGATTTTGGTGCATTTGCCACCCAGGTAGTGTACACTGTGCCCAACATGTAGTTTTTTATCCCTCACTCCCTGAACCTTACCCACTTCTGTGTCCATTATACCACTCTGTATGCCTCTGTGTACCCATAGATTAGCTCCTACTTATAAGTAAGAACATAAGGTATTTGATTTTTCATTCTGAGTTACTTCATTTACAATAATGGCCTCCAGTTCCATCCAAGTTGCTGCAAAAGACATTCTTTTGTTCTTTTTCATGGCTGAGTAGTATTCCATGGTGTATATATATCAGATTTTCTTTATCCACTCATTGGTTGATGGGTACTTAAGTTAATTCCATATATTTGCAATTGTGAATTGTGCTGCAATAAACATACATACACAGGTGTTTTTTCAATATAATGACTTATTTTCCTTTGGGTAGATACCTAGTGTTTGGACGAACGGAGGCAGGATGGTGCACTGCCGGGTTCTTCTTCACCACCAACTCTTCCCGTGTGTGCGAGAATGCGGCTGACGCCCGGGAAGGTGCAGATTAATCAGGCATGCACCAGGTGATGTCAATCCGAGGAGACCAAGATTTACCTGGTGGCACCTGCGGAGCGGCCCCCCTCCCCCGACATGCCCGTGCCCCGCCTATTGCCCTTCCACTCCTAGAAAAGTCGCTCCCAGCAGATGCGCCGGGGGTGGGCTTTCTCAGCCCCCACTCTCGTCGGGACTGTATTAGAAACTCCACCCGCCCCCCCCAGCTCCGGTCCCTGAAGCTAGATGACCAAAGAATAAATTTGCAGTTTTGCTTTTAGCCTTGCCTACTCGCTGGTTCTTTTGTGCCCACTCTGGTGGTCTCAGAAAAACAAATCACCTAGTAGTAGGATTCCTGGATTGAACGGTAGGTCTACTTTTAGTTCTCTGAGAAATCTCCGTACTGTTTTCCACAGAGGCTGTACTAATTTACACCGCCACTGGCAGCGCGTAAGCGTTCCCTTTTCACCACGTCCACACCAGCATCCATTGCTTTTTGACTTTTTAATCATAGCCATTCTGGCTGGGGTCAGGTGGTATCTCATTGCGGCTTTAATTTGCATTTCCCTGATGGTTAGTGATGTGGAGCATATTTTCGCATTTTTTGGCCATTTGTATATCTTCTTTTGAGAAAAGTCTATTCATACCATTTGCCCATGTTTTAATGGGATTATTTGTTTTGTTCTTGCTGATTTAAAAAACAGTGGTTTTTGAATGGCTAACAAATAAAAGTCAACTCTGGTTCTCACATATCTGGGAAGGTCCCCACCCACATCAGTAGTTCTGCCAGCTGGTACGAGAAACACCTGAGCTGCCCATAGGTGCCTGGACACCTGACTCTAAATCACCCCAGGCTCCTCCTAATAGATTCCTCTGATCCTTCCTGGACCCCATCACCACCTTACACTGATTCTGCATTCTGAACTTGGCTCCCAAAAGGAGCTCCCGCTCACCAGATGCTCTGAACACATAAAAGGCAACCTGGTTGGCAGGCCCCAAAGGGGAGATGGGTGGGGCAAGGGAACCACCATCACCATCATTATCCCAGATGCCTGTTCCTGAGCACCCGCTCTGTGTCAAGCACAGTACTCTTCATGCACAATTTGTTAGTCAGTATCCCTGTTTAACGGATGAGGAAACTTGGGCTTTAAGAAGTCAGGTCACCTGCCCAAGGTCACACAACTGGAAATCGGAATTCAAATCCAGACTCCATGACTCCAAACCCTGTGCTCTCAACCACTACTGTCAAAGGATGGGGCAGACAGCTGAGAGGCCCACGGCCCCATCAGCAAATGCCACGAGAGCAGCAGCAAGATGGAATCCTGGGTAGGAGGGGCCCGGGGGAGCAAGTCTGAGCACAACTCTTGGAAAACAATGGAAAGGCTCAACATTGCCCCCACTGTGAGAGGTGGCGGACAGAGTGGCCTCCACTGAGCCCCGGGGATCCAATCCAGAAAAGAGGCTGCACATGCCAGAGGGGACGAGCTCCACAGTCTAGGATGGAGGCAGGTGGGCTTGGGAATCCCACCCTGGTTGCCTGTCCTCTCCAGAGTGAGGAGGCAGGGTGGCTACTGTGACTGCGCCCCAACATCTCAGTCAGGAACACCCCCTACCCCCAGGTGAACAGGTAAGCACTGAGGGCTCAGCAACTGGGTGAAGACGCAGTGACTTAGGAGCCAAGCCAACCCCCAGGCAGGCCTCAGTCCACAAGCCACACTCTGGCCAAGACACACACAGGACGCACCTGCTGCACTGGCCATGCCTGACATCTTCAGGTCACCTGAATCCAGGCTTCGGCTTGGGACCCACCACTGACCAAGGACAGGGGTCACCTGGCCTGTGGCACTAAGGGACTACAGTGGAGGTCAGGGAGAAAGCAAGAAGGAACCCAGGACATAGAAGAATCTGGCAAGGGAGTTTAGGAGGTCAGATTCACTAGCCAGGGATTCTCAGGCCTTCTCTAAGCAGGCCTAACTAAGCAACAGAAATCTGTGTTCAAACAAAAGTTACAATGAAAGCCCAGGAGGCGGTCACACAGGGAAGAAGGCTCAGGGGCCAATGACCTGTTGTGTGCCAGCTCTGAGTTTGTTCATCCCTGAGAAGAGAAAGAGGGGAAGAGCCCTGCCCTCCAGAAGTAGAATAAAACAAGGACTCCCGAGGAGGGCAGGGAGGGGCCAGCGCTCACTTTGGCCCTCAGCTGGCTGGAGTCAGAGTGGTTTCCTGGGCCACGGGGATGGAGACAGTTTCAGGAAGGTCTGAAGGTCCAATCTGGGGAACAGGCACGTTCAATTTAGGAATGTGGGGAAGAAATGACCACAGGACAAGTCCGAGAAGAGGTCCCTGCCAAGAAGCAGCTGAGCCTGTTCTGGTCAGAGCAGAGGGAGTGACAAGACAGAGCAAGGGAGAGGTAGCAGACCTGGGGAACAGCCAGGAGCTTGAAGGGATCATTATTTACCAATTCTGCTTTAACTGAGGAATTCCAGGACTGGACCACAGTGTGTCACTCAGCCCCACACTCTTGTGGCAACCTGTGCACGTGCCAGGCCTGTCCCCAGCTAAGCAGCAAACAGTTACGCCAGCACTCCATGGGGCTGGGCTCTCAGCAAACATGAGGGAGGGGATGTCAACAGTCACAGGTCTGGTGTTTGGGGCCATCCCCAGGCAGTGACATGGGGCAAACAGAGGACAACCCCCCACAGCAGGTCTCAACACCTCATCTCCCAGGAGAGCAGGGCCCCTTCCAAACCTGCCAGGGATCCAGAGCACACACCAGCCCCAGGCAGAGGAGGGTGAGGCTACAGGGAGGACACTCACTTAACCCTGGAGGCAGGTGCTGGAAAGCTCCAAAGAGCTTTACAAAGGCTGGCCTGACTTTGGCCAGGTAAAGGCAGGGCATGTGTGAGAGGAAGAGAAGGCGTTTGGCAGGGAGACCACATGGGTGAGCAGCAGGAGGCCAGACCCAGGCAGGGGCCATGGTTAAACAATCAAGAAATACTTCAGAAGCAGAAGGAGTGGCAGCATCCTCTGCCTGGGCTGGAAACCCAGGCCTTTCTTTTTCTTCCCCATGCCCTTAGCCTAATTGGCCCCAAAAGGGAGCTTTCCATGGGAGGGGCAGCAGACCTGGGGAAGAATGTGTGGACAAAGACTGCAGCGTGAGCCTGGCCCTGGGGAGCATCCACTAGTGGGCAGGACACACCTTGTCCTGCTGGGTCACATGTCCTCAGACATCTTGTCCCCTGGACTGTGTCTCCCTCAACGTCCTATCCCTGAGCTGAATGCCATGCCCATGAGAGTACACAGTAGGCACTCAGCTGACTGAGTGAAGAAAGGATGCCCAGCAGGCAGCTGGCAGTCTGTCTCCGGAGCTCAGGAGAGAGCTCTTGCCTAGCAAGAGCGCAGGGAATGATCAGCAAAGAGCAACAGTGGCCTGGGCTGAGTTCTGGCTGCCTGTTGGGCACTGTTCTAGGAGCCTCATGTCGAAACTCAGTCAGTGCTCATAACCACCTTAAAGGTTTACAGGTGAGGAAACTGAGTCACAGAGAGGTTAAACAACTTGCTTAAGGTCACACAGCTAGGGCACGAGAGAGCCAGAAATGGACTCAGGCAGATTGGCCCTTCTTAATTGCTATGCTAGAAGTTGCAGCCAACAACAACCATGTGAAAAAATGCTCAGCATCACTAATGATCAGGGAAATGCAAATCAAAACAACAACGCCATACCATCTGACTCCTGCAAGAAGAGCCATAATCAAAAAACCAAACTATAACAGATGTTGGTGGGGATGTGGGGAAAACACTTTTACACTGTTGGTGGGAATGTAAACTAATACAACCACTACGGGCAACAGTGTGGAGATTCCTTAAAGAACGAAAAGTAGATCTATCATTTGATCCAGTAATCCCACTCCTGGGTATCTACCCAGAGGAAAAGTCATTGTACAAAAAAGATACTCACACACACATTTATAGCAGCACAATTCGCAACTGCAAAAATATGGAAGCAGCCCAAATGCCCAGCAATCAACAAGTGGATAAAGAAAATGTTACATGCATATATAATACACACACACACACACACACACACACACACACACACACACCATGGAATACTACTCAGCCTTAAAAAGGAACAAAATAATGGCATTTGCAGCAACCTGGATGGAATTGGAGATCATTATTCTAAGTGAAGTAACTGGGGAATGGGAAACCAAACATCACATGTTCTCATTCTTAAGTGGGAGCTAAGCCATGAGGATGCAAAGGCATAAGAATGATACAATGGACTTTAGGGACTCGAGGGAAAGGGTGGGAGTGGGGTGAAGGAGAAAATACTACACATTGAGGGCTGGGCATGGTGGCTCACACCTGTAATCCTAGCACTTTGGGAGGCCAAGGCGGATCACCTGAGGTTGGGAGTTTGAGACCAGCCTAACTAACATGGAGAAACTCAGTCTCTACTGAAAATACAAAATTAGCCAAGTGTGGTGGCGCATGCCTGTAATCCCAGCTACTCGGGTGAGGCAGGAAAATCACTTGAACCCGGGAGGCAGAGGTTGCCCTGGGCAACAAGAGCGAAACTCCGTCTCAAAAACAAAACAAAACAAAACAAAAAACACTACACACTGGTACAGTGCACACTGCTCGCGTGATGGGTGCACCAAAATCTCAGAAATCACCACTGAAGAACTTATTCATGTAAACAAACACCACCTGTTCCACAAAAACCTATTGAAATAAAATTAATAAATAAATTTAAACTAATCAAGATTTTCTAAAAAAGAAAAGAACTGCAGCCAAGAGTAGATGGAAGCATGAGAAGAGGGAGAAAAGAAAAGGACCAAGGACAGAGCCCAGGGCAAGGAGCAGCCGGAGGAGGTGAGGCCCCAGGGAGGAGAAGAGAGGGGCAGAAGGAAGTCATGGGCGTCCCTTTCACAGTGAGCACTCAACAGGCGCTTGAATGAATCAGTGAGCCGATGAGTACGGGAAGGCTAGTGAATGGGAGTGATGTAGACACCATGAAGCAGACCGGGGTGAGGAAGGAGAGGGTGTATGGTCAGCTGTGCCCACTGCAGAGAGGCAGGGGGTCCTCAATTTGGAATTGATTAGCAGCTGCCAGCTCTGGCCTGTCCCAGCCCACAGGGCCTGCTGCTCAGCCTGGGGCCAGCCAGGTAAGAGAAGGCCTCAATCCACTCGACACAGCTGCAAAACTGTCACTCTCTCCATCCACTGGGACCCTTCCTCTAGGCCACGTTCTTTCAAGTGGGGAAAGGATTCGCTACCCAAGTAGTTCACAGCTATTTCTAAAGCTCACACTGATGTATAAATGTTATACATTTATATTCTAAAGCTCACACTGATGTATATAAATGTTACCCATTTATAAACAGAAATTCCTCTATAATCAAACTGGACACGCAAACGTGGCAACTCCATATTGCCTTTGATTTTGTTTTAAATAAGAAGAGCTCAGAATTGCGTCCTTGACTGTATCCAAGTTACTCCTTTTCCCCATATATGGCTGGATCCACTGTTTGCCAGGACAAGTCGTGTTTTCCTTATTAAGCAATATACAAAGTTAGCAAACAGAGACTGCTTACTGCCCCACATCCCAATCCCAGCTGTCACCGCAGGAGCAAGGGCCTGAGCAGGCTGCAGAGCATCAGAGGGCCCCCGTGACAGTAGGCACAGACCAGAACTCTGGGCTGTGGGTCAGGGAGCCTGTCCCAGTCTGGCCATCACTGACCCAGGTGCAGCCTGGACACCCACAACAGTAGTGCCTGCTGGGTGCCAGACTCCAAGAAAAGTCATGTGAAATCCTCAAAAACAACCCTAAGGTGTGGGCATTATTCTCCCCATCTTACACATGAGCAGAATGAGGCACAGAGAGGCCACATGGTCTGTTTATGGTCATCCAGCTGGGATGGCAGAGGTGGAGAGGGTCCCGTTCTGTCTGACTGCATGGACCATCTTCACATTTCCATGGGCCATCTCCTGTTTGCACTCTGGTTTACCTGTTTATTAACTGAGATGGTGGGGAAAAATATTGCTCAAGCCCCCTCCAACTCTCCTGTCAGCACTTATTCTGTTATGGGGTATCAGACGTTCCACTGGGCGCTTTGATCAAGGTCTGGAATGGGTAACACAGATCCTGCGCACTCCAAAGCAGATTCCAAAGGCAGCAGCTTGGGACCTATCTGGAACTCAGAATAGAGGCTTGCTCCTTCCTGCTCACAGGGTTTTCCCAACCCTTCAAGGCCTCCTCCTTCAGGAAGCCTGCACAGGTTTCACCATGACCCTGCACAGCCTGCACCATGACCACGTCCATGGCTGCTGTCTGGGCCTCACAAGACTATCTTTGATGCCCAGGCCTCTGGTATTTGGCAGCGGGAACATACAAAGTGGCAGGAAATGTCTATCCTCCCAAGGGCAAGGATCCAGTGTGACTGAAGCAGACAGGACCCATTCCCCACTTGGCATCTTTGGAAAATGCACGACTGGGCTGACTTCTCTATGGGTCCCACTACTCCCCAGAACCACCTAGGGTGGGTAGCTGGGTAAACCTGTGGGACTCCAGCCCAGGCTTCTAGGTGTGAATCTTGGGGGTGGGCCCTGAACCTGCAGACTTAACTAGCACAGGATTTTACAATGGCATCAATGAAACCCACTGCCCTAGGACAACACATGCTGGTCTCGTCCCCTGTCCCTCCCACCTCACATCTTTGCTCCCACCGCCTACCTCTTCCTCTATATACATGAATACAAACATGTAGCCTGTGGGAGCCCCACAAAATGCCACATGCCTATGATTTTCCTTTATAATTGCCCTTTTTAGTGCTTTTCACATTAATCTGACAATAATAAACATAATAAACAACCAGCATTTCAAGCTGCTTTTCATACCCCCAGGAACTAGAGGATTTTAAGACACATGGGGGTGAAAAGTGCACTGTTTCTGACTCACATCTTCTTGGGACCTGCCTTCCATCCATTGCCTTTTGATGTATGTTTTGCAGAAGTTAATATCAATAGATATTAGCTAAACGAATACATGAATGAATAAATAACCTTTAAGCAAGCCAGTCTCAAGCAGTTGATTTATTTCACATTGGTAGAATTTTAAAAGATTAGCAGATGTTCCAAGAAAATGACTGTTACCCTTGGATGGCAGAAGTGTTTTAATCTGTGATGATAGTTTGTCTTGTATTATAACCTGACATACCTTTTCCAACCAGGCGTTGACTGGGTGCTGCAGTTTTCTGAAGACACCTCACTGCCCACTGCAACCAGATACCCCTGACCCACTACAATTCAGAGTCGTTTCTTGGAGCTTAACCCCACATAGCCCATCACCACCCGGGTACTTCAGACACCCTGTCTTCTTTTTTGTTTTGAATTAGAGCAAAATGTTTATCATTTTAATTAGTAGTATGTATTTTTGTAAGAATGTCAAACGATACCAAAGTAAATGAAGTAAACGATGACAGCTCCAACCCCAGCCTGAGCACTGTGGGCAGACAGGGAGGCCTCCTTTCTTCTCAGGAGACCCTATGGCCTTCAACACTGCTGGCTCATTTGAAGTCACTGAGTACTTAACAGCTAGCACAATTCAGTTCCCCCTGCAACTACCGAGAACCCAGTCGTCACCAGGTGCTTGATGACCCTCCAAACCACTGTCCTCAACACCAGCACATCTCTGCCTGACTCCCCACAGCCACCTCTCCCCCATCCAAACCATCTCACTTATGGGACCCGATCAGCTTTCTTCAACTTTGTTTAACATTGACATCAAATATAGCAACACACCTGTTGGCCATTTGTGTGTCCTCTTTTGAGAGATGTCTATTCTGGTATTTTGCCAGTTTTTAATTGGATTATTTGGTTCTTTGAGTTCCTTGTATATTCTGGATATTAATCCTTTGTCAAATGAATAGGGTAATAGTCTCTTCTCATGCTGCTAATGGAGACATATTCAAGACTGGGTAATTTATAAAGGAAAGAAGTTTAATTGACTCACAGTTCAGCATGGCTGGGGAGGCTTCAGGAAACTTACAATCATGGCAGAAGGGGAAGCAAACACATCCTTCTTCACACGGCAGCATCAAGGAGAAGTGCCGAGCAAAAGGGGAAAAGCCGCTTACAAAAACATCAGATCTCGTGAGAACTCACTGACTATCAGGAGGACAGCATGAAGGTAACCAACCCCGTGATTCAATTACCTCCCACCGGGTCCCTCTCAATACACATGAAGATTATGGGAACTACAATTCGAGATGATATTTGGGTGGGGACATAGCCAAACCATATCAAATGGATTGCAAATATTTTCTCCCATTCTTCTGATTGTCCCTTTACTCCGTTGATTGCTTCCTTTGTGGTGCAGAAGCTTTTTAGTTTTATATAATCCTATTTGTGTATTTTCACTTTTATTGACTGTGCTTTTCAGGTCTTCTACATATGGCCAACAGGTATATGAAAAACTACTCAACATCACTAGCCATCAGGGAAATGCAAATCAAAACCACAATGAGATATCAACTCACCCCAGTTAGAATGGCTATTATCAAAAAGACAAAAGATAACAAGTGTTGGTAAGGATGTGGAGAAGGGGGAATTCTTATACATTGTTGGTGAAAATACAAATTAGTACAGCCATTATGGACAACAGTATGGCAGTTCCTCAAAAAACTAAAAATAGAACTACTGTATGCTCCAACAATCCCTCTTCTGGGAATATATCCAAAGGAAGAAAGATCGGTGTATTAAAGAGATACTTGCATCTCCATGTTTATTGCAGCATATTCACAATAACCAAGATATGGAATCAACCTAAGTGTCCATCAGTGGACACAGAGAAAATGTGATATATATCCACAATGGAATACTTTTCAGTCATAAAAGAGAATGAAATCCTGTCACTCAAAGCGACATGGATAAGCTTGGAGAACATGTTAAGTGAAATAAGCCAGGCATAGGAAAGACAAATACCACATGTTCACATTCATGTGAGAAGCTAAAAACGTTGATTTCCTAAAAGTGGAGAGTAGAATAGTCATTATTAGAGGCTGGGAGGTGGGGGAGCAGGAGATAGACAGAGGTTGATTAACAGATACAAAATTACAGCTAGATAGGAGCAGTAAGTTCCCATGTTCTAAGCACCGTAGGGTGGCTATAATTAATAACAATTATTGCAAATTGTCCAATAGCTAGAAGAGCAGACTTTGTTCCCAATGCAAAGAAATGATACATGTTTGAGGTGATGAATATGCTAACTGCCCTGATTTGACTGTTACTTATTGTATGTGTATATCAAAATATCATACTGTACCCCATAAATATGTACAATTGTGTCAATTAAAAATAATAATAAAAGCAAAAAACTTGTTAAACATAGCAACACACCTCACTTCTCAATACTGATAAGAGTTCTCCATCCCCAGAAGGAGTTCTTCCATCCCTCCAAGTTGACTCAGCCCCTACCTGCTTTTTCAGACAGTCTCCTATTTCACTTCTGCACATCATCTGAACATCCCCTGGTCCCTTCTACAAGTCCCCACTTTCCTGTCTTCTTAAAGTTGCTCAAGACTATCCCCCTGGAAGTCTTTTCCACCCAACTTTGCAGGACCAAATCACTTCCTCATGAAATCACTTCCTCACTTCTTCCATGAAGCCTTGCCTGATGCTACCAGCTGGAAGCAATGATTGATTGCTAAGCAAACCTCACCCTGGAGCAAGGCTCCTGAGACAGCTGTGCTCTCTCACCTGGCCTGCACTATGCTCCTGGCCAATTCAGGTGCTGTGGCTGGTGCCCCAGCATAAGGCTCTGGACCAAGATGACTGATCCCTCTACAACTCCCCTTGCAGGCTGGATCCTCACTGTCAAAGTGGACTCTCCTGGCCAGGCACTGCTGAGGGTTAAGGGAAAAATGCATCTAAAATCTTAGCTCAAAGCCCTATCCAAGGGACTCAACAGAATATGGCTTAACATGGCCAATTTTTGTTCCTCTGAACAGCAAATGGATGCATTGAGCCTCCCTCTCTGCCAAAAGCTAAAGCCAAGTCCACAAGTTCACACTGTCCACAGATTGGCAGGAGCAGGGGCCGAAAAGGGGGAGAGTTAAGCTGCCCCACACCCTGTAAGGTCCTAGAACACCACCTACACCTAAATCGCTTAAATTAGGTTTGGCATGCACTGAATTTCAGCTTGCACCCCGAAGTTCTAGTCCCCTGGGGGATACTGGTCTAATGAGGCAGCCCTCAAGCTAATGGTCAGAGCACCATCCCTAAGAGAAGTGAGTCTGTCAAACAATCCAGTCACAGGGCAGAGCCTAGGGGCTGGGACGACCCTCCTCCCCTCAGCCAGTGCCCAGGATCCACCAGCCTCAGTGAGGGGAGCCTAACCCCATGCAGCAAAATTCATCTTTCCGGGGCAAGTCCCTCCTTGCTCCTGCTCGCTCTTCCCTACTCTACGTCCAGCCCCTTCAACCTAACTTCAGTTGGAGCTATGCCAGAGCATCCACTACACACTACACACACGTGCACACACCCCACAGGTAGACACAGGTGAGCCGTGGCAGTCTCCTGGGCAGGACCACCCTTTGCCCAAGTGGGGCTGGTCCAGGTGACTCAAGAGCAACAGCTTAGGGGGAAGAGCCAGAGGTAGGCAAGCAGACAGGGGTGGCTCCCATGCTGGTGACTCCCACTGCTCTGTCTAGACCTCCCTACCGAGTCCCACCCAAAGGCCCACTCCTCACCTCCTGCTGGATGAACCTCAAACACGGCTCATCCAAATGGAACTCACTTCTCTCCCTTCCAGACCAGCTCCTCCACCAGCACCTCCAACTCTGGAGTGGCTCTGCCCTCACGCAAGCCCCTCCTCCTCCCTCTCCTTTAGCATCCATCCCATTGGCAAGTCCTGCCCCTCCTACCCTGCTTCTCTTCATGCCTCTGCCACTGCTCTCACCAGGATTCCCACAAGAACGACTGAACCAGTCCCCCCTTTTAGACCCTTCTTTCACACCGTGGCCAGGGTGATCTTCAAATGCAAATCTGACCCAGTGTGCCTAAAGCCAAAGCCCCCTCCAGGTACAGTCTCCTGGGCAGCTCACAGCGGCTGCAGCTCCAGCCCCTCTCACCTGCCCCCACCGCCGCCAGCTCTCACACCTCCTCCTTTCACTCTCTTCTCCAGCCATGCTGACCTTACCTGCACCCCCTCATCACGAGGCCCCTGCACATGCTCTTCCCCTGCCACAGTCCATCTTCCCAGCCCCTTGGCCTGGCCCGTAGGCTCCGTGCTTCAGGTCTGCTTTCATGCAGGATGCCTCCCTGGCCACACTGCTCCATGCCCAGCCCCACATGCCTCCCTGCTTGTCCCTCCATCCCCCTCACTGCACCACCCAGTACCAGAGAGACCATCCCATCCTCAGAGAACTTTCCACTGGACTGCGAGCTGCCTGAGGGCAGGCATTAGACTCTGCCCCGCTCCTCGCTGCTACCCCATGCCTGGCTGACAGCAGGAAGCTGTCTGGGGGCTGAACAAGTGAAGGAGCCACTGATAAGGCAGGAAGCGGAAGTGGGCAAGCAGTGTGAGGGCCGAGGCCCATCCACTGTGTGTAGGGGCTGCCCCTCAATGGTCCCGGGCATTCCCTCCTGGGGGCTGGTCACTGGAGGAAGACATCCCCTCTGGGGATGCACCATGGGGCTGGTGCAGCAAAGGGAGGTGAACTATGAGACAGCAGATTCTCTCGGCCAGGCCCCAGCCCAGAGTCAGGAGCACACAGCACAGGCAGGTCCAGTCTCCCCTAAGCTGCTCACAGGCCCGTCCAACCCACCAGGAAAATCTTCCGTACAGAGGACACTCCTAGGAGAGGAGGAGGCTGTGCTCACACCACATGGCCTTGCCTCTGGGGGTCAATGCCTTGTGTCTGACCCAAACCCAAACCAACCAACCTGGCCTGCCCCAGAGCTTCCTGCTCTGGATTTCTGGGCTTCTCCTGCTCCTACAGGTTCCACCCAAATTCCTTAGGTCCGAATATTCCTTGAGTCTATCTGGGCACAAGTCAGGAAAGTAGGGCTGAGAGGTAAAGCACAAGTCACAGACTCAATGCCCCTTCCCCACAGACCAGACCCCAGCCCCTACCTAGAGCCCCCACACCTGAGTGGTCCTCCCATGACTCAGGGATGCCCTTCCCCAGTCAGAGACCTGGGGTGGGCTGGGGGGTAACATCAGCCCAACTGTCAAGGGCAAAGTGCCAGCTCCACTTGCCATGGTATTATTAAAAGTCAACTCTCTCCCAGGGTCGTGGTTACATGGTGTTTGCTTTATAATAATTTGTTAAACTGAACATTTTCTGTATGTGTTATATTTCACAATTTTGCAAAAAAAAAAAATTAAAGGCAACTGTCTTCATGGAATGTAAACCCTTGTGAATGCCAAAACTCAGGCCAGTGCGAGAACCACCAACTAGGCTTCAGGCACTAATGGAGCCATGTGTGGAGCCACCTAAGAGGGCCACACTGCCCTCAGGGCCTGTCACTGCAGGCCAGTGCTAAACAGGGGAGAAGGCTGTGCTGACTCCCAATTAAGCGACTTTGTCCCAGGAAATCAGAGAAATCTGGGAGGGTGGCACACACTGCTCTCTAGACTACCCCACCCCCACCCCATGCCTCTCCCCAGTATCCACGCAGCCTCTGGACCCCAGAGGCCCGTGACACCCAGGCAGCAAAGTCAGGGATGAAGCAGGGTCTGAGGCCTCCCTTCTGGAAGAGAAAAAGCTGCACAGAAAGCCAACAGTTCACAGGGGTGTCACACTGGCCACAGACACACAGAAAAAGGCTCAGCCCCACTATTCAAAGAAAGGCAAATCAAAGCACAATCAGATACCCTTTTACCCAATTAACTGGCAACAACTAAAAGAGAAGTAAAGACAGGAGCAGGAAAGGAGAAAAGCCCTCTCACATGCTGAGGAGTGGAGTACATGCTGGCCCGCCTCTCTCGAGGGCAATCGGACACTATCCTAGCCATGCATGCCCATCCAGCAATCCCACTTCAAGAAAATGCCAAAGGAGATAAAAGGACAGGTTTGCAAAGATATGGGTACACTCACATTCAGAGTAGCAAAAAGTCGAAAGGATCCTAAGTGTTCATTAATAAGAGACTAGGCATGTAAGTTATGGTATGATAGAACATTCTGCTGCTTATTCAGAAGAAAGTAGTAACTCCTTAAGTATGATTGAAAGACGTCCAAGATTTGGTGTTGGGGGAAAAGACTGGTTACAGAACAGTGTAGTATAATGTGACCTCATGTATATCTGCAAAGTGTATGTGTTTATATATGTGAGTATTCATTTCAGCATACACATGCGTATAATTCACAAAGGCAAAACTATCTGGAAGGATAAATACTTAAGAGTAGCTATGGAGAGGGCATATTATGAGGGAAATTCACTTGCTCTGGATGGTTTTGATTTTTATAATGACCATGTACTATCAAAGAAGTGATAAAGACATCCCATTAAAATAAAGCACTATGTACCCCCAAAAGGCCTAAATCCACAAGGATAGGAAGAACATAAGAGAAAACCATAGCAACAAAATGTTGGAAACTGGAAAGCAGATGGATGAGGGGAACTGACTTAACAGACCTAAGTAAACTAAATCCTAAGTCAGCAGTGAAGAAAGCCAAAAAGCCACCTGACATTTGCCATAGAATTATACAAAGCCTTAGGAATTAGAGGCACCAGAGACCTGTGGGAGGAGGGGGTTGAGAGCAGGAGGGCCAGCTGAAAGCCCTTATCATCAGCCTTTAGCGGTACAGATGCCCTCTCCAACTCCCTGCAGCCAAGTGACTGTCCCCCTCCCTGCTGATAGAAGACTAGAGGATTTTCTGGGAAGAGTTAAACAGAAGGACTCTAGTTTGGGGGACACCAAGCACAGATGAGAGGTAGAGTACCATACTGAAAACAGAGAAATTGAGTGAAAGTTTACATTCTGAATGTCAAGGCCCCCTTGACTTTTTCCCCTATCAGATTCCCATAAGGCTGGCAGCCAGGTGAATGTCCTTAAATCTGCAGAATGGGAGGGGGCTTCTCCGAGTCCTCCAGCCAGCCCTAGAAAAGAGTCAGAAGTTCCCCAAAAAATATTGCTGTTCTGTGAACAACACACACACAGTGTTCCAGTTTCTTAGTGAATATGAATGAACAGGCAAGAAATACAAGACATTAGAAGAAATTATCTAATATGAAAGACAGAGAACGAAGAAAACAGAATAACAAAGCTATTTGGAGGAAAGATTCAATGCAAGAAGAGAAAACTTTAAAGAATAATAGTGAATGCAATGAGAAATGATCTTGCTTCCATGAAACCATAAAGGATGCTACAAGGCAACATCATGCAGTGACACAAAAAGAGTTCTTGGAAATTAAAAATATGATAGCAGAAATGAAAAACTCAGTAGGAGGGATAAAAGATAGTGTTGAAAGACTCTCCCAGAAAGAACAGTAAAAGGAAAATTAGAGGACTATGCTAAGAAGTCCAACATCCAAACAATCAGATATATCAATTATTGCCACAAAAATTCTTAATAACAACAATATCACACTGTCTTAAAACAACAAGCATTTATTGCTCATGTATCCAGATATCTGCTAATCTTGGTTGCTCTACCTGTCTCTCATAGCTTCCTGGAATCAGTGGGCTAACCTGGGCATGTTCTTCTCATGGCAATGGGGGCAGGCAAGAGCAAGAAAGCTCAGTCACTTTCAGTGGCTTTCAGTCCTCTACTTGTATTGATTACCAACACCCCCTTAGCCCAGAGGAAGACATATGGCTGAGCCCAGAGTCAGAGTAGGAGAGGCCACAAAGTTACATGGCAATGCGCATGTAGACAAGGAACAGGCTGTTTTTGCAATCTACCACATAAGAGTTCAAAAAGGGAGGCAGAAAATAGAAAGGATAGAAAGATAGACAGATAGATACATAATTCTAGTAGATTTCCTAAAACTAAAGGACATGAGTTTCCCAAATGAATAGCCCACTGAGTGCCTAGCAATGAAACAAAATAGAATTATACCAAAATCATACCAAATGTCAGTTTCAGAACATTGGGAACTGATACGATTTGGCTCTGTATCCTCACACAAATCACCTCTCAAATTGTAATCCCCACATATCAAGGGAAGGACCTGATGGGAGGTGATTGGATCATGGGAGTGGTTTCTCCCATGCTGATCTCATAATAGTGAGTTCTGATGGTTTTATAAGTGTTTGGCAGATCCTCCATCATGAGCTCTCCTCTCTTCTACCACCTAGTGAGGAAGGCACTTGCTTCACCTTCGCCTTCTGCCATGATTGTTAAGTTTCCTGAGGCCTTCCCAGCCATGTGGAACTGTGAGTCAATTAAACCTCCTTTCTTTATAAATTACTCAGTCTCTGGCAGTTCTTTATAGTAGGGTGAAAACGGACTAATACAGGTCCAAAAAAAAGGTCCTAAAAGCCTCTAGAGAGAAAATAATAACAGGTTTCACACAAAAGAACAGGAATCAAAATAGCATCAGAATTTTCAACAGCCACATCAAAAGCTAGTAGGTAATGGAGAAAACCTTCAAAATTCTGAAGAAAAATTACTTCCAAATTGGAATTCTATACCCAGCCAAACTATCGAATTAAGTGTGATGGGAAAGTAAAGAGTTTATAATATGTCAGTGCCTTTAAAAACATTACCTGCAACGCACCCTTTCTTGGGAATCCACAGGGAGTATGCTCTGACAAATGATGGAGTAAACCAAGCAGGAAGGCATGGGATTCAAGAGACAGGAAATCCTACTTGGAAGATAAATAAAACTAATTACCAGGATAATGGTGAAGGAAAATCTCAGGAATACATATGCACACCCGGCATAGAGGGCAACCAGCCCAGACCAGAGCAAGTCTGAATGTTCCAGGTGAGATTTTTCTCAGAAACATTAAGCTAGTATATACCTAATGCATCTAAATACATTGACAGGAGATTTATACAGCTAGAGGACAGTGTGCAAACAAAACAATGACAGATACACAGAAAACTAAGCACATAACAATAATTATTAATTATGGAGGAACAAAACATTGTGTAGCCAAAAGAAAATGCTCATAGTCTCATATGACATAGCCCAAATAACTGATTTATCAAAACACAGAACTCTTTTGGGAGCATAGGGGAGTATCATGAGGGCATGGGATGGAGCATGTGGGTGAGAAGTATAAAAGAAAGCTGGAGGCTAATCTCCCACAGTGAGAAGTCAATAGGTAATGCTCAAAACTGAACCTTTTTTTTTTTAGTAGAGATGGGATTTCACCATGTTGGTCAGGCTGGTCTCAAACTCCTGACCTCAGGTGATCCACCCACCTTGGTCTCCCAAAGTGCTGAGATCACAGGCATGAGCCACCGTGCCCAGCCTCAAAACTGAACAATTTAAAAGTAACAATACAAACATGTTTTATAGAGTTATAAAAGTAAATACTCTTAAAAATCAGCTAAAAGGACTGAAATTGCCTTTCTCTGGGAAGTAGAAAATGGAGGTAGATGAGTTGTGTAAAAGTGTATGGCACCTCCCCCATCTCTCTCTTCCTCCTGCTCTGACCATGGAAGATGAGCCTGCTTCCCCTTCCCCTTCTGCCATGATTTTAAGTTTCCTGAGCCCTCCTCAGAAGCTGAGCGAATGGCCAGCCCCATGCTTCCTGTCAGCCTGCATAACCATGAGCCAATGTGGCCTCCTTTCTTTATAAGTTACCCAGTCTCAGATATTTCTTTATAGCAGTGTGAGAACAGACTAATACATTGTTCTCCAAATATTTATTGAGCACTTAACTATATTAGGCACTATAATTTTTGGACTTTATACAGTATCAGCAGAAAAAAATAAAGATTTAGAAATTTAAGAAAATAAACACTGAAATAGCTAATTCCAACATGTTTTCATTTTTAAAACTAAAATGTCATGCAGAGGACATATGAGGAGGTATGGCCCCATCAACCTCAGGCTAGGGAGGGACCATTCCAGAAAGCTGAAAGCCTGTGAGTAGGTCCTCTGCCTGCTTCCTGAGCTGGGAGCCTTGGTCACACTTGCTGGTAGGCACCTCTGGCCCTGTAGGATCTGCCCCATGGGAAATAGGACTCTCCCTGGTAGGATGTGACTGCACCCCAGAGGCTCATTTTGGGATCCTTGGCTGGGAACTGCAGAGGGACCTAGCTAGCCTGGGCCTAGTGAGGCTGGGGTGATAGAGACCATTGCTGTTAAGTGGGGATGTTCTCTGGTGCCCTGAAGGTGTCCCTGTAGCCTGCACCAGGCGTGAAGCACTCTTTCAATCTTGACTAACAGATCTTCTCTGGGGGTGGGTTTCCAGACTCCTAACAGGTGTGAGCTGAGGGTCCACCTGTCTTCAGCAGCATAAAATGGTAGAAGGAGAACAGGCCCTGAAATCAACTGGCTCTGAGCTCTGCCACCAGCTGGCTCTGTGACTCTGGAAAATTCCTCAACCTGTACAAGCTGGGGTAATGCGGCCCTCATTCCAGGCCTGCTGGGAGGATTCCTGGAGAGATATACTAGCGTAGTGCCTGGAGCGTGGTAAGGACTCCACAAGTCCTCATCCACTTTTCAGAAAGAAGCCGAAGGCTTGCCTTCTGGCAGGGCAGCTCCATCTCCACCCTCCTTCAAACACAGCCAGAGCTAACTACATCTTATGACCTCAGGCACCAGAGGACTGAGAAGTCAGGAGGGTGTGGGGGTGAGAGGAGGAGCCACCAAGTTGAAAGGATGATAACACTGAATAAAAAGACAAAGCCAGGAGGTCCCTTACCAGAAAGTCAGCAGGTTCTTACTGGAACCATGTTCTAGAAGCAAAGGCAAACCACAGGCACGTATCAGAAGTGGGGACACTTCCTTGGGTCACACAAGGCAATCTCCCAGGGGAGACGAGGCTAGTCAGGAGGCCTGGGACCAAGCTTGCTGCAAGGTGTTTGCTAGGAAGCACTATCTCAGCTGCAGGGAGAAGAAATGCAAATTAATACCCGAAAACCAAATTCCTTCTTTCTTACCTAATAAATAGACATTTTAAAATTTATAATCCATGATGGTAGTGAAAGATGTGGGGAAAGAGACATTCTTAGACTCTGCTGGTAAGGGGGTAGATACAGCCTTTCTGTAAAATAATTTGCTGACACATGAGACTATAAAACGTGCACACTGATTTAGCAACGGCTATAAAAACTGTAAATGGACATAACTCTCCAACTCAACAATTCTGCTCCTAGCATTTCTCCAGTTCTGCTGTGCAACGACACCAAGACATAAGGATGTTCACTGAAGCATTAAAAAAAAAAATGCTTGGTGGCCGGGCACGGTGGCTCATGCCTGTAATCCCAGCACTTTGGGAGGCCAAGGTGAGCAGATCACCTGAGGTCAGGAGTTCGAGACCAGCCTGACCAACATGGCGAGACCCCGACTCTACTAAAAATACACAAATTAGCCAGGCATGGTGGCATGCACCTGTAGTCCCAGCTACTCGGGAGGCTGAGGCAAGAGAATCCTTTAAACCCTGGGAGGCGGAGGTTGCAGTGAGCCGAGATCGCACCACTGCACAGAGTGAGACTCCATCTCAAAAAAAAAAAAAAAAAATGCTTTGTAATTTTTTTAAAAAAGAGTCCATTGATATAAGACTAGTATAGCTATATCATGAAGCTGCCATGCTAATGTGGGAAGTTGCCCAGGATACCTTATTATAAAGAAAAATCACTGTTCATACTGTTATGAAAGTTATGAATCAATTTATCCTTAAAAGGTACACACATATACACATGCGTGCACACACACACAACTTCTGGAAGGATACCTAAGAAATTAGCAGTGGTTATTTTAGAGAGTAGAGGATGGAGGAGTCTTCAAGTTCTCACTATATTCCCTTCTGTACTGTTGAAACTTTTTACCATGAATTTAGTAACTTTAAAAATGCATGATTTAGCCCACCAAATCCACCTGCAGGAATTTATCCCATGGAAAACACGCCTCACACCCAACAAATATTTGTTAAAGAATAAATGTGAGCAGATTTGGCCATGAGATTGTTCACTGCCAGTGTTGAGGAAAACAGAAGTTACAAGCAGCCTAGGTTCCAACCAATGAGAAGATGGTCTGCAGCCCTAGAGATGATGCTGTTTAGGACTATTCAGTAACAGTCACCGGCATTCATAATAAAATGAGCAAAAATTGGAGTTATAAAAATGTTACATAATTTGTCGGGCACGGTGCCTCACGCCTGTAATCCCAGCACTTTGGGAGGCCTGGGTGGGCGGATCACCTGAGGTCAGGAGTTCAAGACCAGCCTGGCCAACATGGTGAAACTCCGTCTCTACAAAAAACACAAAAATTAGCTGGGAATGATGGCATGTGCCTGTAATTGCAGCTACTCGGGAAGCTGAGGCAGAAGAATTGCTTGAACCTGGGAGGCAGAGGCTACAGTGAGCCAAGATCGCGCCACTGCCTGGGTAACAGAGCGAGACTCCATCTAAAAAAAAACAAGTTACGTAATTAGCATGATCCCACTTTGTTTTACATACAAAGGTGGTGAGATCATTAGAATATTTTTTCTTCATATTTTCTGCCTTTCCACAATAACCAATACTACTTTATAATAAGTAAAAACTTTTTTCTTATAAATAAATGATAAATCTAGAACAAAATCTTGGACAAGAGGCTGCCTCTGTAGCTAACAGTTTTCTTAATCTCAATAGTGATCGAAAGACTCAGTGGTGCAATGCGATCAGGTTTGAATCAGTACCAGTGTGTCCCACAGCACCTTGGGAGTAAGGGACTGATGCAGTCTCAAACTGCAGGCTGTGGATGTGGTCTCGAACTGTAGGCTCCACATTTCAGAAGGCCCTATGTACCAGCCCTGTGCACCTCCAGGAGGCCAGTAGCACAGAGGGCTAGAGCAGGCTGGGACCGTGGCAGCAAGGAATGGGACTGAAATGCATTGTATCAGTGTTCCAGGTCTGTCCCACTCTGGCCTGCTGGGGAACGGTACAAGGGCCAACCGCTGTGTGACTCTGTTATCTTTGTGAATGACAACAACCCCTGCCCTGCCTACCTTGCAGTAGGGCTGATGGCAGGAGCAAATGAGATGCCTACTACGTGCCAGGGACTGGCAAAGTGCTATGTGGATGTGAGGTTACTCCATGTCCATTCCATACCCCAGAGCCAGGACAGACACCGGAGGTGACCCCAGGAATGTGGTAAGGTGCATTTCCAGCAATGCGCCGCGCCCACTCCTGCCCCTTCCCCCCACCACCTTTCACAGCGCCCAGTCACACACACCTGCTGCTCCCTCCCTGACGCATCTTTCAAGGAAGTCAGAGTCCCAAAGAAAAGCAAACCCCTTGGGCAGCTGCTGGAAGCAACAGTAGCCCTACTGTCCCAGTTACGAGAATCCCTTTGCAAAGAAAGTTTTTATAAAGAGAAAGGCAAAGAGAAAAGGGAGGTTATGACAACAGAAGCACAGAGCAAACCATTTCAAGTCCTGACACAGGCAAACTGGTTCTGAAAGTCACCTGTTTCTGAACAGGAACGCAAAGCCCTGTCCTGTCATGCCACACAGCTGGGTCTCTGTGCATTGCCAACTGACTTATATAAGCTCTTCAAAAAACCCATTCGTTTGAGTTCCCTGTTTGTGCAAATACTGTCAGGGGCACATCCGAGCACCCCGGCCATCCATCATCACCAGTGCATTTCCCAGGCTGGCAGTGACTCACCCCAGCCCGAACCCACTGTGCATTCTGCAGGCAGCTTCTGTCACCATGAGGCCTTGCAGCCTGTTAATGCCTCTTTCCCATTTATCGGGCCCACAATAGGCATATTAGTGATGCTGAAACCCTGAGCACTCCCATGGAGAAGAAAAGAGCCGGGTGACTGAGAGGATGTGTGTGTGTTTATTTTCACCATTCAGCCCAGCCACAGCCTGGGTGTTCAGAAACAATTCCTCTGCTCTGGCAGCACATCTGCCCTGGAGAGGAGAGAGTCATGGGTCTATAGGCCCCTCACAGGGAGCACTCACACCAGCCCAGAGTGAGAATTACAAAGAAGGAAAAAGCTTGGGGACCTTGATCTCTGCTCCCAGGTCTCATGGGGCAGTGAGACCCTAAGAACCCAGGGTCAGCAGCCGGTCAGTGTGAGGGTGGAGGAGGCTCACTCAAAGCCTCTCAGAGACTCCCATGTCCACGCCTAGGGTCAGCCACACCCACACCCACAGAAGACCAGGCCTGTCCCAATCAATGCCAAGTCACTTATTTAACCCGCAGGTAGGAATTCTTCTCTAGAAGTCCATTTTAAAGAGGAAATACAGACATACTGGTTTGCAGCCTCAGAGCACAAGTTCCATGAACCAAGAATGGTTCAAATGCACACACACACAGTCCCATTCTGTATTCAAGAGACCTAGCTGCCTTGCATCCAGTGCTCTGGCTTAACACATCAGTGGAAAACACATGAACCCCATTTGCATCCCTGAAAATAAGCGACACGCACTTAAGTTACATATTTGACATGATCTCAGATGAGCAAACAGTACAACATGCCCTGTTATGGTACTCTTAAAATGTATGCTTCAGTGAGCCTAGATGGCATCACTGCACTCCAGCATGGGCACCAGAGCAAGACTCTGTCTCTCAAAAAAAAAAAATGCTTTAAATTATCAGAAGATATTGATCTTTGCTATTTGTGTACATAAACAAATACAGACACATTTAGACATACACGACTAAGGCAGAAATCCCAGCTAATGTTCACATTAGGCCACTGATGCCAATACTACCCAAAGAGCCTGGGAAGTGTTGAAGAACAACCCACAACATGATCCTCACTAAATCAGCACCCTGAAAAATCAGCAGGATCGCTTCCACAACCTCCCAGGCAACAGAACTGGGAGGTCTACCCAGGGAGCACAAGTCCTTTTGCTTTCTCCAAAGAGGGTTTTCCAGGAGAGCCTGGGCCCTAGCCACAAATCCAGGATGAGTTTCTCATTCCAACAGGAAAGATTTCAAGCAAACCCAGTTATTATTGAGGTTTTTTTCCTATTTATCCACTGTCTCTCTGAGCCAGATACTGTTTCAGGAGCTGGGGAAGCAGCAATGAACAGAGCAGATGCATCCTCACCTCAAGGAGCTGACTGTCTACTAAGTCATTTTACTTTTTGTTGTTTTGTTTCTTAATCAAGGTAGCAATATCCTTTTCACTTCACACTTGTGTTCAGTCTCCTTTTTCTCAAATATTTAAACCTTGGCTTCAATTGAGGTATCTATGAAAAGAGCCACAGGATCCTGCGGTTGGGTCCACGCTGAGTAAAGAGACCTGTGAATTATAATGCTGGGTCCTATTTTCTGTCTCTGAGTTCCTCCAGACAGATCAGACGTCAAAGGTCAGCATACCTGAATTCCCTCCCATCCAGCTGTGAGAAACTTTCGAGCATCAGACCACCTGCCAGGAATCCAGAGAGACCTTCAAACATCCAGCAAGTCTTGAGACGTTTCTAAGGATGCCCTGCAGAAAGTCAAACATTAGAAGTGTTTCTTGGAAAAACACATCACCAGATAAAGATAACTGATTTTGAGGGATCTAATCGTGGGTTCCAGATTATTCCCCAAAAGGGAAGTAAGGAGGAGGGGCCATGGTTTCCGGGGCATGAATCTCCAGCAAGGCTCTGATCTGGCAGAGCCCAGGGGAGACACCGAATGAGGGGCAGCCCTGCACAGCTCGAGGACGCAGCTCAGCCAGCTCGACGTGGCCAGGGACAGGCCACACAGCCCTGTCACCCCGAGACAAAAGAAGAGAGCAGAGTGGACAACTCCCCCTCTCTGGCTTTGGCCGTAAGTCTTCCTGCTGAGCCCCTCACCCGGCCTGACTTCTGAGAGAACACCCCGCCCATCTGAGAAAGGCCAGCATTGCTCCCCCAGCAAATCAGGGGGAGAGGGAGCTTTCCCAGGCTTTTAATCATTCTCTGATTCAGCGCCCAAAAACCCAGGGACAGGAAGCCCAGTAGAGTTTGCTCAGAACTGAGATAATATATTTTCTAACCAGAAAACACATCTCAGCTAGTTACCACCTCATTCATCTTTCCAGAGTGGTTATAATTACAGTATTCATTTCATAATTGCTGCCTATTTGCAAATACAAAATCCCTGAATCTTAAAATAAATTACAGTTCTCTTTTCTATTTAACAACCATTGTGCTGCCAGTTTACAAAGAGGAGGCGATACCTCCGATTATTATTTTAATAACAAGCCTAAGGTGAACAAGACTTGAGTTTTCAGAAGACGATGTGACTTATTAGCACCAAAGAGAATTACTGAAAATAATTTTATTGAATGGCTCAGTTATGGATTTCTCAATTCTAGGCTCAAGGGCCAATGACAGCAACCTTTGATCTGCCCTTTCTCTGGCTTGCTGCTGACCTTGGCACAAATGATGAGGCGGTCCAAGCTCACTGTGGTCAGTGTGCCTCTCCCTGCCACGCGGGGCATCTGGTATTACTGACTTAACCCAGTGATTCTAATTCTTTAACGCCTATCTATAAAGGGCTCTGGAGGAAAGTGTGTGTAGTACGGGGTGTTATTTTGTGTCTAGGGGCTGTGGGGAAACACGTGGTGAGCTGGGTCTTGGATGTTGGCACTAAGGCAGGCAGAGGACAGAGATGCAGCTGAGGCCAGGACAGCGGGACCCAGCCAGGCAGAAAGGCAGCAGCAAGTAACAGGTTTAAACCTTACTTTCGACGTGCCTTTTGCCTGTGAGTGAGGCCAGCAGCTGACACAGCTGTCAGAGCCCAAATGAGAATGTTCGGAACGACTCCGTGCTGCTATGCAGAGAGGAGGGACTGACAGAGTCACTCCCAGCCCGCAAGATGTTTGAACCAGGTGTGCCCAACAAAAGGCCATACCACCGTGCTACCACCTACGGAGCCCATGTTTGCTGACAACGGGAGGGGCCTCCCAGCCGACGAGGAGCTCACTCCAGGCTGCAGGGAAAACAAAGCCTCACCTTCTGAGACAGGCACCTCCTTTCCCGTAGGGGGCTGCATGGGAGTCTCCAGCCCCCAATCCCTGCAGGTGCTCCCAGACAGCACTGCTCTCAGACCAAGGTGAACTCAGGGCCCCATCTGAGGGGCAGAGTCACCTCCAGGAGGCCAGAGACAGGATCATGGGTTTATCCCACAGTGGTCCTCCCTCTGCCTCACACCCCCAGACTGCTGTCCCTGCCTGCCAAGGCCACCTCTGACAGCCATCAACCCAAACACCTCTTTGCAGGGGTTCCTGGTGTGAGATTTAGGGATGTCACTGCCAGGAAATCAAAAACTCCTGGATGTCATTCACAGGGAATGAGCACTTTCTATGCCCCAGGCTCCAAGCCAAAAGCCAGTGACACATAGAAGGACAAACTGGTCCAAGTCCCTGCCTTCAAAGAGCTTGTGGTCTAATGTGGTCTGGAGACCCCCGCTGTTCCTACCAGTCACATGCCCTTAGCCAAGCCCCTCACCCTTTAGCCTTGGCCCTCATGCGAAGAGGGAGACAAAAAGACAAAATGACTAGCTATAGGTCCCATACTCCGGAGCACCCCGGAGATGCAGTCTGGCCTAGCATTAAGAGCAGCCCCGACAGACTGCCCGAGTTCGACACTTTATGCCTGTGTCCTGCATGCCAGATGGCAATAAGAAGAGTAGCTGCCTCGCAGGGCTGATATGAGAAGTAAATAAGTAAACATCTGCCAAATGCTGTGCACAGTGCCTGGCACAGGCTGAGTGCTTATTGTCATCATTATCATTGTTGTCACTCATTATTATCATATGACATGCTGGGGACATGACAGTAAGGACAAGACAGTCCTTGTCTCTGAAGGAGGTGGAACTGCCTGTTTGCCTATTTTGCACAGTGTGATAATTGCTTCCTTGAGACCCCCGCCCCCCTGCAAACCCCAGGCTTGTGGGGATCAGAGAAAGGCCCCAGAGGAGAGACATCCTGTTGCAAGCAGTTGAAGGCCAAGTAGGTATTAGGCAGGCTAGGCAGAAGGAACCACACGTGCAAAGGTACAGAGGCCAGAGGGACAGGGTAGGCTGGCAAGAATGTGTGAGGTGCGGTGCTCTTGCTGGGCTACTGTGAGGATGAAGAGGGTCTGCCCATCAAAGGCCACTGAGAACTTAGCCGCTCTGCAAGAGCAGGGATTGTCCACTATTTGTTTTTCATTTAACTCCAAAATAAGTATGTGGAATAAGCATTTTACTGAGGCCCCACAGCAGCCCTGGACTGGGTCCTGTGGGGCAGATGGCCAGAAAAAGACCTTGTGCCTGGCTCAGTGAGGCCAGGGTTCCCACGCACACCACAGATCCCAGACAGAGCCTGCCTGCTTCAGCAGAGGTGCTCACCCATGCAGGACCCAGAACTCACACGGCTGTCTGCTGGGGCCTGCCCCGTGTCTGTGGCAGCTCTTCTCTGAGACACACAGAGCAGGCCCCTGTGTGACTGACAGGTCATAGGGCCTCCCCGCAACACCACCAATGCCTGTCACCTGGCATGGGGACAGCTCACTGGCCATTTCATAGGCAGGGATGCCTTCTGCACATTGTAGGGTCCAACTGCTCCTTGTTGGATTGAGGTTGGGGGCTCATGGTTGTAAAGCAGAGTTAGTCTCCACTCTCACGGCTTTCTCGGAGTCCTGCTGCACCTGATATTGCTGGAGGCAGGCAGCCAGGGCATGGGGAAGGAAAGCTGGGCCTGGTGGTCAGGTGGATTGCAGAGTAGAGAGAACTCTGCTTGGGCTTCCCTCACTGGAGCCACAACACCCACCCTGGCCAACGTGGCCAGAGTCTGCCCCTGCACACTCCCTCTGTGGCTCTGGGAAACCAAGGTCCGCAAGTGAGGATGCTGGTCAGCCCTTCCTGGCGGAGACTGGAGAAGGTCTGGCAGCAGACAGCCGCCTTTCCAATCCGGGACCATCACCTCCTCGCTGTGTGATATGAGACACGTCACCCTCTCCACGCCTGTTTCCTCACTCACAAATAGGTTTCCTAATAGTCCCTACCTCAAGACGTAGACTGATGATTAAAATAACACACATCAAGGGCCCAGGAGAGCCTGGCACAGTCTGGGTCTCGGTAATGTTAGCAATCATTTACCCCACCACTTTTCTGGAGAGGAAACGTCAATGGCAAAGCTGTTATTGGCACTTCTACGCAGCATTTCCTAGCTTCCTCCCCTCCAGGCATACTCGGGAGCCAAATAACCCTGAATATCTCCTGTTTCCTGGGGACAACTCTGAGAAAAAGAAAAAAATATATTCAAAATGTGGTGGATACTGTTTCTGAAGAAACGAGTCACGCAAACCATCCCCTCAAATCTATTCTAAATCTAAGGCAAGTAAAACGGCAGGCGACGTGTAGTACAATGCACGTGGGGACAAACACACTCACTAGGAACCAAAGTCAAGGCCCCCCAGAGCTGCTCTTGCTGTATGGTATGCTCACAGCACTGGGGCCCCGTGCATGTGACGAACGTGGGGGGCACACCCACGCCCCTCTGTAGAGCTGGGGATCCACACTTCATTACTGTAATGCACTACAACCGGGGACTGGACGTAACGGGCTGTTCGTCCGTGACATGCTATTGATGGCGAGTCTCATGTGCAACCTCTGTATCTGCCTCTGGGGAACAACAGAGTACCCTCCACAGTCCAAAGACCAGGAGCAGAGGCAGGACCACAAAGCCCCAAACAGAGAGACTCGGCAGGTGTGTTTGACGGCAAGAGCTTCCCAGAACTTCTGGGAAGCACACCACAACCCACAGAGAGAGTCCACCTCCCAGAATGCACTTCCTCACACCTACCGTAGAGCGCTGGTGGGAGCTCTGTTCCCCATTCTGCCTTTTTTTCTTCTCCACAGGTTGCTGCAGCCCATCTCAGAAGCCAGCCCAACTTGACAGTGCTTGGGAGGATTCAGACATCTCCCCCAGTGATGACCCGGTCACAACAGAGCTATCGTTGAGGCCACCTCCAGCAGGTGGGCAATGTCTCCTCGTAGCACAGCCAGCACAGAGCCTGAGAGCAGGCACAACTCAGCACTACCAGCCAGGGCCCACAGAACCACCACAGAGCCCCACACCTTGTAATTAGTCCATGGGCCCGGGCTGGGGACAATGGCCTGGAAAAGCCAGCAAATGAGATACGTGCATTAAAACCAGGTCTCTGTGCCAAGCATGCGACTTAATTACATATCCCGCGTACTCTCTTCCTTCATGAACTCTCACCCCAACCAGTGACGACACAAAGGAGGGATTAAAGACTGCCTGCCAGGGCCAGGGAGGCTAAGTCTGCATCTTTAAAGCAGAGAGGCTCTGCACATAACACACAGAGCCAAGAGGCCCTCTGCAGCCCCCACAAGAGACAAAGAAGGTGGGCAGGTATTCAGCAGCCATGACCTGTGTGAAATTCTGACTCTCCATCCATAACACCTTGCAACAACAGTGGCCTTCCAGCAAAGCGAAGAAGCCCAGCCAGCTCCGGCAACGCTCTTGTCCCACGCAGGCCTTCTCTGCATGGCGGGCATGGCCCCAGAAGGTGGCTATCACAGCTCACACTGTTGTTCTCTCCACAACCAGGGCCCGATCATCTAGGCAGAGTAAGCCACTGGCTTTGGCCTGGAAATCTCCACTCTGCAGGGCCATAGCCTCACTCCAGCATCCTCTAGGATGAGGGTGCAAAGCCTTGTCCTAGCAACAGCAATGGGGAACTGGACTGTTGGAGAAGAAAATGTGGTCACTCTCTCCGCTGGACAGGGGGTTAAGCCACAGGAAAGCTCCCTCTATAAAGCTGAGGTCCCAGTGCCCAGCATGGCCATTTCCCCTGACAGCCTGAGCAGGGTGGGCAGAGTACACAACACAGTGAGGCTGGCTCTCACCCTAAGCTGATCCCCTGGACCCCCAGCCCCCTCGGGCTGTGGACCATGGCCCTCCCAAACCACATCTGGAAAAACCTGTGGTCAGCTCCTAAAGAGGTTAAACAGCAAGCCTCAGAGAGACCCAGCTACCTCTCCTGGGGCCCTCTGCCAAGGTGTGCTGGCTCCAGGCAGAGGAGTTGGGCAAAGGCTGTTGTTACTACGGACTGGGTGTTCCATTTGGGCAATTTCATCCCAATGCTCTATAATGCCCCTTAATCTCAGCCCACGTGTCTAGAGGGAAAGACAGAGATCCCAGCCTTCAAGGATCTGGCCTGGTTTGCTGACAGCAATAGAAGCACAGTTTTGTTGTTGTTGTTGTCATTGTTTGTTTGTTTTTGTGTTTTTGTGTGTTTTTTTTTTTTTTTTGAGATGAAGTCTCACACTTGTCCCCCAGGCTGGAGTGCAATGGCACGATCTCAGCTCACCGTAACATCCGCCTCCCGGGTTCAAGTCATTCTCCTGCCTCAGTCTCCTGAGTAGCTGCGATTACAGGCACCTGCCACCACGCCTGGCTAATTTTTGTATTTTTAGTAGAGACAGGGTTTCACCATGTTGGCCAGGCTGGTCTCAAACTCCTGACCTCAGGTGATTTGCCCACCTCGGCCTCCCAAAGTGGTGGGATTACAGGTGTGAGCCACCGTGCCTGGCCAGAAGCAGTTTTTTATACCAAGGTGGATGGCTCCAAAGGCATGTGCTGGCAGAAGCGAAAGAGCTCAGAGGGCCAGAAGAGCCAAAGAAGGGCCTGCCAAGGGGAAGGCTCTTCCAGCCTGGCCCCCGCCCTGCCATGAAGAAGCAGACAAGGCCAGGAGGACAGGAAGATATACAGTAAGTCAGACGTCCTGCCATTCCCTGCCCTGCAGCCCCTAAAACACGCTGGGCCTGCACACCTGCCAGCCTCAAGGATGGACAGCAGCAGGGCCTGGACTGCAAATTTGAGCAAGAGGCTTCTGGACTAATGGCAGGGCCCCTGGAGAAAGAAGGGAGAACCTCCACATTGAGGGGGCTTAGACCCCTCAGCCCCTAAGCCCTAATGGAGGCCCTCACCCATGCCGCCTTTAATGTGCCCGCCAAATCCGGCAGCCTTGAGGCCCTCTCTGCATTCCCAGGCCTGCTGAGGTCCCAGCACTGCACCTGTGCTGTCTGTCATGGTGGTCGGGGCCTGGTGGGCACCCCCATCAGATCCCCCAAGCTGTGGTGGGCACACCAAGCCCAAGAGGCAGAGACTTACCAGGGTCACACAGCTTGTGCTTCTCACTGCCCCAAACACCAGCATCCACACTGCTGGCCATGCTGGCAGGGAGGGGAACTCTTTGGGCTGGCAACCCGTTGCCTGTGGTCCAGGCCACTTGGAGAGCCGAGGCAGCCCCAGAACCAAAACGAACGCACTCCATCCACCGGAGACTGTGGCAAACCATTACTCCTGCCACTGTGATGTTAGTGATCAAATAAACTCCTCAGCATCTCTGTTTCCTCATCTCTGACGTGGTCCCTCTGCCACCCCCACCTCTAAGGGAGGCAAAGGCAATGCAGTAGAGCACCCTGATCAAAACACACATTTTGACTTTCACTCTGGGGTTCCTTTTTATTAACAGCAGGCTAAATCTGTGACTAAAATTAAGTACCAACATTTAGGAATGATTTACTATCTGTATAGATTTACAGCAGATTTAAAGAGATTTCTGTAGCAACATCCCTTTCACGGTTAGCTTTCCAAGGCACTTTCTTCAGGAAAGCAAAGCAAAGAAGAGACTGAGCACTGAAGGAGGAGGGTTGGGAAGGCCTGGTCATGCTGGGGAGGAGGGGTCAGGGAGGCCTGGCCACGCCAGGGAGGAGGGGGTGGGGAGGTCTGGCCATGCTGGGCAGGACAGAGCACTGGGATCAGCCCTGACGCTGCACTGCCAGCACACAGCAGCCTCCACACCACCTGGAGGTGGGCAGGGTGGCCCAGTGGTGAGACCACCCTGGCTTCCTCCATTCCCACCACTTCCCTGCTAGGCCTCCCCGGCAGCAGCAGGCCCACCTCTAAGATGGGAGTCACACTGGCACCCCTCCTGGGGTTGGTGTATGGAAGGCACAGAGCCTAGCGCATGCCCAGGCCGGTGGATGCTGGCTTTCACATCAGCCTTCCCACACCAGCACCCCCACTGCTCCACTGAAGGGCCTGTGCTGAGGCTGTCGGTCTGCATAGGGTGGCCATAGGCAGGATGGCATTCTGCAGCCGTCCCCCACCTTGCCTATGAGGGCTGAAGATGCTGCCTCCACACTTTGCCACTCCATTCCCAGTCCTCCCCAGTCCCCAGTTGGCTTCCCTCGAGAGTCAGGATGAGCAGAAGCAGGAAAGGCACAGAAAGCAGGGGTGAGACCAGTCATGTATGAGAGTCTCTTAGAATCATCCAGCTCCAAATGGTAGCAGTTTAGGGGTCTGGGGATACCAACAGGATGGGCCAAAGCCTATGGGAGAAGGACCCAGAGTCCCAAGGCAGGCGGATCATCCTAGGTTGGAGCAGCTTCATAACAATCAAGTGAGATGGGATTTCACAAAGGAGGAATCAGGCACAGAAAGAGTAAGGCATCTGTCCAAGGTCACACAGCTAAGTGGTAGAGGTGGGACTGGAACCCGGGCAGTCTGACCCCGGAGCCCTTGCTCCAAATCACTGCTCGTCTTTCAACCCCACCCTTCCTTCCCACCTCCTTGGCCACACCTCAGACTGCCCAGCAAGGGCCAGGAGGTGCCGGGAGAGCAGCTCCAGCCTCTGCCCTTCCTCCCTGCTGCTGGTTTGCAGACCTCCACAGCCCAACCTAAGACCCAGGCCCAGTGGCAGCCCACTCCCACACACTGCCACCTGGGAGAGCTGGCAGGCTCAGCCTAGGAGGAGCGGCTCGTTCACGGGCTGATAAAGGGGTTAATTAAATACCCAGCCCATGCCCCCTGCCATGACTAGGACACCCTGCCACCTCATTGCCCTGCTGCCAGCCAACAGGCTCAGAGGAATGCCACACAGAATTCAGCAGCGGGCAGAGCAGGGCGAAATCCCTCTTTATAGAGTTATTTTTGCTGTGGAATTTTCACTGGCCTGTAAAATATTTTTATATTTATTACACGTTTAACGGGAGCTCCTAGAACCAACAGGGTGTAAATAATGAAAACTAGGGCAGTAAAGGCCCCAATAAACCTCGCACCAGCCCTTTGATGCTCCCTGTGAGCTCCAATTTCTCCTTCCTCCCCAGACCCCAACCCTTTGCCCCGGAGCAAGCCCAGAAGGCCAGCGGACCTTCAGGAAGCCCATCTTTGGCTCAGAGAAAATAGACTCACTCTGTTGGCAGCTGGGGCTGCGCTCCTGGCAGACCCCACTGAATGTGCTGACCAAGGAAAGGCCTACTGTGTGCTCAGCCAATGCCAGTGCTCATGGGAGTTGGGCCAGGAGACTCCAGTGAGGGCCTCCACCTCCCCCATATTCCCAGGTCCCAACACCAGTCCCAAGAGCACAGACATGCGTGGGATGGTCACATTCCTATGCCCTCAGGGCCTCACTGGAGAACAAGAAGTCCTAGGAGAAAGTGCTCCATCCATAAATACCAACCTCCACACCTCTGCAGCACCCTGGCTCAGTGTGTCTGCATCCTATTGCTGCATCCTATAGGCACAGAAGGCTCCCATCTGCACCCTGCTCCCCACATTCCCTCATACGATCCACAGGAAAAATCCAGGAGGATTCAGGCCCTTAGATCCTGTCCCAGGCAGGAACACAGAGACACAGGAAGGGTAGAGACCTACCCAGAGGACAGGTGCCAGTCAGTGGCAGAGCCAGGGCTAGCCTCAGAGCTAAAGACTCTTCAGTAAGGGTAAGAGATCTCGCCCGAGTCCCTCCTCAGGTAGGAATCATCTCTCCACATGTCAACAGCAGCTACCCTACCTCTGCCTGCCAAAATCCCCGATGACCAGGAGTCCATCCCCAACAACCCAACCCTCTCCATTCTGGGTCACCCAACAGTCAGCAGCCAAGCCCAGACCTTCCTCCCCAAAGCTGAGCCCAGCTGCTCCCACCTCTTTACATGTGTCCTTCCCATACCTGAACCCAGGTAAGCAACCCCTCCCAGACCATCCCCAGCTCTGGGAGCACACTCCCCCAACCTGCCCCCACCCCAGCGTGACGAGGTGCCCAATCCTCACAGCACCAGGCTGCCTGTGCCTCTCATAATGGGGACCCAGCCCCAGGAGAGCAACCAGTCCCCTAGACCAACCAAGACATTGAATGTCTGTTTGTATCTGGAGGTGGTCTTCACTGGTGTTTTTTAAGCACTCATAGTATGTGACCAGTTGACCCCAACTTCGTAGCCAAAATCCTGGCTATTGAGTCTGGTCTGTCCTACTAGACTCCAGGGAAGTGATTCCTGACTCAATGCAAGACTCTGCATCTGTGCTGAGCAAAGTGCCCTCACGGGCAGTGGGCACCCTGCAACCCTCTCCTGGGCACCCATGCAGTCAGGGCTGCCCTTCCCTTCAGAGCAGAAGCCTCTGCACATCTGCAAGACTACAAGAGGGGCCTGTCCTTCCCAGATGCTCAGGAGCAATGCCAGCCACACTCCATACGAATCACATCCCATGTCTACCCCACCAACAGAGGTTGAGCGTAACCCCAGGAGCGCACAATCCCTGTGGGGCTGCAGACAAATGTGGGGGTGAAGGGTGCGAACTCCAGTGGCTCCTCAGACACGAGTCAGGCTGCAGCAGCTCCTCTCTGGGGACAGATCAAGCAGCAGCTCCTGCCTGCAGCTGCTGCACCACCAGGAGATTCTTGTCTCTCAACCCCCGATAATTATAGTCCCTGGTGCTCAGTTAACACCCGTGTCATTGCAGGGTGTTGGAACAAGCAGAGTCTGAGTGAAGAAAATTAAACAACAGCATTTGACAAGTGGCCCATCCCCTGTGGCACCGCCCTGAGCCAGGCAAAGGGGACAGTCTAGGCCTTGCTGGCCCACCCGGGAGGAGACAGCCCAAAAGGCAGGGGGCAGGAGGCTCTTGGTAAATAGGGGCCACACCCACTTGGAGACCCAGGAGTGGAGAGAAGGGGAGCTACAGGGCCCTGGAAAGGGGGCTATGGAAGACAGTCCTCTCACAGGGAGGCTGCACAGGCCCCATGGCTTCTGCACTCGAGAGGGGCCACCTCTCAAGGACCTCTGCACATCTGCTCCCTGAGTCTCACTCACCCAGAGAGCAGACAGAGTCAGATTCAGGGGCATGGTAAGGTGCCCTCTAGGAGCTGCCTGGGGCTCTTCATGGCTGAGCAGGTGGGGAAAACTCAGCCTCACTGGATAGAAAGTAGCACCTGTGCAACTACTACTCCAGTCCCTCCCGGACCTCTTGAGGAGGCAGGCTAGGAAGAGATGGGGTCGGTCACGAGGGCTGTGCTGGGGCACTTCCCAAGCCTTTGCTGTGTCAGCCCAATAGCATTCCCATCTGGTCCCCAGCCTGGGAACTGCAGCACAAGATGTGGTGCTGAGCCCCCAGGTGCAGGAGTCACCCAGGAGACTCCCACTGAGCCACCAAGTCCCCAGAGGGCTTTGACATCAAGCAATCAACCTCCTTTCCCTGCCCACTGAAAGCTCTTGGGTTCCGTGGTCAATGAACAAACAGTAATGAGTGTCAGCTGCACTGGAGCAACTTGTAGCAGACTGAGGATGTGCAGAACCACACACACCCCCAGCCCTTGACCCCGCCTACCAGACCTGGTGCTAGTGTCGGCCAGCTACACAGTCCTGCTCCTCATGGTCTTTCTCCATGGGATCAAGCTCAGGCCTCACACGAAGGACCAGCGACACTGATGCCCAAGCCACGCCGCCAGCAGCGCCAACCATTTGCACCCACTCTAACAGTTGCTGTAACCTCCCATTTTCATAACTGAGAAAACTGAGGGGCTCAGAGAGATGAAGTGACTTGTCTGAAGGAGCAGAGCTAGGATCTCAGTCCAAATCCAACTATCCAAATCCCAGAGGACATCTGAGGACGGTCCAGGCTCTTTCTAAAGGACGGCTCAAGGGCACCTCCCCAGGCAACCCTCCCCAAGCCCCGCGTTCCCAGCACAACCTCCCTGTGTCCCAAGCTGCAGCTAGGAGGAGGGGGTGTGGCTCCCCCCAAATTCCAGCCAAAGAGAGGCACAGAGCAGATTTCAGCTTCCCGGCACCCGCCATGAGACAGAACACATGTTTTTTGTGTTCTCTCCCTCCTCGAGCTCCCAAACATGCTGGAGATATTATTATTATTTATTATTTGCTGAGTGCTGACAGCGTGCTGAGCATCAGGCCCAGGAGCCCAGGCCCTGCCAACACGGCTTGCAGTCAGACACCCAGCACGACACGGCCCCGGCCACCCAGATACACACGCAGCTGCCGGGGCTGGTTGCCGGGGTCCCCAGCTCAGAGAGCCTCCTCTCCTGTCCTCAGACTCCACAGCCATGCCCCTCGGCCTCTCCCCATCCCAGGAGAAAGATGTCTTTAGTCCCAGGCAGCCAGATGCTCCAAGGCAGGGCCTCCGTCCGACCCCAGAAGGAGTTCCGGAGGATTCATTTGGAGCTGGGCTGGATGATGCAGGAAAAGCCCCTGCCCCCAGGGCCTACTCAGCCCAGCCCATGCTCACACCTGCCGGGTCACTGCAGCAGATCCCATGAAAAACCAAGACGGCCATATCACCAGTCCGTCCTCTCCTGAACTCCCAGCTCACTCTCACCTTCCTCCTCTGGAGAGACGACCAGAGGCCAGAGTCAGCCCCGGCATGGAGATTCCCTGCTCTGCCCTGGGAGGCAGGGCCAGGACTAGGGTGAGCAAGTGAAACTCAAAAGCTAAGGGAGCCAAAAAACTCAGGAATCAAGATAAACAATATTTCCACACAGTACTTGTAAAAATCAAAATTAATGCAAAAATCCATGATGAATAAAACACCAAAATGTTAAATAAAGACAGGATCAGTAGTACTGGTGTTCCCTTCACCTCAGGCTCCAGGGTGGCTTCCATGGCACTGCTGGGAAGGCCCCTCAGTCCAGGGCACTCCCCCAGCCCGTCCTCTACATTGGAGGAGTCTCTGCAACCCCATAGCAGTGTCATGGGTCAACACCCCAGACCTCCTGACTGAGGGCTCCTAGAGAAGGTCAGCACCCACCCTGAGGGTCCTTCCTGGAGAAGAAGGTACACAGAAGTCAGTGGGAGCCTGCCAGCATCTGGGGGTGGCACAGGGAGGAAACGTACCCTGGGGCACATGTGCTTCTCAGTTGCTCAGCTCCAGCTCCTCACTCAGAAATGGGTCCTGGCCAGGCGTGGTGGCTCACGCCTATCATCCCAACACTTCAGGAAGCTGAGGTGGGTGGATCACTTGAGATCAGGAGTTCGAGACCAACCTGGCCAACATAGTGAAAACCCCGTCTCTACTAAAAATACAAAAAACTAGCTGGGTGTGGTGGCAGGTGCCTATAATCCCAGCTACTCAGGAGGCTGAGGTAGGAGAATCACTTGAACCCCGGAGGCAGAGGTTGCAGTGAACCAAGATCATGCCACTGTACTCCAGCCTGGGTGACAGAGCAAGACTCTGTGGGAAGGGAAGGGAAGGGAAGGGAGGGGAGGGGAGGGGAAGGGAGGGGAAGGGAAGGGGAAAGGAAGGGAGGGGAAGGGAGCGGAGAAGGAAAGGAAAGGAAAGGAGAGGAGAGGAGAGGAGAGGAGAGGAGAGGAAAGGAAAGGAAAAAGAAAAGGAGGAAAGGGTCCCCTGCCTGGGTCCCCAGAAGCCATGGTCTCCTATGCGGATACTCAGTGTGCCCCACATCATCGCGGCTCCCTCCCCCACCAGGACTGCAGCCCCGAGCTGAGGCATGCTGCTGAGAAAGGCTGAGAAGGAGCCCCGCCCCGGGGGCTGGGGCAGGTCAAGGAGGGGCAGGCCTCACAGTCAAGGTGTCCCCACCAGAAGTGACCCACGAAGAAGGGTCCTCCACACCCAGTTCTAGCTAGGGGGCGTGGTTTCTGTAGGTTTGAGTCTTGGGGGACTGCCTACCTTCGAAGCCAAATAAGAGTCACATGCTTCTTTGTCCCTGGCTGCCAAGATTCCTGGGCAGAAGGCTTCCCATCTACTCCAAGCAAATATGTCCATGACCCACTCCCCAGAACCTGCAATGATGTACCTTACATGGCAAAAGGGGTCTTTGCAGACGTGATTAAGTTTGGGGGTCTTGAGATGGGGAAATTATGATGCATTACCTGGGAGGGCCCAATGTAATCACATGGGTCCCTAAAAGTGGAGAGTATTCCCCAGCTCTGGTCAGAGGGAGAAGCAACGATGGAAGGGGGTGTCCAAGAAATGCAGTGTGGCTGGCTTTGAAGATGAAAGAGGAGGTCACAAGCCAGGGAATGCAAGCAGCCTCTAGAAGCTAGAAAGGTCAAGAAAACAGATGCTTCCCTAGAGTCTCCAGACGGAACACAGCCTGACCGAGGCCTTGATCTTAACCCAGGGAGATCATGTCCAGCTTTTGACTTACAGAATTATAAGATAATAAACGCATGTTGACTTAAAGTCCCTTAGTGTGCGGTAATGTGCTTCAGCAGCAATAGAAAACTAACACTGCCCCAGAGACTTCAGCCATCCTGCCCTCCCCTTCCCCAGGCTTCTTCATGGAAGGGCCTGCCCTTGGACGTTGCTTAAGGAGCTCAGCTCTGTGACTGACACAGCCTGCTTTCTAAGTATGGGCCAAGAGTCCATGCTGAGACCAGCACAAGCCCACAGGTAGCCCTGGCCCCTACCTCTTCCACAGGGGCCCCTGGGCAGGCCCACTCTCCATAGCACAGCCTGCTCCCATTAGCCACTCAGTCTCCCACTCTGGCCCCAGGCTGGTCCAGACCCACTCATCCATCTGTTTGGATGACACAGCCTTCCTTTACTGCCACAGCCCCTCTCAGACCACTCTGTTGGGTGCATCATCCTGCAACAACAATGTCAACTTCTCACTGCCCTGCTGCTGCTGTTCTGAAAGATGCAAGGCTTTTTTGCTAGCCCCCCAATGCCATGATGTCCAAACTGTACTCCCCGAACCTTGGGGCCACTGGGGACTTGGGGAGGTGGTTTGAAGGGCAAGTGAATGGGGGTCAGGAACACACAGCTAGCTGTTCTGCTGTGTACAGACAAACGTGCACTTCAGCAAAGGGGTCTCCAGATAAGTGAAACCTGTGAATACCCTGGCATGAAGGGAGAAGTCACAAACCAGTGGCAAAACTCAGCAGAGAGTGCCGTCCCCATGCAGTATCAGTAGTTTTGTGTCTATTGGTGCGATTGCTGGATTGATGTCTGTCTCCCTCTATAGGCTGTGAGCTCCCACAGGGTGGGACCATGTCAGTTTTGTCCCCACCTTGAAACCCCAGAATTAAACATGATGACTGGCACCTTAGAATGAATACATGAATGAATGAATGAATGAATGAGTAAATGAATTAGTGAATACCACACACACACACACACACACACACACACAGACTACAACCCAAATCACTTCCCCAGCCTCTCAGCACACTGTCTCCAGGACACAGCCCATCTGAGAGCTGCACTTTCTGGGGCCCCTTCAACACGCTCTATTGGAAGTGCTGTGGGAAAATGTGGAGTAGAAAGGCTTTTTACACATCTCCACTCTGCTCAGACCCAGCCCAGCTTAGGGCTGGACCTATCCGAGGTGCTAGCAACACCGACCGGACCTCAGTCATCAAGGCCAATGATGGGCCCATCAGGGGCTCCCTGGGGTCCGTAAGTCCCTCCTTGGTTTCCTCTGCACTCACTGCTGCCTGCATCCTCATACAACCCCCAGGGTCAGCCAAGAGTAGGGGATCTGAGTGTACTTGCACAAGTGTGGGCATAAGTGTTTGCAACAGAAAGGTCAAGTATCCCCCAGGAACCAACACTCAACCAGCAGCAACCTGGGCAGTGGGTCCCCATGAGCTAGGAGAGGCTGGTCCTTCTGAGAATGCTAGGAAGGCTGCTGTCGGGGAGGACGAGAAGAGCCCTCGGGTGTCGGGGAGGCCACGTGTAGCTTGTCTAAGCGTCTGAGGCCCACCCTGAGCCTCGCATACTTCCATTCAATAGACATCAAACACCTACTATGCACAGGCACTCTCGCCCCCGCACCTAGCAGATGCCCGTGCACAAAGGCGCCAGCTCACTGCAGCAGCTGCTCCCCAAAAAAATTCCCTGGGCCAGGAAGCTGCGTCCCGCACCCTAACAACCAGACAACTCAAGCTTTCACGTGTGTGTGCATCTTTGTACACCAGCAAGAGGCGGTGAGGGCCTCGGAGATACCATCAGGGAGATAATCAGGTCTGTGTAGTGCAGTGATTCACAGCCTGAGACATCCCTCCCGAGGCTACTGCTGAATTATCAGCACCACCATCTTCAATTACGAGGCTTGTCACTCATCTCCAACCATCAGAAGGAAGTGAGTGAGGAGATTAATGTCTTTTTAAAAACTGCTTTCATCCCTTAAAAGGATTCCTGCACACATGCCATTTGCATTTCTAAGAGGAGAGGCAGAAGAGGCACTCAGAGACTCAGCTGCTCCCCTGGCCCCCTCAGCCATCTTTGATCATCCGTGTCTCTCCCAAGGCCCTCCCAGAGCTGTGAGGCCGGGCCGGGAAACCTTTCCGCTGGAGCCTGGGTGGGCCGGACATCCATGCCTGCTTCCCTGGGCTCCCCTCAAGAGAAAGAGGACAACTGAGCCACAAGTCCAGCAATCCCACAGCAGCGCCCAGGCATTTCTCTCAGGGAGTCTGTCATGGGTTGAACTGTGTCCCCAAAAAGACATGTTGAAGTCTGAACCTCAGAATGTGAACTTATTTGAAAATAGGGTCATTGTAGATATAATTTGTTAAGATGAGGTCATCCCGGGGTAAGGTGAGCCCTTCGTCCAATATGACTGGTGTCCTTATGAGAAAAGGGAAATTTGGACACAGACACAAGGAGGATGCCACATGATGGAGGCACGGACTGGCATGATGCGTCCACAAGCCAAGGAAAGCCAAGAGTTGCTGGCCGTCGCCAGAAGCCAGGAGAGAGGGATGGAACAATGTCCCCACAGAGCCCCCAGAAAAGAGCCAGCCCTGATTTTGGACTTCTAGCCTCCAGGAAGTGAGAGAATACATTTCTGTTGTTTTAAGCACCCAGTTTTTAGTAGTTTGTTATGGTAGCCCCAGCAAACAAATACTGAGCTCATGGTCATCCTCATCTCCTTCATCTTAAGGCATCTCTACTCTGGCCCCAGTAGGGAAGCAGACACTGAAAACTAAGCACAGATAAGGTCCATGATGGGTCTCAGAAACAGACAGACCCCTCTCCTCCTGAAGTGCTCTCAACTACTCAGTCAGCTCATTCAAGAGTCACTGCCCCCAGCTTCGACCTCCTCCACAGCATTTAAGATGTTCTCCAGACACTGCACAACAGAGCCTGGACAGACAGAAGGTGGGGGAAGACATGGGGTCCTTAGAAATGCCCCAGGCCACCCCAGAGCTTGGGATAAATGCAGGCAGGGGTGGGCACCACCTGGGATCTGTGCCAGACCTGCAATGTAGGATTAAAATAATGTGAAAGCCATGCCAGCTGACGAGATCATGCTCCACTGAGGCAGGGACCACTACACCCCCAGTGCCTGGGCAGGAAGTGCATCATAACTGCAAGTAAAATAAATGCACATTGTGGAGAGGCAAAGGAGAGGGGACTCCCATCCCGTGCATGGCAGGCAGTGGGGGTAAGAGAAGGAGATGTAAAAATATGCCTGAGTGTGTCATTAGGATAGAATCAGGAAAGCCCTTACCCCTGAGGGCATCCCCGACCACCCCCACACCATGTACCTGTGCAAGGTTGCCAACAACCATCAGCACCAGGACCCACCAGGTTACGGGGGTGCCCTTCACTTCCCAGGGACCAAATATCACTGCTGTGCCCGGTAGGAAAGAAGAAGTATTGTGCAAGTTTGAGAGCCTGGCTGCAGAGGTTCAAATCCCAGCTCATCTGCTTACTGGCTGCATGAGCCTGAACAAGTGACTTAACTTGCCTGTGCCTCAGTTTCCTCATCTGTAACATGAGGGGGTAGCCACACCAATCTCTTGGGTCGAGGAGGACTAGATGCGTTAATGCATGGAAAGCACCTGGTACAGTGTCTGGCACATGGTACGTGCTTGGTAAGTGTAAACTGACACTATTTGCTATCATTATCCCATGTCCTTACAACTCCAGGGAATAGATCCTTTCACTTGCTTTGTCGGCATTCACTAATGACTCTTCTCCGTATGACAACACCCAACAGCTATTTAGAGAAAATTATGCCTTGTGCCAGGAGCACAGAGGAAAGTCACCAAGGCCCAGTGGGAAAAGCAGACAAAACACTCCAAGAATATGAGATATAAAACATCATCATCAGTCGAGATGGGATGACCTAGGAGGTCATGCTGATGAGGGCATGTCAGACCAAAAGAAATTTGGGTCTTGAGAGTTGAATAGGAGTTTATCTGGTGAGTCTTGCCCAGTCCCATAGTAGCTATTCCATCAATAAACAGTGACTAAACTGAGGTAGAGTCACAAAAGAAAATTTCAGCCTAAGAGAAATGAGAATGTATGGTGTGTCCAAGAATAAAGAAGGGATAGGCTAGGGTTTAGCTAGAGTAGGGAGTATGTGAGCACAAAAGCAGGAAAATAGGTTGAGGTCAAGTGACGCAAAGATCTTGAACTCCATATTCAGGGGTCTTGGCTTCATTCACACCCTCCACAGAGCCAAGACGGGGGTGAAGGTGAGGGTGACAAATAAGAGCTGGGTTTAGAAAGGTGGCTTGACTTGCAAAGCAAGTGACACAAAGCTGAAGGCAGGAGACCAGGGAGGAGGCCAGAGCATTCCCGTCTTCCCTCACCAACCGAGCCCTGCTCTCCATTTGCCCTTGAACCATCTTCCTGGTAGAGATGTCCTCAAGCTCACACTCCTGAAGACCTCACACTCTAGCTATTCTGGCAAAGGACACAGTGCCACAGCTGCCCACTATCAGAAGATGCCCTCAGCCAAGGCCTTTCAGGGAAACGTTCATGTCTCCATGTAAGTCCCCAGCTGACAAATGGAATTTGGCTCAGAGACAAGTTAAAGCCATAAATTGGGAACCCTGGTAGCAGGGTGACTTCTGGAATTCCAGCAAAATGATACTCAGCACTTAAAGCATGCAGGTCTTTCCTCTCCCTCACTCCCCAAAAGCACCCCCTTCCAGTCTGCTCAATCCAAGGATCCCGGCTAGTGGATTTCTTTCCAAACGCAGGCTGTGAGGTTCTGTGTCATGGACACTGAAGAATCCCCCAACATGGCTCTGCGACTTACCCAGCCGGGTCCCAAGCTGTGCTCTGACCTCACCAGCCTGGCAGAGAGGTTGCCGATGCTGCCAACACCACCCTGACTGTCTGCCTGGCAGCTGGGGCCACACTTAGGCAGCTGCCCCAGCACGCACTAAAATTAGGTGGCCCATTAGACCCAGGACATGGTGATCACAGGCATGCTGCCAGCACTGGCTCAGAGGATCATTCCTCCCAGCCCAGGACTCAAGCCAGGGCAGAACAAGAGTAGCGCAGCATCTCCTCTTAGGCCCAGGGAAACTGAGGTCTGAGGAAGAGCAGGGACCACCAAAGAAGTGTAAACTTTGATTTTCGTTTATTTATTCAATAATATTCTCTGAGGCTGAAAAGTAATATATACCTCTAGCAGAAACTGAAAATATATTCCATGAAGAGGTCAGGGAATTGAACAATCAGAATCCCACCATCTGAACTAACTCACTTACATTCTGCTGTGTTTCCCTCCTTTGTAGATTGTTTTACACAACAGAAAACTTTAGAGACAATTTATAAAAATATTTCTTTCCCCTACTTAGTATCATTTTGGCAAATCATAAAACATTCTTTATACACATTGAGTCAGTTTACAGTATTCCATTTTATTGAGATGTCATAATTAATGTAATAAAAATGTCCTACTGTTGAACATTTAACTTGTTCCTTTTTTTGCCATTATACATAACACTGCAGTGAACATCCAGGTGCATGAATCTTCGTCTCCATCTATGATGATTTCCTCAGGATGGATTCTAGCCAGTGGAATGAATGGGTCACCAAGAGAAGCACATTGTAAGGCCCTGATACAGGTTGCCTGCTGCTCTCCAAAAAGCCAAACCACAGGCTAGCTTTTGATAGCAACCTCACATACCTCTGCCTGCACTGGGCGTGGCTCCTTACAGCCACAGTTTGCTCGTTCGTGGGATAATTTCTCTCCCAAGGAATCTAGTGTCTATAAAGCCTGCCTGTCTAACACTGCAACCACATGAATCTCTTCAGTGCAAGTCTGCCCCATGGTTCCTTTCCCTAAACTAGCCACAGCATCCAAGAGACACAGGTAGGAATCAAGTCCCAGGCCCCAGGGACTCAGAGGTGCTGCTACTCCAGTGTGTGTGGGGCTTAAATTGGGGGTCAATGTGAAACCCATGATTACATCCTTTGAATAGCCCCACGGACCTCTCCTACCTCTCCACCTTTCCCCCAGTTCACCTTGCTGTACACACACCCAGGAAATGATCCCCTTGAGGGGTGCTATCCCTCCCCAGCAAGGTTAACTGATGACCCAAATTATGACACCAGACCTAAGCCAGCAACCCATAAAGCAACTTGGCCAAGAATCGAATTGCCTTTGCGCGTCCCAGCAGAGAAACTAAACTCCAGGCTCAGTGTAAATAAGCTGTCTCTGGTCCGACGTCAGCCCCTCTTGCCGGCAAGTTATGGATGGCACTGCGTATCACCCATCATAAATACAGCCCCTTGGCTAAACAAAGTTGACAGCTTTGTGCCAATAACCTTTGAACCACTCAAGCCCAGTGTCAATTGTATTTGTCTTCAAGCTGAGGTTTACTCTAGACTGTTTGCTAAATCAGGGCTCATCTGCAGAGATAATTCAAATATATTACAGGCACCAGGCAGACACAAGGGCCTTCCCCACCTGGCCTCACAAGGGTCGCCACCACAGCAGCCTGCACATCCCCTAACCACTCAGCAAGTTATTCTGGGAAAGAACAAGAAACAAGTGGCAAAAAGAGACATGGAGGACAGGATCATAACCTTGGGTCTGCCGCCAGCTCTCTGTGCAACCCCAGCAAAGTCACCAAACCACGTGAAGCCTCTGTTTGCTCCTGAATGAAGGGAGAACCTATTCTCCTAAATCACAGAGAACTTATTTTTGGAGGCCTCTTCACAAGTGAAATCAGCCTGCATGAAGGAATCAGCTCCGGAAGTGCAGAAATGCAGAATGAATTCCCACCTCGTGCAGGAGATGGATGTGCCCAGAGCAAAACCAAGTCGTGCTGGGTTGAAGAGCAGCCAATGTAAAAACAATCTTACCTGACTTGGGTGGGGCATGGAGAGAGGTTCTAGATAGATATGGTATAATACATAGATACCTTTAACAAAAAGCGCTATAAAAAAAATGCTGGGGGAAGCCACTCTGTGGTCAAGGCAGGTGCATTACCATGGCCACCGAGGCTGAGCTAATTTGTACAATTTGCATTTCCCTAGTGCCTGCTGCCTGCCAAGCACTGGGCGCTGCCAGAGAGACAGGGACTCAGGCAAGACTTATGTTCCCATAGCCAGGGCCCCCACTGCACACCCACTCTGATCACCCCACCCACCCATCTTCAAAATCTGGGGCCCTCTCGCCCAGGACTCTGAGTTCCCAGTGCTTCCCACCATTTGGGGAGCTTTGCCAAACCCAGCCACGAGCCTCTCACCTGTTAGGACCCCAAACAACCCTCAGGAAGCGGGACCAAGACCCAGGGAACTACCCTACTCTGCTTCATCTCATGACCATGAAGCTGTGGGCTTGACAGTTCAGGAGGTTAGGGTAGGAGGACTAGGGAGTCGAGAGCTGTGTTTAGATTACGTCCCATGAGCCGCTCTTGAAAATGAATGAGAAGAAACTCCACAAGAAAAACTGTCAAGAATGCAAGGGCCAAAGAGTGAACACAGCTGTCAACAGAGGCTCCAGGCAAGCTGGCCCCAGGCACCCAGCACCTATGAGCATCAGTTCCTCTTATCTGTAAAATGGGAATCACATGTTTTGCCCTAGGAGTCACTGCAAAGATCAGACAAAATGGGAACCATCAAAGCCTTCTGCATCCTGAAACACACAGGAGGGATTATTGCTGTTATGGTTATAAGGTTGTGCTTCTTGCACCCAGTCAGGAGGCAAGAGATTCGAGTTCTGCCTCTGGTTCCAGAATTCTGCCTCTGCCTCTGCCTCTGCTTCAGGAAAGTGTCCACCACCACCCCTAGGCATCACCAGAATAACGAGAGACTTGCACAAGGCAATCTCTAAGGTCTGTTCAGCTCTCATGCCATAGGATTGATTCTGTGATGTGGGTTAACTACAGAGGCCAGCCCATTGCAAGATGCCCCCTCCTCAGAGGTCAGCCCACCCCTCAATCCCCAACAATATGATGGGAGGAAGCTGGCAAGACCAGGGTCACTGTCACTCACCTTTGGGAGCCTCACCCCTGTCTAGGATGCCGGACCCCTCCAGCTTCCACATCTCATCTCAGCTGGCACCTGGAAGACGGGAGAAAAAGGTCACCGTGCTCCATGCCTGGACCATCTCTTTACCATCCACGTACCTAGAAGCAGGAAGACAGCAAGGCGGCAGCGCCTGTGCTGAGAAAGGAAGGCAGAAGACATTTATAAATGACCCTCTTAGCTGTTTACGAGACACCTTCTGAGAGAAAGCAGAGGAGGAGAAATAAACTTGAAGTAGGGAGACCTGGCGGGCGTTGCGATGCGCTTTGATAAGCCAGCTGTGCCAGCATTTCTTCTCCATTTTTATGACCACCTTTACGGCCCTGTGTTTGGGACTCTTTATCAGGGGCCGGAAGGAGAGCATGAGCAAGATCCAAGGCAAAGAGGCTTCCCCAGCAACTCCACAAGCAGATACAACCTCATCTGGAGATCAAGATAACCCTGTTTTACTCCCAGTCCAGGCGGCCATGCCCCAGACACCCATATCTGAGGTGGACAAGAAATTCCGGAGCACGGCAATAAATCTGCAGATCCAAGCCCTCCTGGAAGCCCTGACTGAGCCAAAGCCACATGGAAACAAAACCAGGGCTGGGGCTGGGACTGAGGTTCTCCTGAGACCACTTAGCAGCCTCATCAGGACACTCTGGAGCCCTTGTCCCAAAGCCCACTGAAGTTGGGAAGAGCGTTTCAGGGCTCCCCCACCAAGCAGGGTTTGAGGTCACACCCAGGTTGGAGCTGGGACTCTGCCATCTCCACTCCCCTGAACTTGCCAGGATTGTGAAAAGGCTGAAAGCACCAGGGCAGGAAGCTCTTGCATCAGCCAACCTAGGTCTGAATCCCAATTCCTCCCCCTGCCGCCTGAGGCAGTAACTCCCTCTGGGCCTTAGGTTTTCTCATCTGTAAAATGGCCCATGCAACAGTACCTAACCTTGCACGATGGGGCACACAGAAGGAACTCAGCAAGTAGGAGCATTACATTGGATGACTTGACAAAGTAGCCAAGAGGCCAGAACTCACTACCTGTCTTCACAAACTGGCTGTGCCCCGGAAGCCTGAAACCTTCACACCAGCCTCATCTGAATGATGGTGGCTGTAACCCCTGCCCTACATATGTGGCAAACCATACTGGGCTCCTAACATGTCATTGTGCTTGGGGGAAAGGAAAGTGCTTCAGAGATGGAAAAAGGCGTAGTTCTGGAACTCCCAAAAAGCCTGTGACCAAAAACAAGCCTACAAAGACAGGACATGCTAAATACAAAACTCCAGGATCATGGCAAGGGAACAGGAGAGTAGATATAATCACGGTCAGGGAGGGAGGCCGGAGAAGGCTTCTCAGAAGAGAGGTATCTGGGCAAGGCCTGAACGGGTGAAGAGGAGTTTGCCAAAAGGAAGAGAAGGAAGAGGAGAAAGCCTCCTGCAGTCAGCTAGGCTGGTACTGGGTCCTTGGTGAGTCCCATGGAAAGGCGGCAGAGATGGCTGGGAAAGGGCAGCAGAGGGTGCACAGAAATGGTGGACCGGCGTCCAATTATCAAGAACCTTGAATGCAGGCTGGGCAAGCTCAGTCTCATGTTGAAGGTGTTGATCTGGAGTCTGGGGCTGGTAAAGATGTGGGACAAGGCGGCCACATCAACGTAGATCTAGATCGCTTTGGGGAAACTCCTTTTGGATCACAGCTGAGAGGAGCGTTCCAGGGTGGCTGGGGAAGAGGCCAGAGAGCCGGCGGAAATGTTCGCCTAAGGTATCAGTTGTGTGGAATCCAGGGTGCCCGCCTTGGGGTAAATCACAGCCGCCCCAGGAGGCTAGATCATTGCACTCACCGCCTGCGCGCGCCTGCACCAGCGCTGCTGGCAACCTGGAGGCTGGGGACAGACGCCCGAGTGCGGCCCTGGCGGCTCCACGGGTCTCCGGTGGCACAGAGGGCTCCGCCTGTGGCACAGAGGGCTCCGCCTTTCGCGCGGCTCTGGACCTGGGCGCGAAAACCTGCTGCTGGGCCACCCGGATCCTCGTGCGGAAGAGTGAGGCCGCGCGGACACCCCGAGTGTACCTCTGAGCGCCGCGCCTCTGCGTCGACTCGCTGTCCCCAAGTGGTCAGAACCCTTGCAGTCAAAACCCACACGCCTCCTCCTCGCCGGCACAGTTCGGGCCCTCTGTGCCCACGTTCTGTGAGATGTGCTCGCGGCCCGCGATCGGCCTGTTGGTCCCAGCAGCCATGCTGGGATGGGCTCCAGCGAGGCTCTGGGCGCTCTCCCTCTGCCTCGCCACTCTTGATCTCCCCCTTCCATTGCCCTAGCCCTTCACCCTCCTGCCTTTCCCAGGTCCGGAGACAGCTCCTGGTGTGCCATGAGGGCATGCCCGCCGCCCCCCAAGCAGAACCTCAAACTGCCTATTTATTTACATTTTTAAACGCTTTATTTTGAAATAATATAAATTCATGGGAGTTGCCCCATCTTTCCTTATCTGAAGTAATATAGATTCACCCAGTTTTTCCTAGTGGCTATACCTTATTAGCACAATAGCCAAACCAGGCAATTCATTGGCATAAAGTGTGCATATAGTTCCATGTCATTTTATCACATATGTAAACTCAGGAGATCACCACCGAAATCCAGACACTGAATCAACCCACCAACACCAAGATCTCCCCACTGCTCTCTCACCCCCTCTCCCCACCAGCCCCAGCTCCCGGCCCAATCTGTTTTCCACATTGAAATGTTCGTCATGTTGAGGGTGTTACATAAATGAAGTCAGACAGTAAGTGTCCTTTTGAGATTGGCTTTTTTTCACTCAACATAATGCCCTTGAGACTCAGCCAAAAGGAATCAACTGTTTGTTCCATTTTATTTCTGGGTAGTGTTCCATGGTATGGATGCACCAGTTTGTTTAACCATTCACCTATTGTAGGACATTTTAGTTGTTTCCAGCTTTTGGCCATCACAAATAAAACTGCTGTAAAAACTCAGGTACCTGTCAGGAAGCTGAGCATCTGCCCCATTTTTAAACTATTCACATTTCTTCAAAATGTCTTTTTTTAAAGTGGTTTGTGTTTATGATTTAATTATGTTTACATGTTTAGACCCACTTCCTCCCGAAAGGCTTTAAGATGGCCTTTTCTTAAGTACATACAGTAAAACAAATTTAAAAATCAAATCAAAATGGGGAACGGAGAATGAACTCAAGAGATCCAGCCTCAGACACAGGCTGGTGAAAGGGTCCACACCTAAATGAAGGTGGCTGGGGAAGTGGGGACCGCTCTTCACCCATCGCAGGCCCACCAGAGAGTGGAAGGCAAAACAGAAGTGTGAGCAGGAAGCAGGGAACCCAGACGTATGGACCCAGAACCCAGCAACAAGCTCCACAAAGGCCCCAGCCTGCATTCCTCTGTCCTCCAGGAGGGAGGGCCAGCCACCAGCCTTTCCATAAAGCAGTTCCCACACACACTGGCAGCCCCTCTTCCCCCTCCTTGTAGGCTAGGGTGTGGGTGGCTAAAGAGGGTTTCTCCATTGCCATGCTAGAGGCCCAGATGGACCCTTGGCCAGATGGGAACCCCACAAGGCTGCTGGAATGAAAGAAAGTACCTGAGCTGGGGTGAGTCCTTCCCATCATAGGCACTGAGACCCCAAGCTCACCTCTAAAGCAAGGTACGCAGCCGGGGAAGCCTGACAAATGGTGACAGCTCCACAGTAATTCTGGGTGGGCCTGTGACAGAGCACAGGATGGGGAAAGCACCCGGACTTTCTCTACCAAGTCTCCTGGCCAGCACTCCTCTTCCTGAGGGCCCATGGAGTGGGCGCCTCGAAGAATACTGGACACAGGGCATAGAGAGCCAGTGGGAAGCATGGAGACACAGACTGAGGCATGGAGAGCTCAGGCCACATCCCGGGTGGGGGGTCCAGGGGCCAGAGCCTGGGGATCTGGACCGCCTCCACTTCGAAAAAAAGGAGGCCCAGCCTTGCTAAGTAGGCTAGATCATCAGTGAACTCAGGAATTTGGCCTTCCCACCCCCTGCCAGGAAACCTCCTTCCCAGCTCAAAGGAGAAAGTCAGGGGCCCTTGGTAGTCCTCCACTGGTCTCTCATCCAGACCAGCTCAGCCACGTCTTACCCCCTTCCCACCTTCCTAGAGCAGAGCCCTGCTCAGGCCATTTCCCAGCTCAGACATCCTTGCATGAGATGGTCCCCAGGGGGTGGGAAAGGCACCTCATCACACCCCCATGAGCACTCTGGGCTCTGCCACCCTAAACTCAACTGAACTTGCAGGTCCCCAAACAGCCCATCTTCCCCAGCTCCACGTGCTTGCCTATCTGCATTCTCCTAAACACCCTCGCACCCACTCTGAAGGAAGTCTTGCCAGGGTCTCGAGCCCCAGTGCAAAAGGTACCACCTCTAGGCAGCCTCCTCTGATGCGGTACCTCACCTGATGCTCACAGTAACAGGGGATGAGAAGGTGGGGGATCGGAGCTGGCTGGCCAAGCCATGTTACAGCAAAGAAACTGAGGCCCAAATAGGCAAAGTGTCTGGTCTTGCCACCCTCTGCCTCCTGCCCTGCCCTCTTCCTTTGAAGAAGTAGGTGGCCATATTTGTCTGGAATATGGGCAGAGAACAAGGTCCCCTTGAGCCCCCCCCCCGCCCAGTTCTGGGGGCGGGAGTATTGGGACCCCTCCCAGCCTGAGTATATCCAGGTGTCACAAGCTCCCAGGTCCCGGGACTAGACCAGCTCTGCCTCTTAGGAAACTTTACCACTGTTGACTTTAGCCAAACTCCCTGGCTAAAGGAAGAGGGACCTTGAGATGTACAGGTCACACTGATCTCCCAGCCTGTCAGGCACCTCAGGTGACCCAGCACCCAGGGACTCCCAGGAAGATGCAGCTCGTGGAGCAAGACGGTTGCCACCAACATGGTCCAAGCTCTGGCCAGCTGGCCCAAAGCACGTGGGAGAGGATGATGGCAGCTTTGGCAGAGGACACAAGCCTGGAGACAAGGTCCCATGGAGCCTTCAGGCCCAGGCCACTCCCTTTTCCTTGCTGTTTATGGCCCCTTGGAGGCTGCTTTCCCCTTTGTTCTGCCAAACAAGCTCACTCCTGACTCCCAAGCCAGCCAGGGACTTGGCAAACATTTGTCAAGACTCGTCCCCTCACTTTGTGTTTGTCTACGCGGCAAAGATCTGGGCTCTGTGCACAGACAAGTTTCCCCTCCAAGGCTCAGGGGGAGCCCCCATCCTCAGTGGCCCCAAGGCCCCACTGCAGGTATACCAAGGTAGGAGTCTCTCTATCCACCAAAAGTTCAGCGTCCCTTCACCCTGCCTGAAATGCCACCATTGTTCCTCAGTACCATGCATTCCCCCTGGGGCAAGAATAGCATCCAGGCCCTGTCACTCAGACAGTCACACCTAAGTACAGGCACTTGAGGAGTTTTGGAGAAGGGGGGTGGGGGAGGCTGTGAAGACTCAAGGCTTGAGGTGGAGGGCTGAGGGTGAGCTAGAATCCAACAGGAGGCAAGGGAAGGGGAGACAGGTGCACCCCCAGCTCCAGCCTCCATGGGAGGGGCTGACCCCACCCTGTGTCCTGGACTCACCAGGATGGTTCTGCCCAACCAGTCGAGGTCAATGTGCCCCTGCTGAATGCTGCTAGACAGGCAGACAGTCCCCAGTAAGGCAAGGTCTCTGGGGAGACGCCAGGTTCTCATTTCATAGTCGGTGCCAGGATGAAGAAAGATGGAGGTCAGTGCCAGATGGAGCCCCAGAGAGCAGACACATTCCAGGGAGAGTGAGTCTCTGGGCCTCAGTTTCCCTGCATATACAGTAGGAACACAGAGGGGAGCCCACTATCCTGGAGGCCATGGCTGCAGCTGCCTCAGATTCCCCGGCAAAGGGCAGGAGGGAGGGAGCAGCCCCAGACACAACCCAGACACCAGGCAGCACTTTCACCTCCCTGCAACTTGACTTCTTTGATCCTTGAAGATGGAAACAGTCCCTGCTCTACACATTTGCTTTGAGAACTAAAGGAGCTAATGTACAGGAAGATGTTTGCAAAGACCTGACACACACCTGGGGGCCTAATCCATGCGAGCTGGTATTATTATTACTGTTATTTGGGGCTTTAGCCATGTCAGCGGCCTCAACCAATTTGAGTTCCTCGTGTAAAAGGAGCTGGCAGCCAGTTGTGATGGGGAAATAGCCTGATACAATGAGCCCACTTCAGACCTAGCACAGACCTGGTGCTCAGAAAGTGTTAGCCCCTCTGCATGCATCCAGTAGGTCTTCAATAGATGCTTGCTGACTTCAATCACAAACGGCTAACGGGACATTTAAAAGGCACAAGAAACGGGTCCCTGAGGGATAAAGAGGGAGGCTGCCTTGGCTATCCCCAGGGTCCAGGACCCTTGGAGGCTGGGCTGGAAAGCCTCTAAAGGGGCTCCTACAGTTTGCAAACTATGGCCTAGGGAGCTCTGGAGCTCCTCGGGGGTGTCTGTGGCATCAGAAGGGGCTACAAGGGAGAGCAGACAGCAACCAGGGCATCACTCCCTTCCTCTGTTTAGGGATCTTAGTAAAGTTTCATCTGAAAAATGTGCCCTGTTGCTAGAACTAACCTCACTTCTAATTTTTTAGGTGAGAAAATAAAGCCCAGAGAGGATGATCAGCAAGGAACCCAGCACCCTGGAGCCACGAAAACCCTTCTGGGTGCCTCTTTAGGCTCCTCATGGCGGCAGGGGCAGGAGAGCACACAGGGTGCTGTGCACCTAGCCCCAGGTAGATGAGAACATCCAGATGCACCCGCCCTTCACTAGCTTTGTCATGGCCCTGCCCCCATCCCAGCTTCAGGGTAAACCCCTGCTACCCTCAGTGCTCAGCCAGTAGGTCACTTCCTCCAGGAAGTCTGCCCTGACCACCAGGTTCGGTTTGCTCTCCTTGTTCTCTGCTCCTATGGCTCCAAACCTGCACCACTTCTAAAGGTGCATTCATCTTTGGATCTGATCCCCTGTGAGGGATTGCACCAGCATTGTCCATCACTCCTGAGTCCCCAGCACCCCACCCAATGCCAGCACATAGAGTGGGCACTTAATAATTCCCTGTTGAATGAACGACTGAAGTATGGCCTCCATTTTCCTCATCTACAAGATGAATAAATACCACCTTCCAAGGTAAGAAAAGTGGGCCCCTCACTGGGCTGTCTGGTAGGCTGGCAAGCCAAGAGCTCAGATAGCAAGGGTCCTTCTCCTGCTGCCCCTGAGCCGCTTCCGAGGTCAGGCAGCCAGGCAGGAACCACCCACCAGTTTCCTCTGCCATGGCGGAGCCTCAATCTAATGAGCAGAGGCCTGGGCTGGTGGGCATATGGGGTTCCTTACCAAGACTCCAGGGCACCCCACCCACCAGAAATGCCTGCCAGGCTGGCACACACCCTCCTAGCATGAATATTTATTTAGGATTTGCAGAGAAGGGAAAAACACAGACTACTACAAAGCATCTGCAGAGGAAAAGAGACCACAAAGCCCTGGAGATGCAGTAGGGGCTCCTGTAGCCAGCCCTGGCCTGACCCTAGGATCTACCAAGGGCTGCTTGGGATGATCTCGTGAGCTGTGGCCGAGGGCCAGGCCCTCCACATATGGGCATCTCTGTCCCTCACAACCCTACGAGGCAAGAACTCTGCATCCCTCATTGAATGGCTAAGAAAACAAGGCTCACAATGCTAAGGGAGCACAACTGACGCTCGCACCCAGGCTGACTCCCGGGAGCCTTGAGTACAGGGAGAACTGGGGCCAGGCATAAACATAGAGCATCTCAAGTCCCCAGGTTCTGTTCCCTCTCTGGTACTAGAGTGAGACTGGAGTGCCAGGTTGCACAGCATGGAGTGAGGCTATAGCAGTGCTGGCCCCCAACCACCCTTACAACTGCACAAAATGCACTCCTATCTCCCCACAGGGAGGTGAGCCAAGGGGCCCCAGGAACAATGGCAGTCACTGTAAAGCCACCAGCCCCGTACTTCCAGGGTTCCCAGGCTAAAGGATAGCAGCCCACAACACTGAGGAAACATAAATATTTCATGGGCCACTCCCTCCCAGCCTCCAATCCTGTGTTCAATTATCATGAAACAATTCAGAATTTCCAACTCAGGGCTAATAGGCTGCCATCAGCCAGTCAGCCAGTGCAGGCAGGGGCAATTACTTTAAAAGCTTCCGACAGGGTTGTTCACTGTACTGGCTCCCCGAATTGTCTATCTGTGATAGTGGCTGTGCCCCTTCAGGCCCTGAGCACTCTGTGTCCTGTGCAGGAGGCAGACATCTGGAGGGAGGCCAAGGCACTGGCTGCAGAGCTTGTGATCATGAGACTCACTAGGCCTACAGATGGGTAAACTGAGGTCTTCGAGGGGCAGCTCCAGAAAGGCAGGGGCCATAATGTCTCACCTTCATATTTCCCATGCCAAGCTGTGGCCTCCTGCATTCATGGCAGATGAGTGGACAAAGGCTGATGGATTGATGGAGAAATGAAGGGATAGATGGAGAAGCTGGGCAGCTCAGCACATGATGTTGCAATAATATGCTTCCATCTCACCTCAAATCCATCCTCCTCTCTCCAGGCAGAGTGAGCTTTTAAGATACACATCTGGCCAGGTCTCTCACTGTTCAAACCCTTCATCTGCTCCTCTTTGCCTTCAGGATAACATCCCACCCTCCTATCAAGGATTATGGAGCCCTGTGGGATCTGGTTCCCACTTGATTCTCCAACTTCCTCTTCCCCTATCTGTTGCCCTGCCTTCTCGTCTGTTCCAGTGCTATTAGGAAGCCACACTGTCTTCCTTTATTATCAAGCATACCACAGTTTATCTCACTTCAGATCCTTTGCACATTATATTTTCCTAGGGAGGGGTCCCCAGGTGGTAGAAAAACTGTTACAGCCAACTCCTCTGTGTGTCACTCAAGACACTTCAACAGCAGGCTGCAGATTTCTCTCCAACACTGTGCTCCCACTATGTAATGGATTTCTGTGTCTGCCTCCTTGACTCAACCCAAATGAACAAGAGCCATCTATCTCTGTATCTCTGCAATCACAGGCACAAAATAGGTGCTCTCTACTTTTTTTCCGACCTGAGAGGCCATTCTAGGAGAGTCTCAGGACAGGGTTCTGTCCAGTATTCCATGCAGATGCTGAGAGGACTGCAATGAAAACAATACTTCAGATGCCCAAATAGCTTCTCATTTTGCTTTGCCTACCAATACTTGTACAGTGCAATAGAATAATGCTCAAATACACTAATATCTTACCTGATCCTAGGGGGTCCTCTCTACTTCGAAAGCCTCAAACTTCCTCCCTCTCACAGATAAAGAAGGGAGTACAAATACATTCCCTTCCTTACTCTGTGGATCCATTCCTACAGGTAATCAAGACTCCGAGCTTCCCCTCCGACTTTCTGGCAGTGCTTCACCTCTCCCCACAGATGAGTGCAGGAACAATTCTGATGGACTTCAGACTCTCCCAACAGAGCCAATCCCTCCCCATCACATTGGACTGGACTTGCTACCCATACCATCAGCAGCCCCCTGAGAAACTTCACAGGGCAGAGTCTTCTTTGGAAACCAACCCTTTCCCTCCACCAACTCAGAGAACTTGTTCCAGATAGATGCCAGGATTCTTGGAGGAGCATGGTGATTCTGGGGTGCAGCCTCTGATCCTGGCCAAGCAAAGGCCTGAGCCACTCTTCCCCCACAAAGTGATTGGTGCAGGAGTGGGCATGTAAGCTGTACCCAGTCAATCAGCATAACCAAATCCCTTGCCCACCCTGGGGAGGGTCCTATAGCTGTTGCCAAGAGAGGCTCAGCCCTGTTCTCAAGAAGCTTACAACTGGTAGGGGCAACAGGTTTTAATCTATCATTATACAAATATTTAATTTCAATACTGTTGCAATAAGAGCTATGAAGGAAAAGAATACTCCCCCTAGTTTTACTTGGTATTAAGATTTGGAGAAAGAAAAAAAAAAAAACACTGCCTGAAGAATTGTTATGGTCCTCTGTATAATAGTGGCTGCAGACATTTGCCCATTATGTTCAGCATGAACCCATGTGAAAAATTCATCAAAGCGTTTTGCACTAGGGAGAAAAATTTATATTAGAGGAAGCACAGTAGTTTGGACTGAAAGACAAAGAAAATTCAGCCAATTCTGCTGACCTTCTTTGATGGGGCACCTGGAAGCTGAAAAGTAAAGTGATATTCAGGAACAGTGACTGCTACTTCTGTTCCTGGTGAATCCTGCCCCAAATCTCTTCTCTCTCTGATTCCTGATTCCACTGTGCCAGTGGGAATATATGCTCCCCAAGATGTCAAAACTAAAGGGAAATTGGAAAAAAAAAAAAAAAATCTTTTTTCTTTTTTTTTTTTTTGAGACAGTCTTGCTCTGTCACCCAGGCTGGAGTGCAGTGGCCGGATCTCAGCTCACTGCAAGCTCCGCCTCCCGGGTTTACACCATTCTCCTGCCTCAGCCTCCCGAGTAGCTGGGATTACAGGCGCCCACCACCTGGCCCGGCTAATTTTTTGTATTTTTCAGTAGAGACGGGGTTTCACCGTGTTAGCCAGGATGGTCTTGATCTCCTGACCTCGTGATTCGCCCGTCTCAGCCTCCCAAAGTGCTGGGATTACAGACTTGAGCCACCGCGCCTGGCCTAAAAAAATCTTTTTAGAGAAGGGAAAATAAGATTATAAAAAGTGTGTTTTGTACCCCCCAAGTTTCACTAAGAACTTCCTGACTTCCAGGCCCTGATGTGCCCCACCCACCAGCCTGGCCAGCTTTCCTGGACCAAACTTCCCAGCACCTAAGCAGGGGATGAGGGCAGATAAACTAAATCAGAAAAGGGATCTGTTCCTCCTAGACTCAACCAATATGACCACCGTGGAGAAAGAAGGAAACAAAAACAAGAGCAAGCTCTCTTAAAGAACAACCTGGCATCTATCACCATTAGCATTCAGCCCCTCTGTCCACAGGACTCAGGACCAAGCCTCTCACCTGCATTATCTCATCCATTTCCCAAGAAGCAGGAATTCTTTTTCTCACATTTCACAGATGGGGAAGCTGAGGCTAGGAGAGGTTATGTTATTTGCCAAAGTCACACAACTAGTAAAAGCCACTGACAAGATTCAGGCTCAGGCCATCAGGTGCCAGAGGCAGCATTTTTTGGCACCATAGGCCCTGCCTGGGGACAAGTGCATACAGAAAATCTCATAAGAGATGAGAACAAAACTCGGAAAATTGCTAGCATGCAGGGAGGGGGCATGCAGGGAGGGGGGAAGGTGTGATTTCCTGCTACAGAGGCCAGAGTAAAAGCCGCCCCAGGAGTGCCTGTGCAGCCCTCCATAGTAAGGTCCAGCGGTTGCATTTATGCCCAAAGATGCCCCTGGTGCTCGGAGTGGAAGGAAGATTCCAGAGACAAGATTGGAAGCTTCTCGGCTCAGCAGTTCTAGGGCTGGACCCTCCAACAAGCCATTTTACACATAAAGCAGTCAATGGGAGGGAATAGACGTAGGGGGCTAAAATCCCCACAGCACAGGGTCCAAGTCGGTAGACTGCACTTTCTCCACGTCCAGGGTCCCGCTAGTGCCGGCATGGGGGACTCAACCCCGGGTGCACAGAGCCCGGCACACACCACTGGAGAGGGATTAGCCCTCTGTTGAGGGTTGAGAGGAGGGTATGGAGTCCCCCGAACAGCAGGCCAGGGTTCAGGGGCCACCTGGCAAGGCCTGAATGCCGAGGCCTCTGTGAGCTTGGGTCGGGCCAGCTTCCCACTTCGGAGGTTGGGGAGGGCGTCGTGGGTCTCTGCATTCCCAGGCCAAGCCGCCCTGGAGGCACCGACTAGCAGGACGCCGAGGTGGCGCGGGTCGCGGCCTCTCCCGCAGCAGCTGTCGGCGAGAACCAGGCAGGGAGGCGCCGCTGCTGACTGCACCTCATGAAACATTCACGCCCGGCTGCCGCGCTGCCGTCTCCCGGCACCTTGCGCCCGAAACGGTCGCTCTGGAGCCCGTGGCCGTCCGCGGCCGTCCCTGAGAGGGTCAGGCCACAGCTCGACCTGCCCTGTGGTCCCATCCCAGAATCCCAGCAGCAAGCAGGCTCAGGCTGGGCACTTCAGGGTACCAGGAGTAGGTTCGGCCAACTGGTTTCCCCCATGAGGTTTCGCGCACAGGGTTATCTGGCCACCGGGCAACGCTGGGGAGCCCTGTGGCCTGAGGGTGGGCAAAGGGCAGGCTCCCAATTCCCTTGAGTCCAGCCCATCTCCCAGTGGCAGCCAGCCAGGAACAGGCCTGCGGGGCCACGGAGGTGGAGGCGTCACCGTTCGCAGGCCCGGAGCAGGATGGCCGCTGGGGGATGTGCAGGCATAGGGGTTGGACAAGGGGCCCCAAGAAGTGTCTGTCCTGAGAGGCTGGTCTGCCCTTTCCTCACCAGTCCAACCCCTGAGGAGACAGAAGGAGGCAATCCCCCAAGCAGGGCAGGTCGGGCGGTTGCCCCTCCCTAGCACCCTCTACCCCCAAACACAGAAACCCTGGGGTCTGTCCTCAAACCTCCCTGGCTGCCACGCTCTGGGCAGCAGACTCTCCCTGCCAATACGCAAGACCAGCTCCCTCCCGCAGGCTGAGCAGAAAGAAGAAAGGTCCAATCTCAAAACCCCCGACTCGACCACCAGCCCCTGTCTAAACGGAAGTAGGGCCAGCCCCTCACGAGTCAGGTGGGAAACTGGGCCCGGGGAGAGAAAGTGCGCCAGGGCCAGGCTGGGACCCGCTGCGGCTTGGTCCGCATGCGGCCAGGCGCCTCCACGGAGGTCCCAGGGCGTGCTCCCGGGCCTCGACACCCGGCCGCCAGGCACGCGGACCCCAGCCTGCGCCCCGAGGGAGGCCGGGACCCCTAGCCGGCGGGACTGCGCGCCGCCCCTCTCCCCGCAGGTCCGGGCGAGCGCCTAGCTTCCCCTCCCCCCCTTCCCGCCTCCCGGCCGGTGTCCCCGCCTTCCCCGCGGGCGACGGGCGGCGGCGGCAGGAGGAGCGGGCCGAGCCGAGGCAGCCCCGGCCTCGCGCGCTGGGATGTAGCGAACCAGCAGGGGTCGAAGAACCGTGCAGTGCCAGAGCCAGAGCTGGATCCGGGTCCCACAGCCGGAGCCGAAACCTGAGCCAGAGTCCGCGGCGGGCGAGCCCGGAGCCAACGAGCCGCAGACACAGCGCTGCCCAGGTGGGGTAAGAGACGCTGGGCTAGGGGCGCAGGGTCTCCGCGTTGGAGGGGCGCAGGGAGGTGGCGGCCGAGTCCTGCGCAGTTTGCTTCTGGCGTGTGTGGGTCCAGCGGGCAGTGCCGGACAGCGCAAGGCGCGGAAGGTCAGGAGCCTTCGAGGCAGCGTGAGGAGCTCGTTGCTGCACCCAGGGCACAATCATAGCCGCCGTCACCGGGTGCTACCCCACCTAATTGGTGGGATCAACCCTCTGCTTTAGCTCCGGGCACCCCAAGAGGGTAGCAGCCTCGGGGGCATGGGCCACGGCGCCGCGAAGGGCACAACCTGGGAAGCTCGTGGCAGCCCCTCGCGGCGGCGCGGGACGCAGGGCCCCCATCCCCACCCCCAGGAGAAGTGGGCAGGAGAGAGGGCCGCCCGCTGCTCCCCGCTGCGTCCAGGGATAGAGTGCCCCACCACCCATGGAAGTGCTGGCCCCTCTGCGTGGCCCGGGACTTCGGCCGTGGCTTCGCTTCAAGAGGGTATTTTTCCTAAACGAAACCGCTTCATTCGTTCGTTCGTTCGTTCGGGCAGCAATGCCGCAGAAAAGCAGCAGACATCGGTCCACACCCTGGCTCTCTTCGCCCCAGACCCCGACGTGCCGTCGCAGCGCTTGGAGATGCCCCCAGCCCATGGCGGCCTGCCCTCGCCGGCACAGGTCGGGCTTTTTCTTCCCAGGAGAGAAACCCCAGATTCCCTTCGTAACGTCCAATAAAGACATCACGGCGGTTTCTCCCGGGTTTGGTTGTTGACGCAGGGTCCCAGAGCACTGCAGCCGTTTCTCAAGAACCGGGTCTCGGATTTCTGAAATTGACCAGCTTCGTAAATTGGAGCCTATTCTCCCGCAGCAAAGGGCCCCAAAGCCGGTATCGCAGTAATGGGAACCCCAGGCTGGAATCCGGGTCCCAAGCTTTTCCGATTTAGGAATTCCCTGAATCTACAAATATTTAGTCCACTTTTCTGAAAAACTAAGGCTTGTGTATTCTCTTGATATCCCTGTGACCTCTGAAAGCCACCAGGGTCAGAGGGAGGAAATCCCAGGTTGCTGTCCACTGGGGGAGGATTCAGGTCTAGGGTTCAGGTCTAGGGTAGTCAGGGCAAAAGCTACAGGCAGCAGGGGCAGCACAGAAGACTTGCTGTCCCCGTGCCCTTTCCCAGGGCTGCTTTGGGCCTCCCGCCTCTCTTCCAGGCAAAGGAAAAGAGGTGGGCTGGGGCGTGGAGACCAGGCTGTCTGGACTCTAGGATGCAGAGGTCTCCAGACAGGCTCAGGGTGCTCTTCTCCCATGAAATCAACCGCTGGGAAGAGGAGACTATGGTGCATCCATAAGTTGCCCCTCTGCTCCCGAGTTGTGCGACCAGCTGCTACGTCCTTCCCAGTCTTCTTCCCCACAGCTCAGCCATTCTCAGGAACCAGACAGCTCCATGGACTTAGGTGAGAAATGGGCCAGGGAGAGCCATAGGTCCTACCAGCCGCTGATGAGCGGCCCACAGCACAGAGTCCTGAGTTCCATATTCCCATCTGTGCTTCACTGGCAGCAGTCCTGCCCAAATACATCTTGGCTCTCCCCGGGACAGGCTGGGGATCCCCAATTGGCAGGAAGCCTCAGACTGGGGTCCCAGGAAGCCTAAAGGAGCCAGTGAGGTCTTTCCAGCCCCTACCTGAGCACCCTCCTCCCCACTTACCCAGTAATTGCTGTATTCAAAGAAACAGGAGCTTTTATTGGGGAGGGGGTATTAGATCAGGCAGAAAGAGGTAGGTGGTCCAAACCTGCACTCCCAAAACTGGGTTTTCAAGTTTGAACTTCTCCACGGACTAAGAGGCTTAGGGCTGGAATGTCCCAGAGAGTGGTGGTTAGCCCTGGTGGCAGGTCATGGCACATTCCTTCCTTCTTCCTAAAATACCTTGATTCTGGGAGCAAGATTAGAGCAGGGTGCCCCCATGGGTGGGTAGAAGGATGCCCCCCACCCATAAGAGCCTTCCAACCACCCTTCCCAAATTACATTACTAAACCATTCTTGGGCATAGGCTGTTTTTAGTGAGCTAGGCTTCAGGAAGGGTCCTCGTGGTGACTACTTCAACCCCACAACAGCCCAGGTTCTTCTGCTCCGCCCAGCCAGGACCCTAAACTCCAAAATTCTTGAACATCACAGAATCATTGCTGACTTTGTGTGGTCAGGGAGGGGTGGGGAACAGGGCACATGGTTCCAGCTCCACTAAGCCCCCTTCCCGCCTCTCTTCCTGTCCCATCAGCAAGTGAGCTGGACGCTGAAGCAGCAGGCAGAGTCCGGTGTTAGACGTGGGAACTGAGGCTCAAGGCAGATCAAGCCTTTACCTTGAGGCAAACACAGGTCACCCAGCACAGCTGGGGGAACACAAAACCTCTGCTTACTCCTGAAAGAGTGCTGTTTTCTGTCCTGTGTGTGTGACATGTCCATGAGTGTGCAAGAAGCCCCTATCTTGACTGGGACAATGGCCAGTGAGAGAGTGTAGCTGGGGAAGAACAGAGAGCATGTCCAGGTCCCTTCCCCAGCCAATGCCCAAGATCAGGTCACAGCCTCCTCACAATCAATTGCCTCCTCACTCCTTGATCACTCCGTGCTGCCCAGGCCCAGCAGAACAGACTCTGCCAGCAGGCCCCACTAGCCCCAGCCCCTCTTTGGGTCTCAGGTCCCCTGAGGATACGGGGCTTCACCTGAAACAGTCTGAGGGCTTTTCCATCTACACAGCAGGCATCAAGATCACCAAATAAAGGGACTATTGTGCCTGCCTGGAGCCCTGCCAGAGGTTTGGGCCCAGAGGGGCACACAGCAGGTGCTCAATAACTGCATTAAATGCACTAACAGTGAGGATACGGCCCCTCAGACTAAGCAGTGAGTGCTGCTCACAAAACAGTCCCCACTGGGGGATGGCCCGAAGAGTCACTTTGGTCCCTCTGGGAAGTGAGGGGGCTGTGAGTCCCAACCTCCTCCGGATGCCCAGACAGATCATGCATTTCTAAGTCTCTGCCCAGAGACGCACTGTGCTTCCCACCTTGGCCTGACATGTGGCGGGGTTAGAACACACCTCCTACCCTCTGCCCCGGCGTTCATGCCAAGTAGCACACGTATGCGTAAACTCAGCACCTCCATAGTGCAGCGAGTACGTGTGTGCACAGCATCTCCGCATGGATGTATAGGATGTGCGTGCACGCGCGTGCCCCCATGCTGTCTGCATTCAGGCTGTTCTATGGGATAAGACAGCTAAAGGGAGAATGGTGTGTGAAGGGACACTCCCTAGCATGCTGCAGCACCTGAATATCTCCTTGAAAGGAGGGATTTTCTACTGGAGACTCCAAGAAACGTGGTAAAGGTGGGGCTGAGGGCAAATGCTGGGCAACTGTGCTTCCCCATGTTCCTCTGCCCATGACCAAGATCATTTCATGGAGGGAGATCTCAGCTTGGAAGAAGGCAGAAGTCACTGAGCCTCCCCAACCCAAACTCCTGGGAAGTGTCCTCCGTCTGGCCTCAGACCCTGCATCCTATGGTCACAGACGCACAGTGAGAAAGGGCCAGGCCCTAAGGAGCTGTGCTGTCTCTCCATGGCCCAGAGTGGGGGATGGGGGCAGGGGTGCTTTGGACTAACATGGAGGGAATGGAAGGCAGGCCTGGTTCCAGCCTGCGTGCCTGCCCCTGGCCCCACCAGCCCTCACAAGGAGCTCAGCTGACCCTGGGTGTCTCCCTGTGATGGGAAGGGGTAAGACGAGGACTCAAAGGCAGAACCTGCAGAGTGCCCCAGATGCGGACACCTGCGCAGTCAGTGCCACCCACCCAGGAGTTGAGGAGGCACTGGGTTTTGGGGTGAGGACACTGGACACCTCCCTGCTTCTTTCCCAGACCGACAATCTCCCTGGCGCTGCTCCCTTGGGTGTCTGTGTCTGGTGGAGCTGGTCACAGGTGAGGGGCAGAGGGCAGTCTGGGGTCCGCCTATGGCCAGAGAAGCAGGTCAGGGCGGCGCCTTGTCGCCCCAGCTGTGGCCTGTTTGCTCAAGACGCTGAGGTCTTGGGGCCAGCTAACAATTGTTGAGCAAAATCCTTCGACAAACTTCACCTACGTGCAAGGATTTGAGGAGGGAATCACTCTTGGGAGTGGGAGAGTAATGTCATTGCCTGTGCCCAGTGAAGGCCCATTGGAGCTGCAACTCAGCTACCACTGTGTGGGAGAGAAGCTGGAAGACTGAGGGCTTCCTGGGCTGCTGGCCCAGGGTTAGGAGACAGCAGTCACCTGGCCTACCAGGCCTGTGCCTGAAGCCCTGGGAAGCCAGGATGCAGGCCCCAGGCTGGGACCAAGCTACCCTGAAGGAGGGCAAAGGCTGCCAAGGCCAACCCCATGCCTGCCAAGGCCAGGCCTGGCCCATTTGGCCAAAGCGTAAGGTGTAAAACAAGGGGAGAGGTAGAAGAGGCTGTGGGGCCTGGCTGGGATTCTGGGGTCTTCCCTCTGCATTCTCCAAAGCCTAGAGCCAGTAGAAACGTTTCGTCTGATTAGAAGCCATCATTTCTATCCCAATCCCGGAAAATTGACTGCGGTGCAGAGAGGGAGGCCTGAGAAGCAGCCTTAGGGGAGAAGGTCCAAGCTAATTAGAAGGCAGCATCCGGGGGCCCATTAGAGCGCAGGCTGCTGTCACTCAGCCGGGCTGGGTTCCCGGGAGAAGAGGCTGGAGAAGGAGGGGCAGGCGGCCCCTCGACGAGGACAGCGCTGGGAGCTGCCGGAACGGGCCCCGGGCTCTGCCCCCGCCCCGGCGCTGGCTCGAAGGCGCCCGCTCGGTGCGATCCTGCTCGGCAAACATTCACTCATCCTGGGCTGTTCTCGCCAGGGCTGGGGACTTCGAGGCGGCCGAGACGGGAGTTGATTCTAGGCGAAACAAGTCATTTGGGGCCTGAGGTGGGCACGAGCCGCCCGAGACTTGCAGGCCAGATGCGTTTCTTTTGTGAGGCCGAGGGAGAACTCGGTGTGTCACCGGGGAAGGAGGGAGAGGCGCGGCGAGGCCGCGGGGGGCGGGGAGGCGGCGGGAAGGTGGCTGCGGAGGGGGAGGGCGCGGGCCAGGCAGGGAGGGAGGGAGGGCGGCAGAGAGGGCGCGGCGGCGCGGGCGGCTCGGGGCTGGATTCCGCCCGCGCTCCCTCGCTCGCTCGCTCCCTCCCCAGCCCCCTCCCACCCAGGCCCACCCCACCCAGCACCCCTGGCGCAGGGACTGCTGGAACCTGGCTGTGCGCGCTGTCGCTTTAAGACAGACTCTGCCGGCGCCGTCCGGAGCCTTAGAAACCGGCCCCGGATCGCGAGCCGGAGCCGGAGCCGGGGCCGGCCCGGCTGCTGAGGCCCGAGCGGCAGAAGCGCAGCGCGGAGCGCTGAGCCAGGCGCCCGGTCGCGAGAAGCTGCCTCCGCCTCTGCCCGCCCGGCCCCGCAGCCCCGGGCGGTCCATGGGGCGGGTACGGCGTCGCTGCGGGCGCCGGCAGCCCTGGAGGGCAGCCGCTTAGGCGCTGCGCTCTTGTCCCCGCAGGTCGCAGCCAGGGCGGCGGGGCGCGCCCAGGCCCGGCCCCTGGAGCGCCCGCCGCGGTCCCCACCTCCATGGACGCCTTCAAGGGGGGCATGAGCCTGGAGCGGCTACCGGAGGGGCTCCGGCCGCCGCCGCCGCCACCCCATGACATGGGGCCCGCCTTCCACCTGGCCCGGCCCGCCGACCACCGCGAGCAGCTCGAGAACTCCGCCAGCGAGTCGTCTGACACGGAGCTGCCAGGTAAGCGCCGTTCCCCGCGCGGCGCGCACGGAGCCTACTTGGGCGCGGGACACGGGGAGCTGGGAGCAGGGCCTGACGCCCGCGCCGTGCAACCAAGCTCCCTCTCCGCCCCAGAAGCGTCAGGAGCTTTCTTTTTCCCGTTCTCGGCCTGACAGTGAACGCGGAAACTTACGCACACGCGAAGGCACTTCCACGCGGTCCCCACGCGCCAAGAGACTGGCAGATGCATGAGCCTACAGCTGGAGGGTTGGACTGACAGCCCCTCTTGATCAGGAGTAAATAGAACGGGGGAAAATTGGATTTGCGCAACTGGGCGCTAAGAAGCGACTCGGACGAAGGGAGAGGAGCAGACCGAGAAAGGAATGGGGGTGACAGGCGAGAGAACGCGCTCAGAGAGACAGAGAGGGAGGCTAACACCGTGACAGTAGGCGACAGAATGAAAGAGAGAGGCCAAAGAGAAGGGGCGGGCGGGAAGGGTAAACGGGGAGAGAGGGGTCATCAAGTAGAAGGAAGACACAGAAGACGGTGAGGGCGAGCGGGCCAAGAGGCGCCGCCAGACTCCCAGCAAGGCCAGCCCGAACCCCGATCGAGGGATCCGGCCCACGTGTGCAGCCGAAGCCCGGAGCTGCCCGGCCCTGGCCCCCGCCCCGGCGCGTCTCCCTCCGCGCTGCCTTTTTGTCCGAGCTGGAGCTTTTTTCCAGCAGCTAACTGGGCCCGGGGGTGGCCGGCGCGGGCAGTGGGGTAGCGAATCCGCTGCCCAGCGCAGCGGCCCGGGTCCCCGAGGGGCTCAGAGCTCCCCGGCATGGGTGCCTCTTCTGCTCATTTCTTCTGTTCATTTCTTAATACATAGCTGAGTGTTTCTTTACACTTTCTTAATCTCTGTTTGTTTCTCTTTTGCATCCCTAAGTGATTTTGCTGAGAGGTTCGGTTTGCTTGGCTAAAACACCATCAACGCTGAACTATACTTTTGTTTTCAAAAGTTTTAAGTGCGGTCTTTGGTTGGTTTTATTTTTAAAACCTAGAGAGATATATAATCATAGATTGATTTTTTGAACCAAATCTATGAGGATGAATTAACAATTTTAACTTTATCTTTCGATTTTGAAAGAATTAATATACTAAGTGTAGGTCTCTGGAATTTAAAATATCTACATGCAACATTATTCTTCCGGAGATTTTAAAAAGTCAATCCAAAATGGCGCGTTTCTCCGGAATTTTCTCAAAATCCATTTACAGTGGTGTTATTTGGGGAATTTAAATTATCTAACTATAATGTGTTTCTCTGGGATTTAAAAATTATCTCTGTAAGGGCCTTATTGGGAGGGAGTTAAAAATCTATCTACAACGGTACATTATTTTTTTAAATCCCAAAGAAATAAATGCTTCTGTCAGCCTGGAGTTTATACACTTACAGATCTGTATTTAGTTAGGGGTGTGTTTGTACCGAGCTTTCTGGCTTCTTAATTTACATTTGCTCTGTGTTTCTTCCTGTCTGATTTTGAGAATTTGTGGCCCTTTCTGTGTCTTTAGGCATAGAGCTGTGAGCTTTTCTGGGCTTCTGTGTTTTGTTTTTAAACTCTTTTTCTTTATGTATCAATGTTTCTATGGCTGCGTGTGTTTTGTGTAGCTTCAAAGAGAGACAGACTGAAGCCCGAGGTCACCTAGACAGAGTCTGTCTGTCTGGGCTGCAGTTGGTGGGGTTTTCTAGGCTTTGAGACTGGAGGCCTGGAAGCAAGGCCGAGAACCGGCTGTGTTGTGCCTGCCCAGTGGGGCTCCCACACATCCCTGAGGAGAAAAAATGGAGGAGCTTTAGGCTGGAAAGATCTGCTCCTAGTTCAGAAAAGCAGAGACCCCCTCAGATTTAGACCCCCTGAGAGCTCGCAAAACAAGCAAACAAAACAAAGCATACATTTGCTCCGAACATCAGTAGCAGGGCAGTCTGAGCCGAGCTAAGGGTGCAGGCCCTGCCCAGCCAGGAACCCAGGCCCGCGGCTCGGGCTCTGATTCTTGGGCTCTTCCCGCGGTACACCAGACTAGAGGTGCCTACTGACGACCAGCACCCGGCGCTTTCCAGTGGGGACAGTTCCCAGGGACCCTGGAGGGAGGGAAGGAGGGAAGACCTCCAGCGCTGGTGGCTTGGCGGGCGCTTCGGTGGAGCCGGGACGGGGTGCAACGGGGCGTAAGCCCAGGTGACCTGCTCCACGTCCTGCCTACTGCAGAGAAGGAGCGCGGCGGGGAACCCAAGGGGCCTGAGGACAGTAGCACGGGAGGCACGGGCTGCGGCAGCGCAGACGACCCAGCCAAGAAGAAGAAGCAGCGGCGGCAACGTACGCACTTCACAAGCCAGCAGTTGCAAGAGCTAGAGGCCACGTTCCAGAGGAACCGCTACCCCGACATGAGCATGAGGGAGGAGATCGCCGTGTGGACCAACCTCACCGAGCCGCGCGTGCGGGTGAGCAAGGGGTGCGCCTAAGAGCACCCGCGCAGAGGGCTCCCGGGCCGCCTCTGCTGCAGCCCTCCAGAGCTTAGACCCACAAGCAGACCTTAACTCTCCCACCATTCAGAACTGGTCCCTCCCACCACCAGCGATCCCCACCTTAGGCCCTGGCCCACCTAGCGTCTGCCAGGCCTCCAGGCCGCCATGGACCTCCAACCCCTCTGACCGTCATCCTACCTGATCCTAGGACTAAGGCAGCCCCAGCCCAAAGACCTGTGCCCTCAGGGGACTCCCCCATGCCCTGTGGGGCCCAGGACCCACTTGGATGTTAACAGGATACCCTGGGCCAGAGACTGGGCAGTGGATTCCCTGCCGCTGGGGACCTCGGGAGCTGCTGGCTTTACCCCGAAAACGAAAAGGAAAGGCAGGTCCTGCCTGGCTGCCTCCGAGAAGCCAGAAAGGTGCCTGGGTTTGGGGCTCTCAAAACTTCCTGGAGCAGTGGTCCCATCTCACAAGCAGATTCTCTAAAAGCTCAAGATATTCTCCACCCTCCCCAGCCGTCAGTAGGACCCTTTGCCTTCTGCCTTTTCCGGAAGGTCTCCCGTCTGGTGAGGTGGGGGGTGGCTCTGGGACCCAAATATCCTTCCCAATCCCTTTTGGGATATACCATCTCAGACCCAAGACCAGCCTGCATTCTCCCTCTTCTCACCCGTTTGGTTTCAAGTAAAAGCAAGGCTTTCCTGCCAGGGTAGCAACAGAATCATTTCTTCCCTGGGGGCGCAAATATTTAATCAGATATTGGGAGCACTTCCCAAGTCGACCAAAGTCCCACCTGGCCCACAGACTCCTTACCATAACCCGCACCCCTCCCTAGGCAGGCTGGCCAGCCCAGTGGGACTTGGAGTGAAGACACAGCACTCAGTAATCCTGAACTCACTAATCCTGCCCAGGTTTATGGTGGTAGGGGTGAGTGGGGGTGGAATCAGGCAGTGTTAGTGCTGGGGACTAGGGAAAGCTGAGAAGCAGGAGTCTGGCAAACTAGCTCAGGAAACTCCACTCAGAACTGGAGGAAAATCCGAGAGGGCAGAGAGCATGCGGCAGGCAGATAGGTAAGGATGGGGAAGGACTAGGAGGTTGTCACCAAATTTGGGGGGAGAAAAGGAAGGGCAGGAAGATTAGAAGAAACTAGTAAGAATAGACAAATATTTGTGGAGAAACATATTTGGCATATATTTAGGCGGCAGGAAAGAAATTAGGAAGCAAAAAGATCAGGTATTTGAGAAAAAGAATCAACTGTTTAAGGGGAACAGTAGAGGTCAGATATTTGGAAAGGATGAAAAAGCCTAATATTTGGGACGATTCAAAAGGATCAAAAATGGGGGAGAAACAAGAAAACAGACTGAGGGAGAAGAAAGAGGTTCAGACAGCGGGGTGGACTGAACGAAAATAAACATTTGGAGCAGAAAAGAAAACATCAAATATTGCCGATAAAGATGATAGCAAACTATTTGAGCGATGAAACAGATCGAAGAATTGGGGGAGTCGGAAAGTCCTATGTCTCAGGGAGGAAAAATATCTTTTGTATTTGAGGGAGAATAAAAAGACTGAAATATTTAGTAGAGCGAACCCGTTTGGGGGAGAAGGCAGAGGTGAACTGGTTGAGAGAGGAAGAAAGAAAACGAATATCTGTTCAAATAAACGAGAATCTGTATTCGGAGAAGAAAATGGATATAGTTTGGGAGAGAGGATAAAGATTGGAAAAAGAAAATAGTATTTTCTGGGGACAGGAAAGGAACTATTGTGGAGGGAATGCAGGAGCGGAAATATCGGTAGAAGGAGAGAACCGACAGTTCGGAGGGCAGCGGGCGGATGGAGGGCTCCAGGCGGTGGGGAGCCGGGTGGGGACCCTCCCGGCCCACAGCAGCCCTGACCCTTCTCCCGTCCCCTCCCCCAGGTCTGGTTCAAGAACCGGCGAGCCAAGTGGCGGAAGCGTGAGCGTAACCAGCAGCTGGACCTGTGCAAGGGTGGCTACGTGCCGCAGTTCAGCGGCCTGGTGCAGCCCTACGAGGACGTGTACGCCGCCGGCTACTCCTACAACAACTGGGCCGCCAAGAGCCTGGCGCCAGCGCCGCTCTCCACCAAAAGCTTCACCTTCTTCAACTCCATGAGCCCGCTGTCGTCGCAGTCCATGTTCTCGGCACCCAGCTCCATCTCCTCCATGACCATGCCGTCCAGCATGGGACCAGCCGCCGTGCCTGGCATGCCCAACTCGGGCCTCAACAACATCAACAACCTCACCGGCTCCTCGCTCAACTCGGCCATGTCGCCGGGCGCCTGCCCGTACGGCACTCCCGCCTCGCCCTACACCGTCTACCGGGACACGTGCAACTCGAGCCTAGCCAGCCTGAGGCTCAAGTCTAAACAGCACTCGTCGTTCGGCTACGGCGGCCTGCAGGGCCCGGCCTCGGGCCTCAACGCGTGCCAGTACAACAGCTGACCGCCCCGCCGCACTACGCGGGCCGGCTGCAGGCGCGGGGAAGGGCTCGGGCGCGGAGGACACGCGGGACCCGGGCTAGCAAGCCCTGGCTCACCGCTTTGCGGACCTCGCGCCTGCGCAGCCCCCTCCTCCCACTTCCCACTCCGGGTTGGTTTTGTGTTTGCTTTTCCGGATCCCACTCTGCCCTCCAAAAAGACAAAAAATAAAAAAAATTAAAAAAAAAAAAAAACAAACAAACAAAGCAAAAAGACGTCGGAGAAAAGTGCCGCGAAAAAAATGGATGAGTTGCAATTTTCCTCGGGATGTCGCGGGTGGTGTGTGTGTGTTCCCACGGGCCCCGGAGGCCCACTCCGCGGAGGGCATGCGGCGCGGTAGGCGAGCGGACCCCCCCGGCGAGAGGCCCAGCGGCCGGGGGAGGACGCCCTCGTAGCCCGCGTCCCCGCCGCGCTGGACCCGGACTGAGCGGCGGTGCCTGCGGACTGGATGTACGGGACCTGGACTTGCCTGGGATTCCCCGACCCCGTACAAACCAAGATGCCCTCTCCAAGCTGAGCCCGGCCGAGAGCGCCTTAGCTCGAGTCGGGATCCGCGTTGGGGCAGGCGTTGGATTCGGGGTGACGGTGCCCCAGCCCAGGATCCGGCACTTGGTGGAGCCGCACTCGGCTCCGGCGCGCCTGGTAGAGCCCCGCTGGCCCTGTGCCCCGGAGCCCTATATTGAGGCTACCGAGCTGCAGCAGGCAGTGCGGACCTGGCGGGAGGAGGGGGAGGTCCGTCTCAGAACACCCCAGCCTCGAGCTTAGCCGCAGGCCCAGGCCCTGTGCTCTGCTCCCGGGCTAGGAGGCGGCCCCCTGTCTGGGCGAACAGTCCCCTCCTCACCGCCCGCCGTGCAAGAGTCGAGCCGGTAGAGCAAGGGGCGCGGCCCCAGGGCCCTGCGCCCACTTTGCACACCCGCTCTCCGGCCCGCGCCCCTGTTTACAGCGTCCCTGTGTATGTTGGACTGACTGTATAGAATTATAAATCTGTCTATATCGACTTGTCCATGTACGTCTATTAAAACCATAGTCCGAGCGTGCTAAGCACTGCTGAGCCCCGACTGCTTCATTGGGCTGAGGAGGGAGGCGGATAGAAAGGGAACTGTGGGCAGAAAGGGAACCGGCCCCTTGGGTAGGAGGGGAGCACCAAGGCAGTCCCCGCCGAGGTCTCCCTACCCCGCTTCCCCACCACCATTCTTGACCTGCTCAGCCTGGCTCCCACGAGGGCACCGACCGACGTTGCGAGCCCGCCCGGTGCGCACCCGCAAAGCGGGATGCCTTAGCGAGAACCCCCTCCCTCTACGGCTGCCGGACTCTGCAGGTTCTTCCCTGGTGACCCTCGAGGCCCCAGGGTGCAATGGGGCCCTTGCCTGCCCAGAGCGTTCGGGCAGGGGGCTGCTGAGAGCCTCTTTAGACCTGGGGTTGCCTTTTCTTCTGTGGGTCCGGCAACAGCCCCTCTTCTCTCCCGGGAGCCAGGGTCAGGCTGTTCCAGGATCTATCAGAGTCCAGCGAGGGCCTCCCGCTGCCTTTCTCCCTAATGCCCACAACGTGCCGAGAGCCCACCCAGGGGCGTGCGGCTGTGCAGGAGAAAGTGTCCGTCACACAGGACTCACTTCTCACTTCCAATACATCTCAACTTGTGGGGACTGCTGGCCGCCTCCGCCCTCCCCTGGCTTTTGGAAACTACTGAACAAGACCAGCCTGTAAACTGCCTGTAAAATTCTGCTTCCCTTAAGTAAGTCATTTCTAATGGCAAAACAAAATGTTTGCAGCTGCAGTGGGGGAGGAAGGAGGGGTTGATATTCTGCTTTAGAATCACCTTATGATGGGGGTTGGCACTGCCCTGGACCCAGGCAAGCCCTAGCTAGGAGTGGGGCACAGCCACAGGCTTAGTCACGAGCTGACAGCTGGAGAGCCCTGTGCACACATTCTCAAGCCAGGTCAACACAGCCTTTGAGGTCAGGAGTGTTGTCCCTATTTTACAGATGGAACCAAGGCTCTGTAGCTGGGCCAAGGTCACACTGAGCCAGTAGGTTTTTAGATTCCAAAGCCAGGCATCTTTCCACTGATTTTCTCACCTTCAGATGAGGAATGAAGAGAGGTCCTCTCTGGAAGATGGTCAGCCTGATGCTGTGAGACCTGGAGTGTGGAGCTCTGAGATGGACAGGGCCAGATACACAGGCTAGTGGGGGTGGGGGTGGAATAGGGCAGGGGGCTGGAGCCAGACCACCCCTCCCCCAGCAGCTCCAATCCAGAGCGCCGACCCACTCTCTGGGAACATAAACACAACCACATCTGGACTCAGAGGGCCTCCCTCAGCCTCACACATCTGCCAAGGCCAGAGGGCCCTGGTCTCAGCTGAGGGCAGGAGTCAGGGGAGACCTAGAAGGAGGCGGGCTGGAGGAAAGTGAGGAGCAAAAAGGAAGCCTCTCTGAAAGTCAGGTCTAGCACCAGGTGCCAGGGGAGCCACACAGGGCTCAAGTGGAGATGCAGTGTGGCTGTGGGGCCACAGGCCAAACAGCTGCAGACGGGTCAAAGGGTAGAAGTAGTCCCAGAATGACCCCATCATCCATCAAGGACTGTGGCCAACCAGGTGAGTAAGACCCAGCCACAGGCCCCTCCCAGCTGTTCCCACCCAGCTATTCTGTGGCTGGCAGAGACTACAGCATGCAGCCCTTTCCCGCTGCTTCGGCTGCAGGGTCATCTCTGAAGGGGGCTAGGGACTGTAGGGGGCTCTGAAAGCCCAATCCTCTGAAAAAAAAAAAAAAAAAAAAGGCAGAATTCCTAGCCAGCTCTGCCTGAAGAAGATTGGGGGAGGGGACCGCCATTCATTCAACACTGACCGTGCCCCTGCTCTCAGTGCTAGGAAGGAGCAGTGGAAACAGACACAGCCCCCGCTCTGCTGGACAAGTAAACAGACGTGTGTAATTACAACCTAGGCTGAAGAAAAACAACAGGGTGCTGTGAGAGTAAATGGGGTCTTGCTTTAAACAAGGTGGTCAGGCAAGGTCCTTCTGGGGAGGCGGCTCCATCCCTATGTTCAGTACCAAGCTCCAATGCTGACTGAACCTACACAACGCCCCAGGCACCAAGCTAAGTGTACACTCCTCATTCATAAGCCCCTTTACCTGCACACAGCCCTGTGAGGCTGGTATTGTTATTCTTTTATTAAAGTGAAATGCCCTGGCTCTCCTCTTGAGGTCCTATTCCCTGCTTTCTGCATTAATAGGACTTCCCTGTCAAAATTTCTCAACAGGTCACTTTAGATGTCATCTGGGGTTTTCCCAGCTCAGCTTTCCCTCCCTGCCTCTGCAGGGTGTCCTGAATATGAGTCATGATTGACAGTTCTCCTGGCCACACCCCCACCCCACCCCAGGAACTATCCTAGATTCTGGGCCCTCGGTCACCCAGCCTATTGTCCTGTGGTACAATCTTCCCACCATCCTCTGTGGCCAGGCCCTGGGAGAGGAACCAGGCCCAATTCCTGCCACCCACTGGGCCTCTGGGGAGAGGCAGAGCCCAGTCAATACCCTAAGAGATGACAGGACGCAGGGCGGGGTGGGGGGCAAAGCAGGGGTACTCACCCCAGCATGCTCTTCTAGGGGTGTCCTGCGCCATGGAGCAAGGATGCCTGGACACTTCTTTTTGTTTGCATATCATATTATGAGTAGCTAACAGCAGGCTCTTCCTGAGCACCAGGCCCCAGTAAAGCTCCTCATAGCAACTTCATGACGGAGGGATATGTTATCCTTATTTTTCACAGGAAGAAACTGAAGCTCAAAGGGAATCAGTAACTTGCCCAACATGGCACAGACAGCTAATGAGGGGTAGAAGCAGCACCTGAACTCAGACCCTCTGACCAGAGCGTGCGCTCGCACCCACCGTGCTGTACACTACCCTTACATGAATCACATTTGTATTCAGGAGGGAAAGGAAATAAAAAATTAGATTTCTCTTCAAGAAGCTAGACTCAGCTGGGCTCCAGAACCGAGACAGAAAAGGCCCCAGGGCCTAGGATTTGCCCTCCTAAGCTCCAGGCTATGTGACAGCCGCAGAGGGCACAGGTAGCGGGGACAGAGGAAGCCCTGGGGTGGGGGCAGGCAGAGGCACAGAGCAGCTTTTTGGTGAAGAAAGGGCCCTGAATTCTCAATCAGGAAATCCAAGCTCCCAGGTCAGTCCGGATTACAAGCTTCCCGTTTCCGAGATAGGGAGAACCCCCACCCCGAGGCCACCTCCCAGCCCCTGCTGGTGCCTGCCTCCTTGCCTCTCCCGTCAGGGGAACCCCACTCTTCACACTCCCACGTTGCTTTTGCAGGTTCCTGGGTCCTGCCTCCTGACTGGCTGGTACTGCCCAGGACAGGTGTCTATCTGTCAAGCAGCTGCAGAGCACTCAGGAGACATGGCCACTGGGGCCCTGGCTGGAGGGGCTGCAATTCCATGAATCAGACCACTGCGGAGGAGCAGGTCAGGGTATAGGAAGCTGCTCGTGGAGCAGGGAGGAGGCAGAGGGCAGGATGACCCTCACGTGAAAGCTGCTCTGGCTGGCTGAGGCAAATGTCTCACTCTGTGCTGTCCCCTACTGCACTTGACATGTTTCATTTATCTTATTAGCTTCATTTTATAAATGGGGAATGTGGAGCTCAGAGAGGTCATGTAACCTGTCCTAAGCTGCACCACACCACTTTAGGGACTCAATCCCTAGCATGACTGCAGAGTCTACGGGCTGTGACTATAAACACTGCCTCCCGGAGGCTGGCCCTGGCAGCTGGACAGGACCAGTGTAGTCAGAGAGCCAGCATGGTGAACTGAGTCAAACAGGTATAGACAGCATCCCCTCAGAAGTGTCTGCACGTAGTAGATGCTCAATAAACATTTGTTAAATAAAATAATTGAGGCACTCTGGGAGGCCAAGGTGGGCAGATCATGAGGTCAGGAGATCGAGACCATACTGGCTGACATGGTGAAACTTCGTCTCTACTAAAAATACAAAAAAACATTATCTGGGTGTGGTGGCAGGTGCCTGTAGTCCCAGCTACTCGAGAGGCTGAGGCAGGAGAATGGCGTGAACCCGGGAGGCAGAGCTTGCAGTGAACCGAGATCGCGCCACTGCACTCCAGCCTGGGCAACAGCGCGAGACTCCGTCTCAAAAAAAAAAAAAAAATTTTGAGGGATGGCCGTCCCTCACCCCAACACCCAACAAAACATACCTTGACCCTTTCTCCCTCTCTGCCCTCCGTTCTGTCCTCTATCTTGCGTCTTTCCTTCTTCTGCCACTCACTCGCTCACTCCTTTTCAGCACAGGCAGCTCTTGGCACCATTTTTAAAAGTGTTTCTGAACAACAAAAAAACCAAATTCAAAAATGGGCAAAGGACTTGAATAGACATTTCTCCAAACAAGATATACAAATGACCAATAAGCACATGAAAAGAGGCTCAAAATTGCTAGTTATTAGGAAAATGCAAATCAAAACCACAATGAGATACCACCTCACACCCATCAGGATGACAATTATCAAAAAAGAAAATAACAAGTGTTGGCAAGGATGCAGAGAAATTGGGACCTTTGTGCACTGCTTGTGGGAATGTAAAATGGTACAGCCACTACAGAAAACAGTACGATGGGCCGGGCGCGGTGGCTCATGCCTGTAATCCCAACACTTTGGGAGGCCGGGGTGGGCAGATCATTTGAGGTCAGGAGTTTGAGACCAGCCTGACCAACATGGTGAAACTCCATCTCTACTAAAAATACAAAAAAATTAGATGGGCATGGTGGCACGTGCCTGTAGTCCCAGTTACTCAGGAGGCTGAAGCAGGAGAATTGCTTGAACCCAGGAGTCGGAGGTTGCAGTGAGTCAAGATTGTGCCAGTGCACTCCAGCATGGACGACAGAGTGAGAGTCTGGGTATATACTAAAAATAAATTAAAGCAGAGGCTCAGAGAGATATTTGCATACCCATGTTCGCAGCAGTAGCTAAAACATGTTTACCGCAACAGCCAAAAAGTGGTAGCAACCCCAGTGCCCATCAGCAGATGAATGTATAAACAAAGTGTGGTGTACACATATGGTAGAATATTATTCAGCCTTAAAAAGGAAATTCTGACACAACTACAACATGGATGAACCTTGAAGACATTGTGGTAAGTGAAATAAGCCAGTCACGAAAGGACAAAGATTGTGATTACAGTTATATGAAGTTCCTAAAAGAGGCGAATTCATAGACAGAAAATAGAATGGTGGCTGCCGAGGGCTGAGGGATGGGGAACGGGGAGCTACTGTTTAATGGGTACAGAGTCTTAGGAAGGATGAAAAAGCTCTGGAGATGGATGGTGGTGACGGTTGCATAACAATATGAATGTACTTAATGCCACTGAACTGTACAGCTTAAAAGGTTAAAGTGGTAAATTTTATGTATATTTTAACCTCAATTTTATTCAGAAAGTATATCTGTGTTTATGCCCTTCATTACCCAGAGAGGTATTTAGAGGCTGATTCCCAGGACTCCCAGAGGCTGTGTTCACTGTTTGGCAAACCTTTCCCCAGGATCCTCTTCAACCAGCAGTCCCTTGGAGGCCCCAGCCATAGCTGACCCCTTGCATGGCCCTCATCCTGCCTTTTCATCTTTCTATGCAGCATAGCAGTGGGATCCCATTAAGGACACTTCCTTTATTGAGCGTCTACTATGTGGCCACGAAAGAGCAACCCAGGATGGATGACTTTTCTTTGTAAGTTTAGTATAAAATTAAATGTAGATTCACTATTGTCCTTTTTTTTAACCGAGCTTCTCTGTCAAAAAGGCTAAACTAAGGCAAGCAACAAAACAGTCTTAAGCACAGTACCATTTTTGTTCTTATATATGCACAGAGAAATTTATGGATATGTACAAAGTGTTAATAACAGCTACCTTTGACGGGGAAAATGAACATTTTTAAAATTTGTCCCTTTCAAGGTCTTTTTGCACTGACAAGGTATCAGTTTTGCGATGATGAAATAAAATAATGATTATTTTAAAAATACAAAACCCTGTGACCTGCAGGACAGGGAATAACCTTCTGCCACTGCCCTGTCCTCCCACTGAGGTGCCAGTCATCAGCTACCTGGGATGCAGCCTCATTTGAGGGAGGCTAGTATGACAGCTATCAAGTAAACCTTTACAGATTTTGACAGAAATGAAATTTTTGTTTTCAAATACATTCTTCTTTGAACAGGTGTCAAACTAGTAGGTGCCATTAAGAGTGTTCAGTGAGAAGAATTTGTAATGATCGTTGATTATGAAGCAAAAGAGCTCAGTGTTTGAAGCAGGTTCTCCTAAGAGGGAGTCCTTCCCTTTTCCTTCCATCCCTTGTTGCACTCTCCCCTCTCCCCAACCTCCAACTCAGCAACCGATCTGCAGCCCTACCTTGCCCTGACACACACACAACACACACACATAGTGTGTGCCTGCCAGCCAGCATGATCGCGAATCTTTATCAAAGAGGTCCAAATTACCAAGGTTTTACTACACTACTAAAAATAGTCATGCTTACTTAGCCTGTTTAATAAGCACACCATTTCTAATTTTTCTGCCTGAGTAAACTGAAACATCATTCCAGAAATACATTTTTCCTGAAACAAGAAGGCTCGCTTTTTTCTTCTTCGTCCATAGACCGTTCTCCCTCTTTCCCCCTCCTCTGCCTCACCTCCTCTATCTGTCCCCTGTGTCCCCCTCAGCTCCCACACCTACCCTTTTTTAAGTTTCCAACATAAAGGGTAAAGGAACAGTAATTTGAACTTGGCTTTCACGCAGAATGGACCAATTTTTTTTAAGTGTTGGTAATTTGTCCTGAAAATGGTTATCGGGAGTTGGGCTGGAAAGGCTTTGAAGAATGGGGTTTTATGAGTGGAAAACGCAGCCTGAGCATGCGGGAATGCGAGCTGCACTCCACTCCATGCCTGGGACAGTGCAGCACGTGTGATAATCGCAGCTAATAGCACCATTATTGCTATTATCCCATTATATTACTATTCTTCATCAAAATCAGACAATGCTTATTAACCCATTTAATTGAACCAAGGGTTTAACATCCCAATGACTTCACAGAAAGTGCTTGGCAAACTCTCTAAGACATCGTAGCCACAAAGTGGCTGGCCACTTCACCGCCTGCCAGACTGTGGCAGGGCCCAGCAAGGGTTTCCCCAAACTGTTCCCTCCTGTGGGCTATCTGGGCACTTTCCAGGACACACTGGGATGGATGCTCATCCCCACCCAGACTCCAGCCTCTTCATGCACACACATGCCCACACAGGCACACACACACACACCTCTCTCCCTCTCGGTAAATGCAATTCAATAAAGGATACCCTTACACAAAAGACCCCACCCCAGGCACCGTGTGGCCAAGGATCCTTCCTCCATCCCCCAAGCTGGCATTCCTATTGTGTCACCAAGGCCGGAATGAGTACAGGCACACACAATTCATGGTGAATCCCTGGCTTCTCCCAATCTTGGCACTAACTCCACCAAGGTCTCTCAACTCTCGCACAATCCAGAGCCCACAGTGGGGCTACTGAAGCCCACCGAGCCCCCCAGGCTCACAGAGACTCACGCAGCCCCTCCAGGCAGGGATATCCACTGAGCCCAGGCTGGTGGAGGGGCTTAGAGGAGGGCACGATCCCCTCGAGGAGTCAAGGAATCCAAATCCTAGCCCGTGGGCTGGGCTCTTCCCGGGGCATGACCTCACTTCACAGAGCCCCAGTAACCCTCTGTCAAGCGGGCATTGAACCCACCTGCCTACCTCTACCTCCGAGGGTTTCCTGTCAGGGTTTGAAAAGACCCTGGATGTGACCATTAAATATTGCTGTCAAGTGGCCTGTTGCTTCAGAGGCACAAAATTACTCATTTTCATCTCACTGACCTTGGATTGCTGGAGGATTTCTGAGTGAAGACGCTCTTTCTTGATCAACGTGTCCAGCCTCCCTCCCCTCCAGACAGGTTCCCCAGGGAAGCCTCTTGCTTTGCTTCCTTGGGAGTAGTGGCACTTCCAAGCCCCCAGCAGGGATGCTACACTGCCCCAGATCCTCCACCAGGTCAAGAGCTCCCCCTTGGGTGAGAGGGAACCACGTCCCTCTCTGAAGTCCCTTAAGTCCTGGGCTTTCACCAGCCTCCTGCTCTGGCCAGCAAGGCCTAGGAAGGCCCTGCCTCAGCCCACCCAGCCCAGCCTACCTCTGGGTGTGGTGGAGAAGTGAGGGCCAGAGACAAGATCATGGAGGTTAAGAGCATGAACTTTGGAGTTAGGCAGAGCCTGGGTTTAACTCACAGCACCACCACTCAGTCACTGCCACAGAACTTCTCTGAGCTTGTTTCCTCATCTGTAAAGTGGGGAAAATGTGAAAAGTTGTATGTGGTGTTTGGCACTGTGCCTGTGACAGGCATAAAATAACTGCTGGGTCTCTGCTGCCCTCCCCCTCCCTTCCTCCATCAGGATTCTAAAGCTGGCATATCTCAGGCAGGCTGATCACTGGCGTCCAGGTGTCAGGGATGATCCTGCAGTTCACAGCCCTCCCCAGCTGGTGCTAGGAAAAGAAATATCTACAGATAGAGGAATTAAGGTCTGATTCAATGTAGGATTCAAAAGATCAAAGGTGAGAGTATGAGAAAGGAGAAATCAAGGCTAACGGGAGCAATCTGGGAAGGCTTCCTGTTAGAGGGAGCCTGGTACTCAGCCTTAAAAGACAGGCAGAACTGGGATGGGTATGCAGGAGCAGAGGTGAGACTGAGCCAGGCAAAGAGGATCCCTGGGAGGCATGGGAAGAGGAAGGAGAGACGGAATAGGGAGAAGAGAGGAGCCTTAGATGCCAAGTGCAGGGGATACAGCCACCCTCAGAGGCAGTGGGAATGAAATCTGGCCAGGTCATTGCTTTGCTTACCACGATTCCATCCCTCAAAGGCCAAACTGCCTGGCTGAGCATGTAAGCCCTCAGGATCTGGCTCCAGTCTACTGCCCTAGCCTCCAGCCCCTCACTGCCCACCCCACAGCATAGACTGCAGCCACACTGATTTCTCGGCACTCCCTAAACCCTCGCTGAGCTCCTGCCCGCTTTCCTTTGTGCATTTGGTTCCTTCTGCAGAGAATGCCCTTCCACCTACCAGGGAGACACACATACAATGTTTTCAAGGTAAAAACTGTTGTTTTTCCTGATTATAAAATACATACTCATTCTTAAAATTCTAAAAGTTCAAAAAAGTGTGAGGACAAAAGTCGAGATCCCACAAACCACTATGAATATATATATACATATATATACACATATATATATGTATATATATATATATTTTTTTGAGACAGAGTCTGGCTCTGTCGCCCAGGCTGGAGTACAGTGGCATGATCTCGGCTCACTGCAACCTCTGCCTCCCGGGTTCAGGTCATTCTCTTGCCTCAGCCTCCCGAGTAGTTGGGACTACAGGCGCCCGTCACCATGCCCGGCTAATTTTTTGTATTTTTTAGTAGAGATGGTGTTTCACCGTGTTAGCCAAGATGGTCTCGATCTCCTGACCTCGTGATCTGCCCGCCTTGGCCTCCCAAAGTGCTGGGATTACAGGCGTGAACCACCGCGCCCGGCCCACTATGAATATTTTTATGATTATCCTTGCAGATGTCCTTCATCAGACATATATGTCTATACGCTCATACATTCTATATGCTCACTCACTATTACATAAAGGATGCCAGATCCCATGATGCTCTAGAAGCCACTTTTTTCACTCAATAAAATATCAAGAACATCTTCTCTTATCAAGAAATCATTACTTTTAATGGCCACAAACATGGATTCATAATAATATAGCCAGTTCCTCACCAATGAGCATTTAGGTGATTCCTTATATTCCTATTATAACAAGCCACAGTAAACATCCTTTATCCATGCATCTCTGTGCATTTGATATTTATTTAGCTCCTTGAGATAATTTCAAGAAGTAGAATGACTGGGTCCTAGAAACACACATATAAAATCTAATCCACATTGCCTTATGAGAAGGCCACACTTATTTGCATTGCCGAAAGTGGACAAAGGTGTGCATTCTCCACACCCAGGCCTATCCTAGGTTTTTTGTTTGTTTGGTTTTGTTTTTTGAGACAGAGTCTCGCTCTGTTGCCCAGGCTGGAGTGCAGTGGTGCAATCTCGGCTCACTGCAACCTCCACCTCCCGGGTTCAAACAATACTTCTGCCTCAGCCTCCCAAGTAGCTGGGACTACAGGCGTGCGCCACCACGCCCGGCTAATTTTTGTATTTTTTTTTTTAGTAGAGACTGGGTTTCACCATATTGGCCAGGCTGGTCTTGAACTCCTGACCTCGTAATCCGCCCACCTTGGCCTCCCAAAGTGCTGGGATTACAGGCATGAGCCACCACGCCCAGCCTGATCCTAGGTTTTGTCTGTCCTCTTTGCCACCTAAATGAGAAAAAAACAAAACCTCTCACTGCCACTTTATGTGTGGTGTTTTATTTATTTCTCCTTTTTTTTTTCATTTTAATACAGATGGTGTTACATATGTATAGTTCTGCAGCTAGCTTTTCCCACCTGATAATGTTTTCTCTCCTTTTCCACTTGCCCTTTCAAGGGTCAGATTAAAAACTCCAGCCAAGAGTCTCTCAAGGCAGTGCTTCCAGGTGCCCACAGCTGCCACTCCTGCTGATCAAGTTATGAGTGGGTGCAAGAGCAGGCGGAGGAAACTGCCTGCCAGTCGCCACCCTAGAGGGCCAGCCTTGTGGGCATCTGGATACCAACCAGTCTGGTGCATCCTGCCCGCTGTGACCCAATCACCCCTGCTCAGCACATCCCATCTGCAGCCAAGCCTCCATGTGGGCCTGCTGTACTGAAGCCCAGGGAAAGGCGATGTCAAGCCAAACCTCTGTCTCTGCCCAGGCTGTAATTTCCTCATTAGGCGCTGCAGTCACCACCCTTTCTGCACACAGATTGCTTCCTGCCGTCCTCCCAATCTCCAGGCTCCTGGGGCTCCCAGGGCCAGCAGACTTCAGAGCCTGGACTAAGCGTTGAGAAGGTGCCAGTGAACTCACTGGCCAACCGAGACCCGTCTGTGCAACCACCGCCCCCTTTTCAGAGTCAGGCCCCTCTCAGAAGGGAATCATGGCTTGGTTTTTAAAGTTGAAAAAATAGCTGCTTCAATAAGAAAGAACAAGATTGCTATGAAGCAGTAGAGCAGAGGGGCCTGTGTTCAAATACTGACTCTGCCCTTTAATGATGACCTTGGCCCAGTGAGTCTCTGAGTGCTGGCTTGCCTGCCTATAAAAGGGGACAACAATTCCTTGGAATGTTGTTGTGTGGCACCATAGCAGTGGCTAAAGAATCAGACACACTTGGTTGTGAATCCTGGTTCTTCCCCCTTAGTTGTACAACCTTGGGTAGGTTACATCACCTCTTCGAACCTTAGTTTTGCCACCTGTTTAATGGGAATAAGTGTTGTTATGTGATTGAAAGTCATACATGTGAAAAAATCTTATAAACAGAAATACTGGCAAAACAGAGGGCAGTATTTCCACAGTCAGTAAGGAGAACAGGCTGTGCCACTGAAGCTCTGGCCTGACCTCTGTTTGGATCCCTCCTTCTCTGGGCCAGTGTCAAGTTTTCTTTTTTACATTTTAGAGATGGGGTCTCACTATGTTGCCCTGGCTGGTCTCAAACTCCTGGCCCCAAACTCCTCCCGGCTCAGCCTCCTGAGCAGCTGGGATTAAGGGTGTGAGCCACCATGCCCACCTCCAACGTCAAGTTTTGAAGAGTTCTTTTTATCTCAGGCCCTGATCCCAGGCATTGAAGTAGCACTGGAGAGAGAGGAAGTCAGGGGCAGTGGTCCCCAAATGCCAAGCTGGAGGGGAGCGAGGTTCTGCTGCTGTGAGAGCACCACCACGGTCCATCACCAGTTCACACAGCTCCCAGTCACTCTGCAGTTTCCCAAGAGTTTTGAAACAGGCTCTTCATCACCTTCTGGTTTCTTGCACACTTCCCTTCTGATACTTTAGTTTCATCTTGCAAGAAGACAGTCATACCTGGTGCCACCACCCTCTGGTATGCTTCACCTGGAGGCCCCTGATCCAGATAAGGGCTCAGTCCATGGAAAGCCCTCTTAGCATTTCCCACTGTTAACCCAATAGGTCCCTATTATGCAGGGTGATCTTTTATATAACCCGAATATAACCCAGAATCCACATGGTCTAATCTATCCATGGGGCTTCATTTTTAAAAGGTAGAGCAATTAAAATAAAATTTAAAAGTAATTTTAAGATAATTCCAGTCATCATTTGCCTCTCTCAAAGAATACCTATAGAGATCCCACTGTTAACCCACAAGGACACTTAACCCCCTCTTTTGTCCTATCTCCAGGGCACACCCACCAGCTATGTCATAGCTGCTGTCCACAATTCCCAGACTCTCAGCCCTCAGATTTTGCGTCCTCCTTCCCTCCCTTTTCCCAGCTCCCTGTTGTGTTTTCATCCAGCCTCGCTGGTCTTTTAATTTTCCCTCTGTTTTGCCCATTACCCCGATTGACCAGCATGGAGGAGAATGCAGGAGCTGGCTGAGAAAGCACAAATACTCCCCTTTCCCTCCAGCTCTGCAGGCCTGGCTCTCCACCATTCTCCTAATGCCACATCACACAAAGCCTACAATAAAGTCAAACATAGAACTTGGGTCAGGTGCAGCCTGTGGCTGACCAAGCACAGACAGAATTCTTTGTAGCACAGTATGGGGAAGAGTGGGGATGCCCATGTGTTGATAGATTTTGCACCATCACATTTATCTCCTTCCCCTCTTTCCAACCCCTGTGACTATAATCAGAACAACCACCTCTCCTTTCTGAGTAGCCTAGACAGGAATTCAGAACCATCTTCTCTCTTGAGGGCCTGTAGGACGACACAGCAGACCCATTTGGGGCCAGGGACAAAGCCTGACACAGGCAGAGACGCCCGGAGAGCCCGACCTGACCTGCTGAAGGCCAGCTTGCTCTAGGAGGTGTCCTAAAGCATTTGAAGAAAGCCTCAAGGGGCACAGTCTCCAGAGTCTCAGTATCAGATTTCTAGGGGCTGTTGGAATGGACAGGAGCATTCACATTATCAGTCACTGCCTCGATCTCCACAATACAGGGCCTGCTTCCTGCTGGTGGAATGAGAAAACAGTTTTAAAAAAAGAAAATCCAGCCACGTTCCAAACACCTCCAGCCTTGAATTCCAGATCCGTTCCACAAGAACTGGGGGAGGGCTTGGGCATGACCAGAAGGAGACTCGGGCCCCCAAACCATCAGACTGGCAGGCTGGAGATGAAGGAGCCATTCAGGGTCAACCCTACTAGATTCCAGCGTCAGGGGAGGATGAGGAGGGTCCTGCTTTCTACAGCCAGGCATGGGTAAGCAGAGCCACTTCTGCCCCAAGCAAATCAATTAAAGGTCTTGGCCAAGCCTGTTTGAGTTGGTGAGAGCCCAAGTGGGGATTCCAATCTGCCGTGTTTGCTCTGCAGGCTAATAGAGCCAAACAGAAATGGTGCTTTGGGACTTTGTGCCAAATATCCATCAGCTTGCTCTGCCAGCAGTGCTGGGCCGGCCCTGTGCACGTCACCTCTGCCCCCACCAGCTCTTTGCTGTCTGAAAGCCTTCTTGTGCTCTTAAAGGCAGCTTGCCTTTTGATATAATTTGGATGTGTGTCCCCTCCAAATCTCATGTTGAAATGTGACTCCCAATGTTGGAGGTGGAGACTAGCGGGAGGTGTTGGATCATGGGGGTGGCTCCCTCATGAACGGCTTGGTGCCCCCACTTCGTGATGAGTGAGAGCTTACTCTGTAGTTCACATGGTAGCTGGTTGTTTAAAAGAGTCTGGCAGCCCTCCTCCCCTCTCTCTTGCTCCTTCTCTCACCACATGACACACACGGGCTCCGCTTTGCCTTCCACCATGAGTAGAAGCTTCCTGAGGCTTCACCAGAAGCAGGTGCTGGTGCCATGCCTCCTGGACAGCCTGCAGAACCATGAGACAAATAAATCTCTTTTCTTTTAAATTGCCCAGCCTCCAGTATTCTTTTACAGCAACACAAGATGGACTAATGCACCCTCTCACACCACGCCCTGGTGGCTGTGCCCAAAGTCTGCCTTCCTAGGCATGGGATCCAGGCCTTTCAGATCTGACGTGTCATCTGCCCATTCTGAAGCAGCTCCATCCCAGGACCCATTCATACCCCTGTACAGTTCCTGACCTCTGCGTCCTGCTCTCAGCTCCATACTTCCCCACCGCCAGCAGCATCAAGCCGGCCTCATCCCTCTCAGCCCCTGACCAGCATAGCCCACTACAGGTGCCCCCAGCAGAAGTGAGGGCTGACAGTGGGGAAGGGTGAACCATAAGTTGACTACCTCTTTTCTCACACCTTACAGAGATTTGATCCTTGTACCCGGTCAGTTTTATCATCACATTTCTCACAGGAAATAGGTGAGGCTTGAAAGACCAGACACTTTGCCCAAGGTCTCCCTATGAGGGAACACAGGTGTCCCGACTCCAAAACCATGGCACTTTCTACCTTGCCCCACTGCGGCCAATTTTTAAATCTCTGTTCACTCTCAGATGCCTAGGGCAATTCCCAGGATTCCTGATGAGAGTAGCTGGATATGTTTTAGCGTTCCCATGGCTATGTTGGCACACCCTGTGTGAGCAGCTGGCAATGTCTGCTTTGTCCCGGCCCTGAACTGGAGCCACTGCCTGGGGCCAGAGCACCCCTGGAAGCCCCGAGCCTGGCGTCTTCCCTGGACATGTCAGACCCGGAGCAACTCCCCCTGTCATGAGGGGCACAAACACCCGGTCTACCCCAGCCCAGCTTCAGGGCATGCACACAAAGCTGTCTCCGTGCAGGAAGTGTCCAGGCTGCATTTCCTGCCCTCAGAGGATTCCCCCATAGCACCTCAATAGGTCTCACCCTGAAGAGCCATCCTTCCTCCACACTGTTTTCATGATTCTCAATGTGTCCCTGATTCTCTCTACGCAGTCCCCCCACTCTGAATTCAATGATTGTCACTTCCTCAGTGGCTGGATGACTGTCTTCCCTACACAACTGTGAGCTCCAAGAGGGCCAGGGCGAGACCATGGGTTTCTCATCATAGAAGCCCCAGCACCCAGCATAGCTCAGTAGATAGCAGTTGGATGTATAGATGAAACCAGGAGGACAGGTTCCTACAGCCCCTGTCCTGTGGCTTCAGGGGTGCCACCACCCAGGCCTGACTCTTTGTGTAGCCACTCTCCACACTACCCCATGCATTTTCTGCTAACCTGAATCCCCAGCGTGGTATGGGGCCTTTCTGCACCCAGCTACAGGTGCCAGTCCCAGAATACACCTCCTCCTCTGTGTGAGGTGGCACTGCCAAGGTGACAGCCTCAGGCATACTTCCCAGCAATGGTGTAGAGTGGGCACTGCCAGGCCTCTGGGCTGGCCAGTCTGGAGTAAGGAGTGTCATCTGTCCTGTGCTGCTCTGCTGGGGCCTTCAGATGGCTCCATCATGGCTAAGCCAGAGTGGTGCCAGGGCACTGATGGCCCTGGTAGTCATACGGCTAGGAATAACAGAGAAAATGCCACCTTTTAAGTGAAGAGTCCTACTTAACCATATGAGGCAGCAGCACACAGTGCTGATGATGCCACCTTTCCCAGGCTCTGTGCAAGGTGCCCTGGCATTGCCAGCAGGCTACTCCCCCAGATTGAGCTCCAGGCCCACACAACAGAATCCTGCCAGTCTTAGCAGCACCCCTTGGGGTGAGCCTTGGGGAAATCAGAGTAGCCTTCCAAAGAGATGTCCCTGCAGCAGTGGGTCCACAGAGGGAGACGTGACTCTGTCAGTATGAGAACACCCACACCCAGATCAGCAGGGCCACACCAGCTCAAGGGGGCCATGTGCTTTGGAGGGTGGCTGGAGGTCGTCTTGGTCTGTGGTCCTCAGGCAGCTTCCCCAGGTCCTTGCTGCTAGGTCCAGGGAGCCTAGAGCCAGCATGGGCCCTGGATGTGGCCTCTGGCCAGGACAAGCCTTGAGCCTCCCGCTCCTCATTCCCTAGGTCTGCATGTCCTGTGGTGGGGGATGGGAGATTGGCTCTGGGGAATCACACTTCATGAGCACCTATCCAGGCTCGATCTCAAAGGTCGGGAAACGCCATAATCACAGCAACTATGGAGAGGACACCTCAGAAAGCCTGTGTTTAACAGGGACCTGGCATAGTCTGCAAGGCTCTCAGCACATGGGCGTCCCCATGCCCAGCTACTTCTCATCCACCTTTTCCAAGGACTGGGGCTTCTCTTGGGGTAAGTCTTCCAGCATTAGCTCCAGCACATGCGCGATCTCATAGTACAGCTCTTGAAGCCTGCAAAATGGAGCAGGAGGAGATTAGATCTGAGGTCAGGGGCAGGCTCCAGGACCCCCTAGCCCCACTGACCACACGTTTGCACCTGCACAGGTATAGGATCAAAGAAGAGCAGGGACTTCAGGCCAGATCAGGCTGGGTTGGAATCCTGGATCTGCCAGTCTGCCTGGGGTCCCCTGGAGCAAGGGATTTTACTTCATGTGTCAGGTTGGAAATAAATTCTTAGGTCCTGACAGAAGTAACTGTGTGGAGTTACCCAGACAGTGACTGACCCCCTATTGGGCCAAAAGTGGGCATTCCCCAACAACTCCTTCCTTTTTGGTTTCTCCCATCTCCAAAGCCCTCCAAGCGGCTTTCATTGAGAAGCCAGGCTAATTATATCTGTCCTCGCTGAAGAGCCCACTGTACCTCCCTAGTGCCCACAGCCCACCATAGCTCCTGATGCCCACAACCTGTCCAGCCATCAACCAGGTTTTTACATCCTTCCTGCTCCGTAATGGCTGCTCATAATCCCAGCTGACTCACACTGAGCACAAGCCCTGGGCCAGGTCAGGTCCAGAGCTTCACATACACTGTTTTCATTGAATCAGCCCAGCAGCCCCTCATGTGACAGATGGGAAAGGGGCAGAGAACTGCCCAAGGCCACACAGGAAGGTAGTGGCACAAGCAGGCCAGAAGCTGAGACTACCCGGTGGTCTTTCCTCTGCACTCTGGAAAGGGGTTAGTGAGGAGAGGCCTGGAGACTTTAAGGAGCTGGCATTTACATGCAAGTCAAGGTGGGTTGGGGAGGGGCAGGAGGGGCAGATTCCCCCAAGCCACAGCCTGTCCACACAGCAGCCCAGCCCCTGTGTATACATGGAATGCTGTACCCCCAAGAAAGCCATGTTCCACCCACCCACTGCCCATCAGCACTTCAGTCATCATCCTCCTCACCTCCCAGGGCACCTGACACAGCCCGACCTCGAGGAAGCCCCAGGGACCAGGGAAGGCTAGGGCTGGAACTCACTTGCCGACAGTTGTGTCCTGCTGGTCCAGAGTGGAAAAGTAGATATCGATGAAGGGTAGGCTAGTGCCAAAATCATCCAAGACCATGGTGTCAGTGTGGTGCAAGGTCTTCTTAAATTTCTCCACCAGCTCACTGAAACTTTTGCAGTCAGCATTTTTCTAGAGCGGAAAGCATAATGAGAGAGCAGTGATGAGAAGGTGACAGTCGAGCTGCACAGAGGCATGGAGAACCTCCAGGATGGCCCCCAGGCAGCGGCCTCACCCTGGTTCTGGAAGGAAGCTTCAGCCTGGTCACAACTTCATCCTGACCCCTTCTGAACCTGGACTCCCGGGTGAGGCGGTCACCATTGAGGACAGGCAGCACATGAAGTCCAACTGAGGCTCAGCGCAGCCTCTCCCAACCCTGGACAAACCTTGGGCACGGTGAAGACAGGCACATGTCTCCACCCCAGAGAAGAGGCCAAGGAGGGATGCACCCAAAAAGGGAGGGAGGCCTATAGCAGAGCAGCCGAGGCTCAGCATGGGAGGCTCAGAGCACTCAGGCTGAGGGAAAATTCACCCTGGTCCCTCATGGTTGCATCATGCTTGACAGAAAATCTCCAGCCTGGTTTGCTAGTTCTTGTTCTGGTTTAAGGAACTTGAGAGAACCAAGGTTGTCTGGCACTCTATCAGAGCCTCCGCATCCTCGTCCACTCAGTGGCCTGGGGCCATGGCTGCCTGGCACCCAGTGAGCCCTCAGGAAGAAGCCTCAGCACAGACTGCCTGGCCCCAAAGGGCCCAGCAGTATAGTTCTGCCCACAACAGAGGGAGACATTATAATCACAGCACTCAACACTCTGAGAGGTCCAGAGAAACACAAAAATGCCAACAGTAAAGGCTGATTCTATAAAACATGGGAGGAAGGCGGCTGTCTTACCTAAGGTTGCAGGTGCCTGAGGCCACCTGCTCTCTACACAGGCACCACGGCCCCTCCTCCTCGCCATCCCATCAGCCTGATGATCCATCCACCCATCTGTCCACCTGCCTGTGGGGGCCATTCACCTGCATCAGCCTGCTGATCTCCTCCTGCTGCCGCTGCAGAATCACCTGCTTCTCTTCCATGAGCTTCGCCTGCCGCTCCAACATCCGCTCTCGCTCCAACTTTTTGATGGCGTCCTAGAGAGTCAGACAATGGAGGTCAACTACAGGCTCTTGCTACATGCCCAGACCCAGTCTTTCCTCTTCCTCAGCCTTGCACCACTGCTCAGGCCCTCAGCAGGAGCACTTTTCCCCACACAGTGCCAGCCCCCAGTCAAGCTGCCAACCGCAGCTGTAGAGGCTTCCTAGGCCCCACCATCCTGTTGACCACCATCAGCAGGCAAGGCAAATGCAATGGCTCAGGGAAGAGAGTTGGGCCGGGTGAGGGACAGGCCCATCTGGCCTCCTCTACTCCACTTCATTGGGAAGACACAGCTATACAGCTCCTGGAGATGGCCGAATAGGAACAGCTTCAGTCTCCATCTCCCAGCGCGAGCGACACAGAAGACCGGTGATTTCTGCATTTTCAACTGAGACTGCGCCTCTGGGGACAGGGCTCAGCTAAAGGAGCAGAAGCCTGTGAAACGCGAACGACTCTGTCTGACAGCTTTGAAGAGAGCAGTGGATCTCCCAACACGGAGGTTGAGATCTGAGAAGGGGCAGTCTGCCTGCTCAAGTGGGTCACTGACCCCTGAGTAGCCTAACTGGGAGACATCCCCCACTAGGGGCAGTCTGACACCCCACACCTCACAGGGTGGAGTACACCCCTGAGAGGAAGCTTCCAAAGCAAGAATCAGACAGGTGCACTCGCTGTTCAGCAATATTCTATCTTCTACAGCTCCTGGAGACTTGCCCTACAGCTCCACGTGCCACACCTGCCCTGACCTCCGATCCTCACAGGCGGGGCCTCACCTCCGTGTGCTTGACGATCACACCCAGGAACATGTTGAGGAGGATGAAAGAGGCGAGCAAGATGAAGATGATGGCGAATGGGCGGCTCAAAGCAAATTCCCGAATGTCCAACTGCTTCTGCAGGTCTGTCCAGCCATCAACCTGCTCAGGCAGGGCAGCGTATGCTGAGGACCCAGGCCCAGTGGCACAGGCCTCCTCTTCACCTACACTAGGGGAGTGCCAGGCCCACTGAGGAGGAGGGTGGCTCTGCTTCCACATCATCCCCTCAGCACCTCTCAGTCCACTGGCTCCAGCACATACGTGATGGCCTGGGAAGGCAGAACACACCTGGCTGGGGATGCTACTGACCAACATGCCTCGAGGTCTCTTTTCTCAAGGCCTCCCAACCCTCCCAGAAAGACACTGCCTCTCTGCCAGGCCCACCTTCGAAAAGACCCCACTCTTTCCAGAGTCCAGCAGAATCTAAATTTCTAGATTTGGGTTTTACATGCTTCTTCTAGGTGGATTTGTGACAGCCGGTTCCCCACAAGGCTATGTGACATGGGTTTCATTTATAAATTAAACTGAATCCAAATGAATTATTATTTGAGACCTCTGCAAAGTTTGATCACCCTGTGAGACATGTAGAAGCACTCTAAGGAATCACAGGCCTAGAGGGATGGAGCCCTGTGCAGGGTGCTGGCTTGTGATAGGGAACAGACCCCAGCTTCCCTGGTCCCAACTGAGTACCTGGACATGAGGAAAGCCCCATGTGAGGCCCCACATGTCCACACACTCACACCACCTAGGCTGTCCCTTCCCAAGGCCCCTGCCCTCACCACTGTTCCCAAACACAGTACCATGGCCAAGCTGAAGAGGGTGAAGAAAGCCGCACCCAGGTTCCCCCAGTTATCGTGGTCACCGTTGTCTGCAGATCCAAACTGGCAGAAGCCCAAGACAGCAAAGATGAACATGAGGAGGAAGAGCAGGAGGAGCACAGAGGCCACAGGGTAGATTGTCTGTCCCATGGCAGTGATCACCGTCTGCAAGGCAGGGACACTGTGGTAGGTGAGGGTGCCACTGGGCTGGGTGGGGTCCAGGGACAGAGGTCCATTCTGCCCAGTTCACAGCTGTCCCTAGCAACTGGTGCCAGGGACAAATGCACATGTCATATGGGGCAAGACTTACGCTCAATAAGGGTGGGTGGGTGGGTGGGTGGGTTGGTTGGTTGGATAAACTAACAAATTAATGAAGTGAATCAGAACTGTGCCCAGATTGAGGGCTGGATCCATTTAACAGTGCTTCACCAATGTCTGACATCCACTCTCAGTCAATTCTCTCAGGTCTGAGGTGACCACTCCACTTGAACCCCAACCTGACTGTGCGGTCATCTCAGGGCATCCTGCTCCTGCTTCTCAGCTGAGGGCCAGCCCTGAATGCTTTCTGCCCCAGGCCCAGGAGGAGTAGGGGAGCGACCCTGGGAGTGAGTATACAGAGGGCCAAGAGGAATGTGGCTCCCTGGTCCTTGTCGGCCCCATCTTCACACGTAGGTCCCTGTCTTGTAACCTCAGTCTTGCCCCATATGACATGTGCATTTGTCTTATCTCCCCACTACATTGCCCATTTCTGGGAGCACCATGTATGACTGCTTATTCATTCTTCCTGCTCTGGAGTCTTGCATGCAGTAGGCACTCAATGCATGTTCACCTACCTAGACGTTTCACAGACATAACTTCAAGGTAGGTAGGTGTTATCATTCTTCCCATTTCAAAATGAGCGGTCACAGGCTCAAAGAAGCAAACTGTCTTGGCCAGGGTCACACTCCAACACAATGGCAGAGCTGTGACCAACTCTCAAGGCCTTTGCCCCATGCCACCACCTTCAACCACTAATGACCCTGAGCACAGAGACTGTTTACTGGCTTAGTACTAGGAAAGGAGGTCCTTAGAGCTAAGAAACAAGGCAGTACAGTTTGGACAGTTTGGGGTAACCTGGGAAACAGAGAGACAGTCCCAGAGCCCTGGGCTGCCCTGCGTGTGGAACGGTTTGGCGCTACCTGCAGGGGTGAATGCACACCAGATGCCTCCCATCTCTCCTTGGGAAAAGAAAATAAGTGTTTTTGGATTAATTGCAAAAGAGCTGAGATTTTTTTTTTTTTGAGACAGAGTCTTGCTCTGTCGCCTAGGCTGGAGTGCAGTGGCGCGATCTCGGCTCACTGCAAGCTCCGCCTCCCGGGTTCACGCCATTCCCCTGCCTCAGCCTCCTGAGTAGCTGGGACTACAGGCGCCCGCCACCACACCTGGCAATTATTTTTTTATTTTTTGTATTTTTAGTAGAGATGGGGTTTCACGTGTTAGCCAGGATGGTCTTGATCCCCTGACCTTGTGATCCACCCACCTTGGCCTCCCAAAGTGCTGGGATTACAGGTGTGAGCCACCACGCCCGGCCGAGATTTTTTTTTTCTTAATGCCTTCCTCCCCACTAAACAGAGGCAGAACTTCTTTCCCAAGGACTAAGATGAAAGCAGTAAATCCTCATGAGAAAAGCTGTGATGAGATGTAGTCTGCAGATCAGGTTTTTAGTGGGAAGAGAGGAACACTGGGTGGTAGAACCCAAAGCCTGTGCAGAAGGGTTGCGGGGAGGCCTGGCTGGGCCTCCTACCTCCAGGCCAGCCCACAAGCTGGTGCCACCTGAGGTCCAAGCTGAGTAACCTTTAGAGCAGCAGTGGAGGAACAGACACGCTCTCCTGGGAGCCCCATATAGGACCCATGACAGCTGGATTTGGCCAAGTTCTTTAAGCACAATCCACGCAGGCCCTCTAGGGCACAGTCCAGAAAGGTACAGAAATCCAGTCCTAAGAGAGGGTTGCCCAGTTCCCCTTAGGCCAGTAGCTCCCTCCTGAGGAAGTCCTAAGCTTTTGAGGCCCATGGTGTGGCCCCCATTGGATGTGTGATTTTGAATTCCCAAATCCTTTTGCGGGGGGCAACTCCCTGTACCCAGTTCAGCTCTCCCAGGCTCTGGATCAAGCCACAGCCCTGGAGCATTCTGGATGTGGAAACGAGCTCCAGGCAAGGCAGGTACCCAGGCCCAGTGCTTGGAGGGAGCCCTCCTACACAGCCCCTTGGATGTGTGGAAGATGATCTGGCAGGGAGGAAGGGGGACTGATGCTCACACCACAGCCCAGCATCTGAAGGTTGTTTCCAGGCTGAAACACAGATGAACATTTGCACATCTCTGTGCAAAACAACATTTCCTCATGGTGCAGGTTTATTGTCATGAGGTAGAAGGCAGAGTGTCATTTTAATCAATCAGGGGTCAGGAGCCAAGAAGGTGCCAGAGTGCCATCTCTGGGCTCTGAGATTGTAGCCCTTTATTTAAGGGCTCCTTTAGACTTGAATTAATACAAATTAGCTCAGAGGTGCAAGTGCCGACCATGGGCAGGTCCAGCTCCCCCTGGCCAGCAGGCCAGCCAACATTCAGAGGGCATGTTATCCAGGGTCACTTCTGTGCCTCTGGCACTCTGAGGTCCTATGACATCCCAAGGCTACAGGACAGCCACAGCTCAGGGTGGTTGGTGATCCCCAGGGAATCACTCTAGGATGCAAGGCCCTGCTTAATGACAGAAAACCCATGAGGCCAAAGCTGGGGTGCATGCATGTGTGCCTGTTGCCTCTGCATGCCCAGGGTCTCTGTGCATGCCTACAAGGACAAAAGGCTGAGCAGTCCCCAAGCAGGCCAGCTTGCTCTGGGATACAGCCCTTGGCTAGCAGGAGCCTCTGCCACAACACAGCAAAGACAGGTGCACTGAGCCAGCAGCCAGTGTCCACAGCCTTGAGGTGCCGGTCTAGTCACTGCCCCTGCCCCTTTCTTCCAAGATGGAAACCCTCCCTGCCACCAGTCCTTCCTGCTTCCCTCCTCTCCTGGCCTCATCTGAAAGTCCTCTATCAGCAGAGGACTTCACAACCCAGCTCCCCTCTCCAAGAAGGCTGCCTATCCCTAACAGCCCTCAGATTCAGGGGACCACCATCTGCCTTATCCTGGGATCCCCTGTTTTCACAGGCACAGCCCCAGCTTTTGGGCAGGGCCAACCTTCCAGCTTCCCCCTCTCCCTCATGTCTTAAAATCTCTGCCTCCAGATTCAGTACCTCCTTCTCCAGCCAACCCTGCTGTCAGCCTGGGGGCCTTCCACATCTTTATGGAAGATGCCAGGCCTCTTTACCCCTGGGCTTCCCTCTCTAGTAACCCTGGTGCCACTCCTGGCCCCTGCTCCCTTGGTGCCCAACACCTGGAAAAACCAGATCACACTTCCCACTGCCAGATCCCGCCCTTGCTCTGGGGTGCCCACCTGACCATGAACATCTCGGGCCTCCAGTCTTCTTTACCTTCCACCTTCCTTCCTCTCGTCCCTGTTGACTCCAGTGCCCAGCACCTTACATACTTCCTTCCTTCTAGGACACATTGCAAGGTCTGTCTGTAACCTGAAAAATGGGGAGCTACCCTCAGGCTTGAAACCTAGGGTGCTGCAATTGGATGTGCACTTTCAAGATCCTCCCCCCGCTGCTGGGGCATTTCTGTTCCAGGGCTCCCAGTAGTGTGGGACGCCATTGCAGGAATCCAGGTAAGGCTGATGGTGACAGGGATGAAGAGATGTGGACAAGTCAATAACCACCGAGGAGGTCACACAACAAAGCTTGAGAGAGGAGTCTAAGTAGACAGTCAAATTTATGACTTGGCAACTGAATGCGGGTGGGGAACCCCTCTTTACCAAGAGATGAAATACTGGAGGAGATGATGGCCGAATAGGAAAAGCTCCAGTCTATAGCTCCCAGCGTGAGTGATGCAGAAGACGGGTAATTTCTGCACTTCCAACTGAGGTACCAGGTTCATCTCACTGGGGCTTGTCAGACAGTGGGTGCAGGACAGTGGATGCAGGTCACCGAGCGAGAGCCGAAGCAGGGGGAGGCATCGCCTCACCTGGGAAGCACAGGGGTCAGGGAATTCCCTTTCCTAGCCAAGGGAAGCTGTGACAGATGGCACCTGGAAAATCAGGTCACTCTCACCCTAATACTGTACTTTTCCAATGGTCTTACCAAATGGCACACCAGGAGATTATATCCCACGCATGGCTCAGAGGGTCCCGCACCCACTGAGCCTCACTCATTGTTAGCACAGCAGTCTGAGATCGAACTGCAAGGTGGCAGCGAGGCTGGGGGAGGGGCACCCACCATTGCTGAGGTTTGAGTAGGTAAACTGGTGGAGTCCACTGCAGCTCAAGGAGGCCTGCCTGCCTCTGTAGACTCCACCTCTGGGGGCAGGGAATAGCTGAAAAAAGGCAGCAGAAACTTCTGCAGACTTAAATGTCCCTGTCTGACAGTTTTGAAGAGAGTAGTGGTTCTCCCAGCATGGAGTTTGAGATCTGAGAAGGGATAGACTGCCCCCTCAAGTGGGTCCCTGACCCCCAAGTAGCCTAACTGGGAGGTAGCTCCCAGTAGGGGCCAACAGACACCTCACATGGCTGGGTGCCCCTCTGAGATGAAGCTTCCAGAGAAACAATCAGGCAGCAACATTTGCTGTTCTGCAATATTTGCTATTCTGCAGTCTCCACTGGTGATACCCAGGCAAACAGGGTCTGGAGTGGACTTCCAGCAAACTCCAACAGACCTGCAGCTGAAGGTCCTGACTGTTAGAAGGAAAACTAACAAACAGAAAGCCAAAACCCCATCTGTATGTCACCATCGTCAAAGACCAAAGGTAGATAAAACCACAAAGATGGGGAGAAACCAGAGCAGAAAAGCTGAAAATTCTAAAAATCAGAGCACCTCTTCTCCTCCAAAGGAATGCAGCTCCTCGCCAGCAACAGAACAAAGCTGGACGGAGAATGACTTTGACGAGTTGAGAGAAGAAGTCTTCAGACGATCATAATTCTCCGAGCTAAAGAAGGATGTTCAAACCCATCACAAAAAAGCTAAAAACCTTGAAAAAAGATTAGATGAATGGCTAACTAGAATAACCAGTGTAGAGAAGTCCTTAAATGACCTGAAGAAGCTGATAATCAGGCACAAGAACTATGTGAAGCATGCACAAGCTTCAGTAGCTGATTCGATCAACTGGAAGAAAGGGTATCAGTGATTGAAGATCAAATGAATGAAATGAAGTGAGAAGAGAAGTCTAGAGAAAAAAAAATGAAATAAACAAACCTCCAAGAAATATGGGACTATGTGAAAAGACCAAATCTACGTCTGATGGGTGTACCTGAAAGTGATGGGGAGAAGGGAACTAAGTTGGAAAACACCCTTCAGGATATTATCCAGGAGGACTTCCCCAACCTAGCAAGGCAGGCCAACATTTAAATTCAGGAAATACAGAGAACACCACAAAGATACTCCTCAAGAAGAGCAACTCTAAGACACATAATTATCAGATTCACCAAAGTTGAAATGAAGGAAAAAATGTTAAGGGCAGCCAGAGAGAAAGATTGGGTTATCCACAAAGGGAAGCCCATCAGACTAACAGCGGATCTCTCGGCAGAAACTCTACAAGCCCAAACAGAGTGGGAACCAATATTCAACATTCTTAAAGAAAAGAATTTTCAACCCAGAATTTCATATCCAGCCAAACTAAGCTTCATAAGTGAAGGAGAAATAAAATCCTTTACAGACAAGCAAATGCTGAGAGATTTTGTCACCACCAGGCCTGCTTTACAAGAGCTCCTGAAGGAAGCACTAAACATGGAAAGGAACAACTGGCACCAGCCACTGCAAAAACATGCCAAATTGTAAAGACCATTGATGCTAGGAAGAAACTGCATCAACTAACAAGCAAAATAACCAGCTAACATCATAATGACAGGATCAAATTCACACAAAACAATTTTAACCTTAAATGTAAATGGGCTAAATGCTCCAATTAAAAGGTACAGACTGGCAAATTGGATAAAGAGTCAAGACCCATTAGTGTGCTGTATTCAGGAGACCCATCTCACATGCAGAGACACACATAGGCTCAAAATAAAGGGATGGAGGAAGATCTACCAAGCAAACGGAAAACAAAACAAAAAAAAAAAAAGCAGGGGTTGCAATCCTAGTCTCCAATAAAACAGACTTTAAACCAATAAAGATCAAAAGAGACAAAGAAGGCCATTACATAATGGTAACGGGATCAACTCAACAAGAAGAGTTAACTAACCTAAATATATATGCACCCAATACAAGCACCCATATTCATAAAGCAAGTCCTTAGAGACCTACAAAGAGACTTAGACTCCCACACAATAATAATGGGAGACTTTAACACCCCACTGTCAACATTAGACAGATCCACGAGACAGAAAGTTAACAAGGATATCCAGGAACTGAACTCAGCTCTGCATGAAGCAGACCTAATAGGCATCTACAGAACTTTGCACCCCAAATCAACAGAATATACATTCTTCTCAGCACCACATTGCACTTATTCCAAAATTGACCACATAGTTGGAAGTAAAGCACTCCTCAGCAAATGTAAAAGAACAGAAATTATAACAAACTGTCTCTCAGACCACAGTGCAATCAAACTAGAACTCAGGACTAAGAAACTCAATCAAAACCGCTCAACTACATGGAAACTGAACAACCTGCTCCTGAATGACTACTGGGTACATAACGAAATGAAGACAGAAATAAAGATGTTCTTTGAAACCAATGAGAACAAAGACACAACATACCAGAATCTCTGGGACACATTTAAAGCAGTGTGCAGAGGGAACTTTATAGCTCTAAATGTCCACAAGAGAAAGCAGGAAAGATCTAAAATTGACACCCTAACATCACAATTAAAAGAATTAGAGAAGCAAGAGCAAACACATTCAAATGTTAGCAGAAGGCAAGAAATAACTAAGATCAGAGCAGAACTGAAGGAGATAGAGACACAAAAAAAGCCCTTCAAAAAGTCAATGAAACCAGGAGCTGGTTTTTTGAAAAGATCAACAAAATTGATAGACTGCTAGCAAGACTAACAAAGAAGAAAAGAGAGAAGAATCAAATAGATGCAATAAAAAATGATAAAGGGGTTATCACCACCGATCCCACAGAAATACCAACTACCATCAGAGAATACTATAAACACCTCTATGCAAATAAACTAGAAAATCTAGAAGAAATGGATAAATTCCTGGACACATACACCCTTCCAAGACTAAACCAGGAAGAAGATGAATCCCTGAATAGACCAATAACAGGCTCCAAAATTGAGGCAATAATTAATAGCCTACCAACCAAAAAAAGGCCAAGACCAGACGGATTCATAGCCGAATTCTACCAGAGGTATAAGGAATGGTACCATTCCTTCTGAAACTATTCCAATCAATACAAAAAGAGGGAATCCTCCCTAACTCATTTTATGAGGCCAGCATCATCCTGAACCAAAGCCTGGCAGAGACACAACAAAAAAGAGAATTTTAGACCAATATCCCTGATGAACATTGATGCAAAAATCCTCAATAAAATACTGGCAAACCAAATCCAGAGCACATCAAACAGTTTATCCACCATGATCACGTGGGCTTCATCCCTGGGATGCAAGGCTGGTTCAACACATGCAAATCAGTAAATGTAATCCATCATATAAACAGAACCAAAGACAAAAACCAAAAGATTATCTCAATAGATGCAGAAAAGGCCTTCAACTAAATTCAATAGCCCTTCATGCTAAAAACACTCAATAAATTAGGTATCGATGGGACGTATCTCAAAATAATAAGAGCTATTTATGACAAACCCACAGCCAATATCATACTGAATGGGCAAAAATTGGAAGCATTCCCTTTGAAAACTGGCACAAGACAGGGATGCCCTCTCTCACCACTCCTATTCAACATAGTGTTGGAAGTTCTGGCCAGGGCAATCAGGCAGGAGAAAGAAATAAAGGGTATTCAATTAGGAAAAGAGGAAGTCAAATTGTCCCTGTTTGCAGATGACATGATTGTATATTTAGAAAACCCCATTGTCGCAGCCCAAAATCTCCTTAAGCTGATAAGCAACTTCAGCAAAGTCTCAGGATACAAAATCAATGTGCAAAAATCACAAACATTCCTATATGCCAGTAACAGACAGAGAGCCAAATCATCAGTGAACTCCCATTCACAATTGCTTCAAAGAGAATAAAATACCTAGGAATCCAACTTACAAAGGATGTAAAGGACCTCTTCAAGGAGAACTAAAAACCACTGCTCAACAAAATAAAAGAGGACACAAACAAATGGAAGAATGTTCCATGCTCATGGATAGGAAGAATCAATATTGTGAAAATGGCCATACTGCCCAAGGTAATTTATAGATTCAATGCCATCCCCATTAAGCTACGAAAGACTTTCTTTGCAGAATTGGAAAAAAACTACTTTAAAGTTCATACGGAACCAAAAAAGAGCCCGCATTGCCAAGACAATCCTAAGCAAAAAGAACAAAGCTGGAGGCATCATGCTACCCGACTTCAAACTACACTACAAGGCTACAGTAACCAAAACAGCATGGTACTGGTACCAAAACAGAGATATAGACCAACGGAACAGAATAGAGCCCTCAGAAACAATACCACACAACTACAACCAATTGATCTTTGACAAACCTGACAAAGCAAGAAATGGGGAAAGGATTCCCTATTCAATAAATAGTGCTGGGAAAACTGGCTAGCCATATGTATAAAGCTGAAACTGGATCCCTTCCTTAAACTTTATACAAAAATTAATTCAAGATGGATTAAAGACTTAAATGTTGCACCTAAAACTATAAAAACCCTAGAAGAAAACCTAGGCAATACCATTCAGGTCATGGGCATGGGCAAGGACTTCATGTCTAAAACACCAAAATAATTGCAACAAAAGCCAAAATTGACTAATGGGATCTAATTAAACTAAAGAGCTTCTGCACATCAAAAGAAACTACCATCAGAGTGAACAGGCAACCTACAGAATGGGAGAAAATTTTTCCAATCTACCCATTTGACAAAAGGTTAATATCCAGAATCTACAAAGAACTCAAACAAATTTACAAGAAAAAATCAAACAACCCCATCAAAAAGGGGGTAAAGGATATGAACAGACACTTCTCAAAAGAAGACATTCATGCAGCCAACAGACACATGAAAAAATGCTCATCATAACTGGCCATCAGAGAAATGCAAATCAAAACCACAATAAGATAAGATACCATCTCACACCAGTTAGAATGGCGATCATTAAAAAGTCAGGAAACAACAGGTGCTGGAGAGGATGTGGAGAAACAGGAACACTTTTACACTGCTGGTGGGAGTGTAAACTAGTCCAACCATTGTGGAAGACAGTATGGCGATTCCTCAAGGATCACAAACTAGAAATACCATTTGACCCAGCCATCCCATTACTGGGTATATACCCAAAGGATTATAAATCATGCTGCTATAAAGACACATGCACATGTATGTTAATCACGGTACTATTCACAATTGCAAAGACTTGGAACCAACCCAAATGCCCATCAATGATAGACTGGATTAAGAAAATGTGGCACATATACACCATGGAATACTATGCAGCCATAAAAAGGATGAGTTCATGTCCTTTGTAGGGACATGGATGAAGCTGGAAACCATCATTCTCAGCAAACTATCACAAGGACAGAAAACCAAACACCGCATGTTCTCACTCATAGGTGGGAATTGAACAATGAGAACACTTGGACACAGGAAGGGGAACATCACACACCGGGGCCTGTCATAGGGTGGGGGTACGGGGGAGGGATAGTATTAGGAGATATACCTAATGTAAATGATGAGTTAATGGGTGCAGCACACCAACATGGCACATGTATACCTATGTAACAAATCTGTACATTGTGCACATGTACCCTAGAACTTAAAGTATTAGAAAAAAAAAAAAAGAAAGAAAAAAAAAAAAAGAAATGAGGAGAAGCCAGGGTTTGGGATTTGAGGTTGGGGATGGGGATGAGTGACAAGTTCAGTTTAGACACATCAAATTTGAGAAGCCTGTGAGATGCCCAGGGTGCAGTTGGGTCTAAAGGTCAAAGAGAGAGGGGTAGGCAGGTGGAGGGTCCTGGAAAGTGGAAAAGATCACCCAGAGAGGATGTGCAGGGGGAGCAGAGGAGGAGAACTCAGGGACCATCCTGAGAAAACAGCATGTATGAGCCAGGCAAAGGATAAACACTCCTGACAAGTCAGGCTGGAGGAAAACCAAGAGAAAGGAGTGACAAGGATGCCAAGGGAACTGGCCACTGGATTTGAAGACAAGGAGGTTGCTGGCAACCTCAGAGAGGCTAGATATTCTGGAGTGTAGGGAAAGCAGCTAGGGCATAAATGACGGACAGGGAAGTGGGACTGGAAGTACAGACACTTTTCCCCAGAAGGTTCGCCATGAAGAGAAGGAGAGGGAAGGCTGGATTGCGTTGTTTGAGAGGGGACACACACAGGCAGGCGCTGGCTTACATGACAGCAAGAAACAAACGAAGGTGTGTGCATGGCAGGGGAGACCTCTAACGTTCCCCTTCTCTTCTCTACCCAGGCCTGGGGCTCCCAGAATGTGGGGCCAGGCCCTAGAGAGCAAGCCACCCAAGCCCAGGCGAGGGGCAGCCCCTGGCAGGACAGGTCAACACACCCCGACTGAACACAGGAACCCAGACCAGCCCCCGCCTGGAGAAGCATGGACACTGGGTGCAGAGCTAGGTAAACCTACTGTGCACAGGACAAGTGCCTGAGGGCACGATTCAGGGCGGGGGGGGGGGGGGCAGCCCTGAGGTTCTTTCTGAAGCCTCTGAGTCAAGGGAATGTTGGTCACTCCATGGTTTTCAGCAACCCAGAAAGACTTCTCAGCAGCAGTAGCCCTTCCAGAGCCACCTTACAGAAGCACAGAGACTATTCCCAGCAAGACAGCAGCAGACTCTCAGCTGTTTGGGGACAGCAGCTAGTGGCCTGGGCCACCAAAAAGCTGAGGCGTCCTAGGTATGTAGTTCAAAGGATGTGCAGCATAAGAAAATCAGGCACTTTGCAGCACGAGAGAGAGGAAAAGTTCAGATGTGGCCTCTGGAGTCAGACACACCTTTCAAATCTCAGCTCTGACATTTCACCACTGGGTGATCTCAATTTCCTCATCTGTAAAATGGAGCTAATGATACCGTTCTTAGAATTGTTTTAAGATTAAATGAGATAATATTGGTAAAGATCAACCTGCCACACACGTTGGACTCAACAACTGGAAGTCATTATTTCCTTAGGGTCTTCGGGGCAAATGGGCCTACAGCCTGCCCTCCCAGCACCATGGCACCCCCAGCACACTCACCCGCATGCCCCGGCTATAGCTGATAAGCTTGAGGACGCGCAGGGACTGCAGGCCTTCAACGATATGCATGTAAGTGAACTGTCTGCCCATGAGCTCGCGGACGGTATAGGGGAGAAGCATAATGATGATAATGATCGCATCCAGTAGGTTGTAGCCGTCCTTCCAGTAGTTGATGGGGTCCACATAGAGCTTCATGGACAACTCAGATGTGCAGATGGACATAAAGAAGATCTCCGAGAGCTACAGGGGTAGCAAGGGTTGGAGAAGTCAGACCGAGCTGCACAGCCCTAGAGCTCTGGCCTGCTCCCTGCCTGAGCCCTGGAAGGGGTGCTCCTATGTCACCCATGTAAGAGAGAAATCCAGGCAGAGTTCCTGGCACACAGCGGACGCTTAGTGTGCCTGACTCCCTTCCCCTTCTCTGTCCTTCCTACCCTGTGGCCCTATGCCTGGGGCTGGGTGTGACCCTGGGTGCTTGGGAATGACCGCCTGGCAGACAGAATGACTGCAGAGGCTCCAGCATACTGCAACTCCACCTGAATATAAGGTTTCCCAAGGGAAGGTCCCAAGAGTTTTCTGACCAACCTGAATATACAAACTTTGAGGAATATAGATGAAATACACAGATATCTACTTATGTTTAATCTATTAACTTAATCATACATATTCAATCTGTTTCTGAAGAATATCTTTTAGTTTATGAACCAATCTTCTTCAAATTCTTTTCATGCATCTACAACTCTAATGGCTTTGTTTTTACCAAGAAGTACTCTTTGTGTCATCTAAGTGTTTCCTTCCCATCACATCTTGACTATCACGCAAATCCATTCACTCACTGGAAGAGCTGTGATTGAGCACCCACCCTGTACCAAGCAAACATCATTTTAGGCACTGGGAAATGCAACAATGAGTCAGACAGAAAATGTCCAGCCCCCAGGAAGCTTACAGTCTAGTAGGAGAGACAGAAATAAATGCTGGAACAAATGTATATAGAATATAATGTCAGGCAGGAAGGAAAATAAACCAGCCAAAGGAGATAAAGGGACTCACCAGGTTGGAGGAGAAGAGGCAGTCCTAGCAGCTATTTTAGAAAAGATGGAAGCAACCAAACACAGAAGGACAAATATCACATGTTCTCACTCATCTGTGGGAGCTAAAACAGTGGATCTCATGAAGATAAAGAGTAGACTGGTGGTTACCAGAGGCCAGGAAGGGCAGGGAATGAAGAGGGGTTGGTTAATGGTTACAAATATACACTGAGAAGAAATAAGACCTAATGTTCAATAGATCAATAAAGTGACTATAGTTAACATCAATCTATTGTGCATTTCAAGATAACTAGAAGAGAATAATTCAAATGTTCCTAGCATAAGAAAAAGATAAACATTTAAGGCAATTATCCTGATTTGATTATATGAATGTATCAAGTTATCATATGTAGCCCAAAATATGTATATCTAATATGTATTGGAAGGAAAGAAGGAAGGAAGGAAGGAAGGAAGGAAGGAAGGAGGGAGGAAAGGAAAAAAAAAGGAAGGGAGGGAGGGAGGGAGGCAGGGAGGGAAAGAAAGGTGGTCAACAGAGGTTTCGCTGAAGGCAGGAATCGAGACAAAATAAAAACTGAGGGGAACACTTTGAGGAAGTGAAGGAATGGTGAGTCCAAGAGCCCGAGGGAGAAAAAGAGGCTGTTCAAGGAACAGCAAAGTCAGCAGGGCTAGAACAGAAACAGGGAGAGCAGAGCAGGAGAGGTGGTTAGACAAGCAAACTGTCATGCCTTGTAGGCCTGGTGAGGACTTTGAATTTTAATCTCAGCCTCGGAGAATTTTGAGGAAGGAAGTGATCTGAACTAATTTACGTTTTTAAGATATCTCAAAATGATTCTTGTATGTTTTATTGTACACATGTCTAAAGTATCTCTCAGATATATACCTAGGAGTGGAATTACTGTGTTGTAGGATATGAATGTCTTAACTTCACTATATATTGGCAAATTGTTTTCTGAAGTTATTGAACCAATATACTTTAATATCAGCAATGTTCCTCTTGTTCTACATCCTTGCTAACACTTTGACTATCAGACTTCATCAATCTGACGAATATGAAATAGTATCCTATTTTTAAATTTTCGTTTCTCTAATTATGAATAAACTTGGGCATTTTTATATATTTAAATTATGAATTGCCTGTTTCTAATCTTTTGCCAAATTTTCTGATGGATTGTTTTGTCTTTTTCTTATTGATCAGGAAGACATCTTTTATACATTTTGAATCCTAATGCTTTGCCTGTTATATGTGTTACAAATATCTTCTCCCACACCAACTTATCACATTGACTTTTCACCTTTTTTATAGTTTTTGTTTGTTTGTTTGAGATAGAGTCTCACTTTGTCACCCAGGCTGGAGTGCAGTGGCATGATCTCAGCTCACTGCAACCTCTGCCTCCCAGGTTCAAGCGATTCTCTTGCCTCAGCTTCCCAGGTAGCTGGGATTACAGGCGCCTGCCACCACGCCCGGCTAATTTTTGTATTTTTAGTAGAGATAGGGTTTCACCATGTTGGCCAGGCTGATCTCAAACTCCTGATCTCAAGTGATCTGCCCGCGTCGGCCTCCCAAAGTGCTGGGATTACAGGTGTGAGCCACCATGCCTGGACAGTTTCATATGTTTATAATTATATCTTCCACGCAGGTAAACCATATAGTCCAGGTTTGTTTGTTTTGGGTAGTAGAAATTTTAAACTAAGACAATGCTTTATAGCCATTAAAGGATATATAATTTTTATTTCAGGTTTTTGCTTTCTTATTGAGAGTCAGTTTTATAATTTTTTTAAGAAAATTATCTATTTCAGCTAGGTTTTCAAACTTATTGGCATAAAATTGTGAGATTTCTGATATCTACTGTATCTATCCCTTTTTAATTCCTAATTTAGGGCTTCTATTTATTTTGATCGTCTCATAAACAAAGTTCTTTATTTTATAATTATTTTCTGAGAGCTAACTTTTGGTTTTGTTGATACTTTCTAGATATATTCTATTGAATCTTCATTTTCTCTTTCATCAATTTCTACTCTTATCTTTACTATTTCCTTCTTTCTACTGTTTTTGGTGTTATTCTGTGGCTCTTCTCCCAACAGTTCAGCTCATTAATTTTTAAAATTGAGATATCATCTGACAAAGGGCTAATTTCCAGAATCTACAAAGAACTCAAACAAATATACAAGAAAAAAACAAACAACCCCATCAAAAAGTGGGCAAAGGATATGAACAGACATTTCTCAAAAGAAGACATTCATACAGCCAACAGACACATGAAAAAATGCTCATCATCACTCGCCATCAGAGAAATGCAAATCAAAACCACAATGAGATACCATCTCACACCAGTTAGAATGGC
>NC_045437.1:154881624-154936969 GCF_002776525.5 Piliocolobus tephrosceles
TTGCATTGGGGAGTTATACCTGATATAAATGATGAATTGATGGGAGCTGACGAGTTGATGGGTGCAGCACACCAACATGGCACATGTATACATATGTAACAAACCTGCACGTTATGCACATGTACCCTAGAACTTAAAGTATAATAAAAATAAAAAATATATATAAAAAAATAAAAAATAAAAAATAAAAAAATAAAAATAAAAATAAACAAAATTGAGATATCATTCAAATACCACAAAATTCACTATTTTTAAGTGTAGAATTTAGTAGTGTTTTTTTGTTTGTTTTAGTTTTTAGTATTTTGTACCTTTTTACTGTGGTAAAATATACATTAAATGTATCATTTTTAACCATTTTAAGATGTACAATTCAGTGGCACTAAGCACATTCACAATATTGTACAACTATCACTAGCATTTCCAGAAGGATTTTATCATCCCAAATGGAAACTCTGTACCCAATAAACAGTAAGTTCTCATTGCCCTCTCCCTGCAACCCTAGGTAATCTCTAGTCTACTCTCTGATGGTATGAATTTGCCTATTCTAGGTATCTCATATGGGTGAAATCATATAATATTTGTCCCTTTGTGTCTGGCTTATTTCACTTCATGGAATGTTTCCAAGGTTCATTCCACCTTGTGGCACAGGGAACAGAATAGCAGAATTCTATTTCTAGCATGTGTTGGTTTCTGACTTAAAAATATAATTCTATTCCTTTTTAAAGATGAATAATATAGCATTGTATGCATCTACCATATTTTGTTTATCTATTCATCTATTGATGGACATTTAGGCTGCTTCCACCTTTTGACTATTGTGAATAATGCAGTTATGAACATGTATGCACATACAAGTATCTGAGTCCCCGCTTTCCAATCTTTTGTGTATATACCCAGAAATGGAATTGCTAGATCATGGAATACTATGTTTAACTTTTTGAGGATCTGCCAAACTGTTTTCCACAGTAGTTGTCCCATTGTTACACTCCCACAAGCAATGCAGAATAGTTCTAATTTATCTACATCTTCACCAACACTTGTTATTGTCCATTTGTTGTTGTTGCTTGTTTGTTTGTTTTTTGAGACGGAGTCTTGCTCTGTCGCCCAGGCTGGAGTGCAGCAGCATGATCTTCTCACTGCAACCTCTGCCTCCCAGGTTCAAGCGATTCTCCTGCCTCAGCCTCTCGAGTAGCTGGGATTACTGGCACCCGCCACCACATCTGGCTAATTTTTGTATTTTCAGTAGAGATGAGGTTTCACCATGTTGGCCAAACTGGTCTCGAACTCCTGATCTCAACTGATTCACTCGCCTTGGCCTCCCAAAGTGCTAGGCTTACAGACGTGAGCCCCTGCACCCGGCCCCATTTTTTGTTGTTTTTTAATAATAACTATTCTAATAGGTGTGAAATTGTATCTCATTGTGGTTTTCATTTGCATTTCCCTAATGACTAGTGATGTGAAACATCTTTTCATGTGCTTATTGGCCATTTGTAATATCTACTTTGGAGAAATGTCTATGTAAGTCTTTTGCCCATTTTTAGATTGGGTTGCTTGTTTTGTTGATGCTGTTGAGTTGTAGAAGTTATTTATATATTCTAGATATCAATTCTTTATCAGATATATAATTTGCAAATATTTTCTCTCATTCTATGGATTGTCTTTTCACTTTTTTTTTTTTTTTTCCAAAACAGGGTCTTGCTCTGTCACCCAGGCTGTAGAGTAGTGGCACGACCATGGCTCACTGCAGCCTCAACTTCCCAGGCTCAAGTGATCCTCACACCTCAGCCTCCTAAGTAGCTGGGACCATAGGCACATGCCACCACACCTGGCTAATTTTTGTACTTTTTGCAGACAGGGTTTCGTCAGGTTGGTCGAAACTCAAACTGGGCTCAAGCGATCCTCCCACCTCGGCCTCTCAAAGTGCTGAAACTACAGGTATGAACCACCATACTCAGCCTCTTTTCACCTTCTTGATAGTGTCCTTAGATGCATGAATGTTTTAATTTGATAAAGTCCAATTTGTCTGTTTTTTCTTTTATTGTCTGTCCTTTTAATGTCATGTGTAAGAATCCATTACCAAATCCAAGTTCATGAAGATTTACCCCTTTGTTTTCTTCTAAAAGTTTTAGTTCTTATATTTAGGCTGTTGATTGAGTTTGTTTTTGTACATGGTGTGAGGTAGGTGTCAAACTTCAATCTTTTGCAGGTGAATACCAAGTTGTCCAAATACTATTTGTTGAAGAGACTACTACTTTTCCCCATTGAATGGTCTTGACCCCCTCGTCAAAAAATCAATTGACCATAGATATTTGAATTTATTTCTAGATTCTCAGTTCTATTCCCTTGGTCTATATATCTATCCTATTGCTAGTACCATGCTGTTTTGATTGCTATATCTTGGTAGTCAGTTTTGAAGTCAGCAAGTGCAAGTCCTCCAACTTTGTTCCTTGTTTTCAATATTGTTTTAGCTATTTGGGGCCCTTTCACATCCATATGAATTTGAAGATCTCCTTTTCCATTTCTGCAACAACAAAAAAACTATTGGAATTTTGACAGAAATTGCATTTCATCTGTAGATTGCTTTGAAAAATATTGCCATTTTAACAAGATTAAGTCTTCTCTTCCACGAACACAGGATGTCTTTTCAGTTATTCAAGCCTCTTTATTTCTTTCAGCAATGTTTTGCAGTTTTCAGTATTCATCTCTCACTACCTTAAATTTTTTCCTAGGTATTTTATTCTTTTGGATGCTCTTGTAAAGATAATTTTCTTAATTTCCTTTTCAGATTATTAATTGATAGTGCATAGAAATACAATTGATTTTTTTCAGTTAATACAGCACCGAGAAAAAAAGAAATATAATTGATTTTGTTGTTAATCCTGTGTCTTGCAACTTTGCTGAATTTGTTTAATACCTCTTGTGTGTGTGTGAGTACATGGATTCTTTTAGGATTTCCTATATATATAAGACCAAGTCATCTGCAAATAGAGATACAGGCATGCCTTGTTTTATTGCACTTAACTTTATTGCACTGTGCAGACGCTGCAAGTTTTTCACAAATTTAACTTTTGTGGCAACCCTACATTAAGCAAGTCTATAGGTGTCATTTTTTCCAACAGTGTGTATTCATTTCATGTTTCTATGTCATATTTTGGTAATTCTCACAGTATTTCCAAATTTTTCATTATTATTATATCTATTATGGCTATCTGTGATCAGTGATCTTTGATGTTACTATTGTGAAAGGAAAATATCCTGGGCACTGAAATCACTAAGCTAAAGGGAGAAGTCAAGCTGAGAACTGCGTAGGGCAAACCTGCCTCCCATTCTATTCAAAGTCACCCCTCTACTCACTGAGATAAATGCATATCTGATTGCCTCTTTTGGAGAGACTGATGAGAAACTCAAAAGAATGCAACCATTTGTCTCTTATCTACCTAGGACCTGAAAGCCCTTCTCCCTGCTTAAGCTGTCCCACCTTTCCAGACCAAACCAATGTTCATCTTACATACCTTGAATGATGTCTTATGTCTGCCTAAAATGTATAAAACCAAACTATGTTCTGACCACCTTAGGCATAAGTCATCACGACCTCCTGAGGCTGTGTCACAGGCATGCATCCTCAACCCTGGCAAAATAAACTTTCTAAATTTGCTGAGACCTGTCTCAGATTTTCGGGGTTCACACTGTTTTAATTGCTTGGGATGGCATAAACCGGATCCATATAAGACAACAAACTCAATACATGTGCATGTTCAGACTGCTCCACTGACTAGCCATTCCTCCATCTCTCTCCCTCTGCTGGGGCCTCCTTACTCCGTGAGACATAACAATATTTAAGTTAGGTCAGTTAATAACCCTACAATGATCTCTAAGTGTTCAAGTGAAATGAAGAGTCGCAAGTCTCTCACTTCAAATCAAAAGCTAGAAATAATTAAGCTTAGTGAGGAAAGCATGTTGAAAGCCTAGACCTCTTGCACCAAAAAGTTAGCCAAGTTGGGAATAGAAAGGAAAAGTTCTTGAAGAAAATTTAAAGTGCTATTCTGGTAAACACATAAATGATAAGAAAGCAAAACAGCCCTATTGCTCATATGGAGAAAGTTTTGGCGGTCTGGACAGATCAAACCAGCCACAACATTCCTTATAACCAAGGCCTAATCCAAAGTAAGGCCCTAACTCTCTTCAATTGTTTGAAGTCTGAGAGAGAGAAGGAGGCTGCCGAAGAAAAGCTAAAAGTTAGCAGAGGTTGGTTCTTGAGGTTTGAGAAAATAACGTATCTCTAGAACATAAAAGTACAACATGAAGCAGCAAGTGCTGATAGAGAAGCTGCAATGCCTTACCTAGAAGACCTAGCTAAGAGAGTTGATGAAAGTGGCTACACTCAACAACACATGTTCAATGTGACAAAGTACAAAAAAGCTTTATATCTGAAGAAGAAGCCATCTAGGACTTTCCTAGCTACAGGGGAAAAGTAAGGCCTGGCTTCAAAACTTCAAAGGACAGGCTGAATCTCTTGTTAGGGGGTAATGCAGCTGGTGACTTTAAGTTGAAGCCGGTGCTCATTTACCATTCCAAAAATCCTAGAGCCCTTAAGAATGATGCTAAATCTACTCTGCCTGTGCTCTAGAACTGGAACAACAAAGCCCGGATGACAGCACATTGGTTTACAACATAGTTTATGGAATATTTTAAGCCCACTGTTGAGACATATTGCTCAGAAAAAAAGATTCCTTTCAAAATGTTACTGCCCATTGACAATGCACCTGGTCACCTAAGAGTTCTGGTGGAGATGTATAAAAAGATGAAGAAGTTGTTTTCAGGCCGGCTAATAAAACATCCATTCTGATCAAGGAGTCATTTCAACTTTTAATTCTTATTATTTAAGAAATACATTTCATAAGGCTATAGTGTATGTATTTATAGTATTTATAGACAGTGATTCTTCTGATGGGTCTGGGTAAAGTAAATTGAAAACCTTCTGGAAAGAATTCACCATTCTAGATGCCATTAAGAACATTCAGGAGAGATCAAAATATCAACATGAACAGGAATTTGGAAGAGGTTGATTCCAATCTTCACGATGACTTTCAGGGGTTCAAGACTTCACTGGAGGAAGTAATTGCAGAATTTGTGGAAATAGCAAGTGAACTAGAATTAGAAGTGGAGCTTGAAGATGTGACTAAACTGCTGCAATCTCATGATAAAACTTGAAGAGATGAGGAGTTGCTTTCCATGGGTGAGCAAAGAAACTGGTTTCTTGAGATGGAATCTACACCTGGTGAAGATGCTGTGAAAGTTGTTGAAATGACAACAAAGGATTTAGAATATTCCATGAACTTCGTTGATAAAAGCAGCACAGGGTTTGAGAGGATTGGCTTCAACTTTGAAAGAAGTTCTACTGTGGGTAATAAGTTAACAACCAGCATTACTTGCTACAGAAAAATCTTTCATGAAGGGAAGAGTTGATTGATGTGGCAAACTTCCTTGTTGTCTTATTTTAAGAAATTGCCACAGACACTCCGGCCTTCAGCAACCATCACCCTGATCAGTCAACAGCCATCAACATCAAGGCAAGACCCTCCACCAGCAAAAAGATTGTGCCTTGCTGAAGGCTCAGATTATTGTTGGCATTTTTTAGCAATAAAGTATTTTTAAATTAAGGTATATACTTTTTTTTTAGATCTAATGCTATTGCACACTTAACAGACTCAGTATAATGTAAACTTAACTTTTATATGTACCAGGAAACAAAAAAAAAAATCACATGACTCACTTTACTGTGGTCTGAAACTTAATCCACAATATCTCTGACGCATGTCCATAGCTTTACTTCTTTCTTTTCAATTTAGATGCCTTTTGTTTCTTTTTCTTGACTGATGATTCTGGCTAGAACTTTCAGTACGATGTTAAATCGTGGTGAAAGCAGTCATATTAGTCTTGTTCCTAATCTTAGGGGGAAGACTTTTCGTCTTTCTCAATTAAGTCTGAAACTAACTGTGGGTTTTTTCATAAATGCCCTTTATCAAGTTAAGGAATTTCCTTTCTATTTGTAGTTTACTTTTTTATATATAATGAAAGAATGCTGGATTTCATCAAATGCTTTTTCTACATCAACTGAGGTGAACTTTTTTCCTTCATTCTACTGGTGTATTACATTGACTGATTTTTGTATTTTGAATCACCCTTGCTTTCCTGAGATAAATCCCACTTGATCGTGGTGTATAATCCTGCTAAGTATGCTTCTGGCTGGCTCCAGTTTGTTACTCTCTCAATGACAATTTTTGCATCTATATTCTTAAAGAAGTCTATAGTTTTCTTTTCTTATGATGTTTTGTGCTGGTCTCATGGATAAGCTCAGAAGTCTTCCCTCTTCTCTTTTTTGGTAGAGTTTGGGAAGAACTGGTGTTAGTCTTTCCTTAAATGACTGGTAGAATTCACATGTGAAACTACCTCGTCCTGAGATGTTTCTTTCTTGGGAGGTTTTGGATTACTGATTCAATCTTTTGTTATCCGTTCTGATGGGTCAGTTTTCTATTTTGTCTTGAGTCAATTTGTGTGCTGTCCATTTCACCTAGATTATTTAATTTGTTGGCATATAATTGCTTACGGTATTCTCCTATAACCCTTTTTGCTTCGATAAGGTCAGTAGAAATGTCCCAAATTTCATTTCTGACATTAGTAATTTGAGTCTTATTTTCTTAGTCAATCTAGCTAAAGGCTTGTCAATTTGTTGATCTTTTTAAAGAACCAACTTTTGATTTTGTTCATTTTCTCTATTGTTTCTCTACCCTCTATTTTGTTTATCTCGTTCTAGTACTTTTTTATTTCCTTCCTTCTGCTAGCTTTATCTGCTCTTCTTTTTCTAGTTCCTTAAGGCATAAAGTTAGGTTACTGATTTGAGACCTTTCTTCTTTTCTAATGTTAAGCATTTATAGGTACAAATTTCCCTCTGAACACTGCTTTCACTGCATCCTGTGAATTTTGTTATATTATGTTTTTTATTTTCATCTTATATTTTCTAATTGTCCTTGTGATTTCTTTCTCTGACCCATCAGTTAAGAGTATGCTGTTGGCTGGGCACGGTGGCTCACGCCTGTAATCCCAGCACTTTGGGAGGCTGAGGCAGGTGGATCACCTGAGGTCAGGAGTTCGAGACCAACCTGGCCAACATGGTGAAACCCCGTCTCTACCAAAAAATACAAAAATTAGCTGGGCGCAGTGGCATGTGCCTGTAATCCCAGCTACTTAGGAAGCTGGGGCAGGAGAATTGCTTGAACCCGGGAGGCGGAGGTTGCAGTGAGCTGAGCTGAGGTTGTGCCATTGCACTCCAGCCTGGGAGACAGAGCAAGACTTGGTCTCAAAACAAAAAAAAAAGAGTATGCTGTTTAAGGCCAGGCACGGTGGCTCACACCTGTAATCCCAGCACTTTGGGAGGCCAAGGTGAGTGGATCACCTGAGGTCAGGAGTTTGCAACCAGCCTGACCAACATGGAGAAACCCTGTCTCTACTAAAAATACAAAATTAGCTGGGCATGGTGGCACATGCCTATAACCCCAGCTACTGAGGAGGCTGAAGCAGGAGAATCACTTGAACCCAGGAGTCGGAGGTTGCAGTAAGCTGAGATTGTGTCATTGCACTCCAGCCTGGGCAACAAGAGCCAAATTCTGTCTCAAAAAAAAAAAAAAAAAAAAAGAGTATGCTGTTCAATTTACACATATTTGAAAAATGTAGTCTTCCTCTGTTATTGATTTCTAGTTCTGTTTTATTGTTGTCAGTGAAGATACTTCATCTAATTTTATGTATATGTATATTTAAGTGACTGGTAGAATTCATTATATACATGTATATATATATGGCTGTGTGTGTGTTTCGTGTGTGTGTGTGTGTGTGTTTCTTTTTACATTTTTTTTTTTTTTATTTCAATTGTTTTTTGTTTGGGGGGATTCTGCCTGTTCGTTTGTTTGAGACAAGATCTTGCTCTATCATGTAGTCTGGAATGCAGTGATACAGTCATGGCCCACTGCACCCTTGACTTCCTGGGCTCCAGTGATCCTCCCACATCAGCCTCCCAAGCAGCTAGGACTGCAGGCATGTATTACCACTCCTTTTTTTCTTTTTTTTTTTAATAGATGGGGTCTCATTATGTTGCCCAGGTGAATCTCAAACTCCTGGACTTAAATGATCCTCCCATCTTGGCCTTCCAAGGTGCTGGGATTGCAGATGTGAGCCACTGCCCCTGGCCTATTTCAATACTTTTAGGGGTACACATGGTTTTTGGTTACATGGATGAATTGTGTAGCAAAGAAGTCTGGGATTTTAGACTGCCTACTGGGTGCAATGTACACTACTTGGATGCACCCATCACCCATGTAGGTGTGCATTGTACCCAATAGGTAGTTTTTTGTCCCTCACCCACCTCCAAACCTCCCCCTTCTGAGTTCACTGTCTCCCTACAATGTCCATTACACCATTCTGTATGCCTTTGCATACCCAGAGTTTAGCTCCCACTTATAAGTGAGAATATGCAGTATTTGGTTTTTCAATCCTGAGTTACTTCACTTAGAATAATATCCTCTAATTCCATCCAAGTTGCTGCAAAAGACATTATTTTGTTCTTTTTTAATGCGTGAGTAGTATTTCATCATGTGTATATACCACATTTTCTTTATCCACTCATTAGTTGATGGGCACTTAGGCTGATACCATATCTTTACAACTGTGAATTGCACTGCAATACACATATGCATGCAGACCTGGCACAGTGACTCATGCCTGTAATCCCAGCACTTTGGGAGGCAGAGGTGGGCAGATCATTCAAGGCCAGGAGTTTGAGACCAGCTTGGCCAACATGGCGAAACCCTGTCTCCACTAAAAATACAAAAATTAGCCAGGCGTAGTGGCTTATGCCTGTAATCACAGCTACTCAGGAAGCTGAGGCAGGAGAATCACTTGAACCTGACAGCAGAAGTTGCAGGGAGCTGAGATCGTGCCACTCACTGTACTCCAGCTTGAACAACAGAGCCAGATTCCATCTCAAAAAAAAAAATGCACGCAGGTGTCTGATACAGTGATTTTTTTTTTTTTTTCCTTTGGGGAGATAGTCAGTAGTGGGATTACTGGATTGAATGGTAGATACACTTTTAGTTCTTGGAGAAATCTCCATACTGTTTTCCCATAGAGGTTGTCCTAATTTACATTCCTACCAGCAACGTATAAGCGTTCGCTTTTCACCACATCCACTCCAACATCTATGTTGCTTTTTGACTTCTGAATAATGGCTATTCTGGCTGGGGTAAGGTGGTATCTCATTGTGGTTTTAATTTACATTTCCACGCTGATTAGTGTCATGTGGAGCATTTTTTCAAATGTTTGTTGGCCATTTGTGTATCTTCTTTTGATAAATGTCTATTCATATCCTTTGCCCATTTTTTAATGGGATTTGTTTTTCTTGCTAATTTGCGTTCTTTGTAGATTTTGGATATTAGTCCTTTGTCAGATGCATAATTTGCAAATATTTTCTCCCGCTGTGTATGTTGTCTACTTACTCTGATTATTTCCTTTGCAGAAGCTTTTTAGTTGAATCAGGTCCCATTTATTTAATTTTGTTGTATTTGCTTTTGGGGTCTCAATCGTAAACTGTTTGCCTAGGCCAATGTCCAGAAGAGTTTTTCCCAGGTTGTCTTCTAGAATTTTTATGGTTTCAGGTGTTACATGTAAGTCTTTATTCCATCTTGAGTTAATTTTTGTATATGGTGAGAGACACAGATCCAGTTTCATTCTTCTACGTGTGACTAACCAGTTCTCCCTGCACCATTTATTGAACAGGGTGTCCTTTCCCCAATTTGTGTTTTTGTATGCTTTGAATATTGGTTGGTTGTTAAGTATCTGGCCTTATTTCTGGGCTCTCTATTCTTTTCCATTGCATCTATACATCTACTTTTATACCAGTACCATGCTGTTATGGTTACTATAGCCTTGTAGTATAATTTGAAGTTGGATAATGTGATGCTTCCAGATTTTTTCTTTTTGCTTATGACTGCTTTGATTTCAATATTTAATTTATTGAGATTTGTTGTATGGTTTAATATATAATCTGTCCTGGAGAGTGATCCTTGTGTACTAGAGAAAAATTTTTTTTATCTTCCTGATGAATTGATCCCTTTGTCAATATAATGTCCTTTCTTTTCTCTTAGAACAGTTTTTGCCTTACTATCTATTTTGTCTGATATTAGTATAGCCACCCCAGATGTCTTTTGATTTCTATTTGTTTGGAATATCTTTTTCCATTCTTTCACTTTCAACCTATTTGTATCTTTGGTTTGTTTGTTTCTTTGTTTGTTTGAGACAGAGTCTCACTCTGTCACCCAGGTTGCAGTGCAGTGATGCTATTTCAGCTCACGGCAACCTCTACCACCGAGCTCTAGCGATTCTCATGCCTTAGCCTCCTGGGTAGCTGGGACTACAGGCGTGCACTACCACACCTGGCTAATTTTTGTATTTTTAGTACAGACAGGGTTTTTGCCATGTTGGCCAGGCTGGTCATGACTATTTGTACCTTTGAATCTAAAGTGAGTCTCCTGTAGGCAACATATGATTGGGATTTTAAAAATCTGTTAATCTCTGCCTTTTAATTGGAGAATTTAATCCATTTATATTTAAAGTAATTATAGATAAAGGACACACTTCTGCTGTTTTGCTATTTGTTTTCTATATGACATATATTTTTGTTCCTCAATTCCTCCATTACTGCCTTTTTGTGTATATACCTGAATTTTTGTAGTGTGCCACTTTGATTCCTTTCTCATTTCCTTTTCTGTACAGTTTTTTTGATTGTTCCCTTAGTGCTTACCCTTTGGATCATAATTAACCTCTTAAATGTATAACAATCTATTTTTAATTAATACAACCTTAGCTTCAATAGTATATAACAATTCTGCTCTATACAGCTTCATCTCTCTCCCTTCATGTTTTTGTGATTATAAACTACTCCTTCAAACACGTGTGCCCATTAACTATAACACTGGAATTTTAAGTCATGTATTTTTAAAAAGAGTTACAAACCAAAATATACAATAACACTAGCTTTTGCATTTACTGATGCAGTTGCTTTACCCGAGTTCTTTATTTCTTTGTATGAGTTCAAGTTACTGTCTTGTTCATTTCCACCTACAAAACTACTTTTACCACTTTTTTGAGGGCAGATTTACTAGCAACAAACCCTCTCATTTTTGTTTATCTGGAAGTCTTTACTTCCCCTTCATTTTTGAAGGATAATTTTGCTGAATACGGCATTTCTCATTGACAGTATTTTTTCTTTTATATTTTAAACATGGTATTTCACTGTGTTTTGGCCCCCAAAGTTTCTGAAGAGAAATCAGCTGTTAATCTTATTGAGGTTTCTTGTATGTGACAACTTGCTTATCCCTTGCTGCTTTCAAGATTCTGACTTTATTTTTGGCTTTTGACAGTTTGATTATATGTCTTAGTGTGGCTCTTTTTATGTTTCTCCTTTTTGGAATTCATTGGAATTTCTGGATGTATATATTCATGTCTCTCATCAAATTTGGGGATTTGGGGTCACTATTTCTTTAAACATTCTTTCTGCCTCATTTTCTCCTCTCCTTCTGGAACCCCTATTCTGTGTATGTTAGTATGTTTTATGGTGTCCCACAGTTCTCATAGGCTCTGTTCATTTGTCCTCAATATTTTTTCTTTCTGCTTCTCAAACTGAACAAGTTCAATTGACCTGTCTTCAAGTTCACCAATTCTTTCTTCTACCTACTCAAATCTGTTATTGAATGCCCCTAGATAACCTCCACCTCCCGGGTTCAGGCAATTCTCCTGCCTCAGTCTCCCGAGTAGCTGGGAATACAGGCCCCTGCCACGAAGTCCGGCTGATTTTTGTATTTTTAGTACAGGCAACACTTCACCACATTGGCCAGGCTGGTCTTGAACTCCTGACCTCAAGTGATCCACCCACCTTAGCCTCCCAAATTGCTGTGATTACAGGCATGAGCCACTGCACCTGGCCTCTTTGAGCATTTGTTTTTAAAGCCTTTGTCTAGTAATTCCAATGACTGGGTTTCCTCAGTCATCAAACGGAACGGAAGAGTTTCTGTTCATTTAGCCTGTGTATAAGTCATACATTTTTGTTTCTTTGATTGCTTTATAATATTTTGTTGAAAACTAAATGTTTTAAACATCACAATGTGGTAAGTCTGGAAATCAAATTCTTCCCCCTCCTCATGATTTATTTTTGTTGCTTTATGTGAGTAGTATTTACTTGTTTAATGACTTTTCTAAACTATTTTTGCAAAGAACTATATTCTTTGTTGTGTGTGATCTCTGAAGTCTCTATTCCTTTACTTTCTGGTTAACTAGTGTTTTGACAGGGATTTTCTTTCTATCTATTTTTTGAGATGGAGTCTCACTCTGTCACCCAGGCTGGAGTGCGTGGCACAATTTCAACTCACTGCAACCTCTGCCTCCCAGCTTCAAGCAATTCTCCTACCTCAGCCTCCTGAGTAGCTGGGATTACTTCATGCCTGGCTAATTTTTTTGCATTTTTAGTAGAGACAGGGTTTCACCATTTTGGCCAGGCTGGTCTCGAACTCGTGACCTCAAATGATCCACCTGCCTTGGCCTCCCAAAGTGCTGTGACCACAGACATGAGCCACCATGCCCAGCCAACAGAGATTTTCTTAAATGTCTCAAGCAAAAAGAAAGAAGGAAAAAAGAAAGGAAAAAAGGGAGATACAGAAGGTTTGGGGAAAAAATGGAGGGAAGAAGAGGGAAAGAAGAAATAAAATAAGGAAGGGAGGAAAGAGGAAGAAAGAAAAAGGAAAAATAAAGAGAAATAAGAAAAAGAGAGCAAGAGAGAGAGAGAGAGAAAGGCCAGGCACTATAACTCATGCCTGAATCCCAGTGCTTTGGGAGGCCAAGGCAAGAGAATCTCTTGAGGCCAGGAGTTTGAGAGCAGCCTGGGCAACACAGTGAGATACCGTATCTACAAAAAAAAAAAATTTAATTAGCTGGACATGGTGGTGTATGCATGTAGTCCTAGCTACTCAGGAGGCTGACACATGGGGATCTTTTGAGTCCAAGGGTTTAAGGCTGAATGAGCTATAATCAAGTCACTGCACCCAAGCCCAGGCAACAGCGTGAGACCCTGTCTAATAAAGAAAGGAGGAAAGGGGCCAAGAGTGGTGGCTCATGCCTGTAATCCCAGCACTTTGGGAGGCTGAGGCAGGAAGATCACAAGGTCAGAAGATTGAGACCATCCTGGCCAACATGGTGAAACCCCATCTCTACTAAAAATACAAAAATTAGCTGGATATGGCGGTGCATGCCTGTAATCCCAGCTACTCGGGAGGCTGAGGCAGGAAAATCACTTGAACCAGGGAGCTGGAGGTTGCAGTGAGCCAAGATCACGCCACAGTACCCCAGCCTGGCAACAGAGCAAGACTCCACCTCAAAAAAAAACAATGAAAGAAAGAAAAAAAGAAAGGAGAAAAGGAAGGAGGGAAGGAGGGAGGGAAAGGAAGGGAGAGAGGAAGGAGGGACGGAGGGAGGGAGGCAGGGGGGAAAGAAAAAAAGAGAAAGAAAGGAGAATAAAGGAGAGGATAGAAAAAGGAAAGGAAAAAGATAGGCTAGGCATGGTGGTTCATGCCCGTAACCCCAGTGCTTTGGGAGGCCCAGGCAGGAGGATCTCTTGAGGCCAGGAGTTCAAGGTCAGTCTAGGCAAGATAGTGAGAGCCCATCACTACAAAAAATTTAAAAGTTAGCTGGGCATGGTGATATATGTCTGTAGTCCTAGCTACTCAGCAGGCTGAGATAGGAGGATCCCTTAAGTCCAGGAGTTTAAGGCTGCAGTGAGCTATGATCATATCACTTCACTCTAGGCCACAGAGTAAGACCTTGTCTCTAAAAGAAAGAAGAAAGGAAGGGAAGGGTAGGAAAGGAGGGAGGGAAGGTTGGGAAATGAGGGAGGGAGGGAGGAAGAAAAGTTCTCCTAGTTTTTTTAGATTGGTTCTGTGTTGGGGTACTCTTTCAGTGCTTAGCAAAGCCATTTACAACTCCACAATACCCCTAACTTCCAGTTTTTACTGAGCCTAAAGATCAGCTAAAGTTGAAATCTTGAGATCTTAGGTCTTTTTGAAACATTTATCCTGCCCTGGGCATGAATGCTTTCTAAATTCCTCCATATACACAGGAGCTTCTCAATGTCCTACTTATCCAAAGAATCTCCCTTCTAGGTCTTTCTTCCTACACTTTAGTATGTCCGTTGTTTGCTTTAACTTTTTTTTGCCCCAGGCAGCAATAGACTGTTCATATGCCTTTTAATGTTTGTAAGAAATTCCCTCTCCATAGCCATCTTTCTGCTTTGAGAAAATTCCAAGCTAGGTGAAACAACAGCAGTCAACTTCTATCAGTCCTTCGACTGGCTCTCAGGTCAAAATGGACCAATACAATTCCTTAAGAACAAGGTCTGGGTTAGTGCATGGTGGCTCATGACTGTTGGGAGATCCAAGGTGGGTAGATCACTTGAGCCCAGGAGTCTGAGACCAGCCTGGGCAGCATAGGAAGACCCCATCTCTACAAAATATACAAAAATTAGCTGGGTATGATGGTGCATGTCTGTGATCCCAGCTACTCAGGAGGCTGAGGTGGGAGGACTGCTTGAGCCCAAGCAGCTGAGGCTGCAAAGATCTGTGATCATGCTTCTGCACTCCAGCCTGGGCAACAGAGCAAGACCCTATCTCAACAAACAAACAAACAAGTAAGGTCTGCTCTGGAACCAAGGACCAGGGTTCCACATTAGGAATGTGAGCTGCTGTCTTCAGTATCATCACCATGCTGGGGAGGGGAGTGGACAAGGCAAGTGAAAATATAACAAAACTTTCCCAACTTTTAAAATATGTATGTGGACAAAGACAGTTTTATTTCTTCCTTTCCAGTCTTTACATGTTTATTTCTTTTTCTTGTTTTACTGCATTAGCCATGAGTTCCAGTATGATGTTAAATAGGAGTGGTGAAAGTAGACATCCTTTTCCTGTTCCTGATCTTAGTAGGAAGGCATCAAGTTTCTCATCATTAAGTATAATGTTTGCAATCAGTTTTTTTAATAGATTGTGTTTTGTTTTTTAACTTCTATTTTGTTTTTAACTGACATATAATAATTGTATTTATGGGGTACAGTATGATGTTTCAATACGTATATACAATGCGTAATGTCAAATCAGGGTAATTAGCATATTCATCACCTCAAACACGTCATTTCTTTGTGATAAGAACATTCAAAGTCCTCTCTTCTAGCTATTTTGAAGTATACAATGCATATTGCTAAATATCACCCTATTGTGCAGAACACCAAAATTAATTCCTCCTATCTGTAACTTTGTACCTCATTAACCAACCTCTCCTCCTCTGCTTCCTCCCTACTCTTTCTAGCCTTTAGCAACCACTATTCACATAATATGGTTTGGATGTTCGTCTCCTCCCAATCTCATGTTGAAATGTGGTTCCCAATTTTGGAGACGGGGCCTAGCAGGAGTTGACTGGATCATGGGAGCAGATCCCTCATGAATAGTTTAGCACCATTCCATCAGTGATAAGTGATTTCTCACTCTGAGTTCACATGAGATCTGGTTGTTTAATAGTGTGTGGCAGTTCCCCCCTCTCTCTCTTGCTCTCTCTCTCACCATGTGACATGCTGGCTCCCCTTTGCCTTCTACCATGTAAGCTTCCTGGGACCCTCACCAGAACCAGATGCCAGCACCATACTTCCTGTATAGTCTGCAGAACCATAAGCCAAAATATAACCTCTTTTCTTTATAAATTACTCAGCCTCAGGTATTTCTTTACCTCGTAGTTCTTTACCTCAGCAACACAAAAACTGACTAATATGGGAAAAATGGTACCAGAAGTGTGGTACTGATATAAAGATACCTGAAAATGTGGAAGCAGCTTTGGAACTAGGTAACGGGGAGCATGGAAGAGCTTGGAAGTCTCAGAAGTCAGGAAGATGAGGAAAAGTTTGGAACCTCTTAGAGACTGGTTAAATGGTTGTGACAAAAATGCTGATAAAAATATGGACAGTGAAGCCCAGGCTGAGGAGGTCTCAGATGGAAATGTGAAATCTATTGAGAACTACAATAAAGGTCACCCTTGTTATCCCTTAGCAAAGAACTTGTTTGCATTGCTTCCATATCCTAGGGCTTTGTGGAAGGCTGAACATAAGAGTGATGACTTAGGGAATTTAGCAGAAGAAATTTCTAAGCAGCAAAATGTTCAAGATGTGTCCTGGCTGCTTCTAACAGCCTTTGATCAGATATGGGAGCAAAGAAGAGGTTAACGTTGGAACTTATATTTAAAAGGGAAGTACAGTATAAAAGTCTGGACAATTTGCAGACTGGCCATTTTGCAGAGACAGAGAAAGCCCTATCAGGATGGAAATTCAAGCAGGCTATGAAGCAACCATTTGCTAGAGAGATTAGCATGACAAAAACAGAGCCAAGTGCTAATATCCAAGACAATGGGGAAAAGGCCCTGAAGGCATTTCAGAGATCGAGGCAGCCCCTCTCATAACAGGCCCAGGGGCCTAAGAGGACTGAATGATTTCTGGGGCCAGGTCCAGGGTCCTGCTGCCCTGAGCAGCCTTGGGACACTGCTCCCCACATTCTGGCTTCTCTAGCTCGTCTTAGCTCAAATAAGGTCTGCTCTGGAACCCATACTGCTGGGGCCATGACTTTGGAGAGCACAAGCTGCTGCAAGCCTTGGTGGCTTCCACATGGTGTTAAGTCTGTGGGCTTAGGGAATGCAAGAGTGAAGGAGGTTTAGCAGCTTTCCCCTAGATTTCAGAGGATGTATAAGAAAGCCCAGGTGTCCAGGCAGAAGCCTGCTACAAGGCCGGAGTCCTCACAGAGAACCTTTACTAAAGCAGTGCAAAGAGGACATGTGGGGCTAGAGCCCCCACACAGAGTCTCCACTAGGACACTGCCTAGTGGAGCTGTGGGAAAGGACCCACTGCTCTCCAGACCCAAGAATGATAGAGCCACGGGCAGCTTGCATCCTAAACCTGGAAAAGTTGCAGGTACTCAACTCCAACCCCTGAGAGCAGACACAGGGAGTGCACCCTGCAAAGCCACTGGGGTTGAGCTCCCCAAGGCCCTGGGAGCTCACCCCTTGCACCAGCTTACATTCCCAATGTGAAACCCTGTTCCTTAGTTCCAGAGGCAACAGAACCGACCTTGGGTTTTTGGCGGGGGTGTGGGGGCGGTGGTGGTGCTGGGGTTTTATTTTTGTTGTTTTGGTATGGGGTGTTGCTCTGTCACCCAGGCTGGAGTGCAGAGATGTGATCACAGATCATCATTCAGGCTCAAGCAATCCTCCCAAGCATCTGGTGCCAGCATCACCAGAAGCAGAGGCTGGTACTATGCTTCCTGTACAGCCTGCAGAACCATGAGCCAAAATAAAACCTCTTTTATTTATAAATTACCCAGCCTCAGGTATTTCTTTATAGCAATGCAAAAACTAACTAATATACTACCTCTATGAGTCAACCTTTTTAGATTCCACATGAGTGAGATCATGTAGTGTTTGTTCTTCTGTGCTTGGCTTATTTCACTTAACATAATGTCTTCTAAGTTCATCCATGTTGCTGTAAATGACAGGATTTTGTTTGTTATGTATGAATCGTATTCTATTATGTATATATAGCACATTTTAAAATCCATTCATCCATTGATGAACACTTAGGTTGATTCCATATCTTGGCTATTTTGAACAGTGTTACAATAAACATGGGACCGCAGATATCTCTTCAATATACAGCTTTCGTTTTCTTTGGCTATATATTCCTCAGTAGTGGGATTGTTGAATCATATGGTAGTTCTAATTTACTGAGGAACCTCCTTAATGTTGTCCATAACAGCTGTACTAATTTACATTCCTGCCAACGATGTATATGAGCTCCCCTTTCTCCACATCCTCACCAGCATTTATTTGTTGTCTTTTTTTTTTTTTTTTTAAGAGACAATGTCTCACTCTGTCACCCAGGTGGGAGCACAGTGGTGCAATCATGGCTCACTACAGCCTTGACCTCCTGAGCTCAAGCAATCCTCCTGCCTCAGCCTCCTGAGTAGCTGGGACTATAGGCACATGGCACCATGCCTATTTTTTTGTTTGTTGTTGTTGTTTTTTCCCCAGAGAGACGGGGTCTCACTATGTTGCCTGTGCTTTCTTTTTTCTTTTTTTTTGAGATGGAGTCTGGCTCTGTTGCCCAGGCTGGAGTGCAGTGGCCAGATCTCAGCTCACTGCAAGCTCCGCCTCCCGGGTTTACGCCATTCTCCTGCCTCAGCCTCCTGAGTAGCTGGGACTACAGGCGCCTGCCACCTCACCTGGCTAGTTTTTTGTATTTTTTAGTAGAGACGGGGTTTCACCATGTTAGGCAGGATGGTCTCGATCTCCTGACCTCGTGATCCGCCCGTCTCGGCCTCCCAAAGTACTGGGATTACAGGCTTGAGCCACCGCACCTGGCCTTTTTTGTCTTTTTTATAAGCTTTCCTACATTTCTGAATTTGCTTCTTTCTTGATTCAGTGTTCACTGGGTTGCTATAGACCTTTGGCTAGTTTCCAGAGCTCTGGCAGTTCTTGCTCCTTTTTTTAGATGTTTCCCTGGATAGACAAACCTTGGAGTTACCTACTCTGCCATTTTCACTGACATCACACCCCTCTTTCATTTTTGAAGGATAGTTTTTCTAGGTGTAGAACTTTTGATTGATATTCTTTTTTTTTTTGCAGCACTTTATGACATCCCACTGCCTCTGGCTGCCATGGTTTCCGGTAAGAAATCAGCTGTTAATCTTACAGAGGATTTCTTTTCTGTGATATGTTGGTGGCCTCAAATTCTCTTTTTGTCTTTGTCTTTCAACAGTTTGAATATGATGTGTCTAGGTGTGGATCTCTGAGTTTATCCTACTTGGAGTTCATCAATCTTCTTGGATGTGGAGATTAATGTCTTTCATCAAATTTGGGAAGTTTCTGCCCGTTATTTCTTCACATATTCCTTCTGCCCTTTCTCTCCTACTCCTTCTGAGACATGTATTACATGCATGTTTTTATGTTTGATGATGTCCTACAAGTCTCTGTTCACATTTTTATTCATTCCTTTTTTCTGTTCCTCAGATTGGAGAATCTCAGTTGATCTATTTTCCTGTTGATTTTTTCTTCAAACAGCTCAGATCTGCTGGTAAGTTCCTCTAGTGAATTTTTCATTTCTATTATTGTACTTTTCAACTACATAATTTCTATTTAACTATTTTTAATCATTTATATCTGTTTATTCATATTGTTTGGCAAGACACTGTTCTCATATTTTCCTTTAATTCTTTAGATATGATTTTCTTTAGTTCCTTGAACATATTTATAATACCTGGGTTTGGGGGGCTGTTTGTTGTTGTTGTTGTTGTTGTTTTGAGATGGTCTTGATCTGTCACCTAAGCTGGAGTACAGTGGCGTGATCATGGCTCACTGAAGCCTCAACCTCCTAGGATTAAGCAATTCTCCCACCTCAGCCTCCCAAGTAGGTGGGACCACAAGCATGCACCACCAGACAAGCTAATTTTTAAATTTTTTGTAGAGATGGGGGTCTCCCTATGTGGGCAGGTTGGTCTTGAACTCCTGGGCTCAAGCAATCCTCCCACTTTAGCTTCCCAAAATGCTGGAATTATAGATGTAAGCCATAGTTGCCCAGCTGCTTTAAACTTTTTGACTAATAATTCCAACAAATGAGCTTCTTCAAGGATTTTTTTTTTTTTTTTTTTTTTTTTTTTTTTTTTTTTTGAGACAGAGTCTCACTCTGCTGCCCAGGCTGGAGTGCAGTGGTGCAATCTTGGCTCACTGCAACCTCTGCCTCCTGGGTTCAAGAGATTCTCATGCCTCAGCCTCCCAAGTAGCTGGGATTATAAGTGCCCACCACCACACCCAACTGATTTTTGTATTTTTAGTAGAGATGGGGTTTCACCATGTTGGCTAGACTGGTCTCAAACTCCTGAACTCAGGTGATCCACCTGCCTCGGCCTCCCAAAGTGCTGGGATTACAGGCATGAGCCACTGCGTCCAGCCAATATTTTCTATTAATTGCTTTTCTTCTTCTTGTGTATGAGCCATACACTCTTGTTTCTTTGTATGTCTCATGATTTTGTTGTTGAAAACTGAACATTTTACATAATATAATGTTGCAACTCCGAAATCATACCCTCCCCTCTCCCCAGGGTTTGTTGTTGCTGTTCTTTTTTCTTTTCTTTCTTAAATTGACTTTCCTGAACTGATTCTGTAAAGTCTATATTCTTTGTCATGTGTGGCCACCAAGGTTTCTGTTCAATTTAATGGCCTACTAATAATTGGACAGAAATTTTCTTAAATGGCTGAAATCAGTAAGCCTCTTGCCAAGGGGGCTCTGTGGGGGCACATGTTCAATGCTCTAGCAACTTACCACTCTGCCTCAGCCTTCATTTCCTGTTTGCACGGAGCCTCAAGGTTAGCCAGAGGTGAGAGATCAGGGCTCTCTCACATCTTTCCCTGCACCTTCAGTGGAGTTCCCAGAAGTGTTAATAATTTCTCAGTTTCACAGTTAACCAGGGGCTTTCATACATGTTATTTGCAATGGCTGCACCACCACCCTGTAAGTTGTATATTAATTATATCATTTTACAAATGTTACTGACAAACCACAGAGAGCTTCAGTAACTTGTCCAAATTCTCACAGTTAGTAATAAGGTAGGAAGCTGGGGCTTGAACCCAAATCTGTATGACCCCAAAGTCTGCACATCACAGAACATCTCCTAGGCTTGCAAACCAGGTCCCTAAACCAGGATACATGCTTAGTGACCCTTATGGCCTCAGGAGGGCAATCAGAGGATTTAGGCTCCTCAATTTGTCTCTTTCCCTGACCCGTGCCATCATACCTAACATGATGTTCCACAGACCATGGCCAATGTCTGGATTTGTAGTGTGGAATTCACTGCCATACCAACATGTTAACAGAAGTGGTGCCAAGTGGATCTGACGCATTTTAAGCATTAATTGTGGTATCCCACCACCTCGACTGCCTCTGATACCACACTAAGTTTATGCTAACCTTTTCATCCCCAAGAAGGAAATTTGTTATTTATCCTAAAGGAAATTAAGAAACGTATATGTTTAACCTTCTTATTGCAAAATAAACACATATATAGAACCACATGAACAAATATATAGCCTAATAAATTATTTCAAGGCCAATATCCCTGTAACTACCACCTAGGTCAAGAAATAGAACTCTGCCATCCCAGAAGCCCCTCATGTGCCCCACATCCCAATTACAACTCCCTCCCTCCCCCCAAAATTAACCACTATCCAAATTTTACAGTAATTACTTCCTTGTATTTCTTTATAGATAGAAATTCATGTATGTATCCCTAGAACTAATAAGTAGTCGCGATTTTATAAATTTTTAAAATTTTGGTGTATCTTTTAATTCCCCCATTCCTTTTTCTTTCCTTACAATTTATCTGTTAAAGAACCTGGGGAGTTTGACTTGTAAAATTTCCCAGTCTGGATTTTGCTGAGTGCACACTCATGGTACAGTTCAGCATATCCCTCTGGCCTCCATATTTCCTGAACTCTTTGGCAAGATTAGAGGTGCTGTTCTTTTATAGATGGCACATAATTTCTGGTTGTCTATCTTTTTATGATGGTAGCAGCCACTGATGCTCAGTGCCTAGATCAATTACTTCCTTGGGCATTGAAAAACTGTGATATTCTATCATTTCTTTTTCATTTATTAAGGAGGACACATCTATAAAAAGATGTTTCCTTTCACCTACTATATGCTTACTCAGTACTGCAGTTCACATAAGGTCAGTAATGCTTGACTCGTTCCCTTAATTTACTAAGTATCAAGATAAAGGATTAGCTCCTTCTCATCCTCCAAAAGTGGACAGTTTGTTTTGGAGTATCATTATAACCTCACAGATTATTTGATGACTTTCAATACATGGCAATTATTATTCTTATTGGAGTTCAAACTGTCCCATCTTTGGCCAATAGTATAACCTCACAGATTATTTGATGAGTTTCAATACATGGCAATCACTATTCTTATTGGAGCTCAAACTATCCCATCTTTGACCAGTAGGACTCTTCACACAGTCTCTTGAGACTTTCGACATGACCCCAGTAGTCTTTGATAGCTTCCTTGCTATGTCTATGACAAGATAATCCTGGCTCATCTCATGTACCTCCTGCCCTAGACCTAGAATTGGTTATTTCTCAAAGAAGTCCTGGGTTCTCTCTTCCATGAGTATCCTGGTTCTTAAGAACACAGGAGGTGACAGAAATAAACTGTCCCATAATTACTCAATTGCCTTATCCTGTATTACAAACATACAAGTCTCAAAATAACACTACTAATGGTGTTGCCACTAAGTTGACTACTGAAAATGATTTTGAAACTTTTTATATTGGCTTTCCCATTGTCTCCCATTTTTTAGTCATACTCTAACTTCACTGTCAGAGGATATACTCATTATATACTATATTCTCTCTGCTAAACCACAATTAATATTAGTTCTACAAATAACTACATATTTAATGCTCATCTTCAGTCCTAACATTGATGCTTCTCTAGTCATTTTGGTTGGCTGAAACTTATTCTTTAGTAAATTACCACGGAAAGGCTCATAGAAACAATATTCCCCAAGGTTTTGAATATTGATGAATTTGTCTGTGTCCTTTATACTCGAAAGTCAATTTTTCTGATCTAAAATTCTTGGTTTACATTTTCTTTGCTGAAGTATCTTAAATATGTAACTCTATTTTCTTTTGGCATATTACCATAGCAAAGTCTGATGGTAAGTAATTGTCTTCTTATAAGCCACATTGCCTTGATATTTAGTTTCCTTCACCCCCTCTTTCCTTTAAAATCCAATAATTTTACTAGACTATGTTTTGGTGTTTATTGTTCAAAGTCTATATTCTCAGGTATGTAACGTGTGCTCTTTCAACACCTAGTTCCAAATCTTTTGTTTCAGGTAACTTTTCTTGGATTATAGATGTCAGCATTTGTTCTGTTCCTTTGCTTTGTTTCTGTTTTGCTTCAAATTCAGGGGCTCCTATTGTCCTTATGCTGGATTTTTTTCCCCCCATCTTCGATGTCCATCATTTTCTCTTGAAACCTTTTCATCTCTTCATTTCTTATTGATTTAAAAAATTTCATACATTTAATCCTATATTTCTCTTAAGTTATTATCTGTTGCAATTAATTGCTCTTAGTCTATTTTAGTCTTTATTCTTGAAAGTGTTCTTTTATTTCTAATTCTTTCCTGAGTTTTGTCTTTTCACTTCTATTCTTTCCTATCTTGTATCACTTTCTTAAACATCTGGCTTGTTTTAAAATCATATGCTAGTCTTTCACTATTTTGTAGGCATGTCTTTGTGGTGGGCTTTAATTATCTATGGGTTAAGTATCTCTTATCTGAAATGCTTGGGGACAGAAGTGTTTTGGATTTCAAATATTTTTGGATTTTGGAATATTTGCATTATCTTTACCAGTTGAGCAACTCACATCTGAAAATCGAAATCTAAAATGCTCCAGTAAGCATTTCCTTCGAGTGTCATGTCAGTACTCAGAATGTTTCATATTTTGGAGTATTTCAGGTTCAAGATTTTCAAATTCAGGATGCTCCGCCTGTATAAGGGGATTATTCTCTACCTTATTCTCGTTTTTCTTACAGTAATTTTGTATGAGACTTTATCTCAACCCTTTTTTTTTCTAAAAACACAACTATAGCAGCATCAATCCTTTTCTATTTTGCTGTTTTACAAAAAATTTGTTTTCTTGATCTTTTAGAAGATTATGTGGTTCTAACCTCACTGAGCTCATTCTTCTGCTTTTGTGTTGTGTTTAAAAATGCAGTAGCTTGATTTTTGAGGTATCCTGGATCCTCCTCCAATTTTATCTGAACCTTCTCTTCCTTCATCTCTATGTCTCTAACCTGCTCAAATTTTATTCCATTTCCAATATTTATCCTAACTGTGGAATCCTATCTTTAAAAAGACCTCTAGCTGGTCCGCTTTGAAAATTCATACCATTTGCTGCTCTAGCCCCTTCAAAAATTACCAGAACCTCTTGATCTAGCCCAGTATTGGATTAGGCAGTACCGTTCCTGATATCAAATGCTGTTCTCACATCAGCCCATCACACTTTCTGATGAAAAAATAATGGCTTCCCTGTTTCTTCCCCCACAGAGGCTAATACTATTCAGTTCTTGTGGCTTGTAGTAAGGAAACTACCTAGTTTTGTCGTAAATGCTGCCTATGGGTTCGTGGCTTTGCTACCTAGTTGCTCTGGGTTTTTTTGGTCAGTTGTTTGGGACAAGGTCTCACTCTGTTGCCGAGGCCAGAGTGCAGTGGTGCAATCACAGTTCGCTGCAGCCTCGAACTCCCAGGCTCAAGCAATTCTCCCACCTCAGCCTCTAGAGTAGCTGGGACTCAAGGTATACACTACTATGCCCAACTTTTATTTTGTTTTAATAGAGATGGGAGGGGCCGGGCGCGGTGGCTAACGCCTGTAATCCCAGCACTTTGGGAGGCCGAGGCGGGCGGATCATGAGGTCAGGAGATCGAGACCATCCTGGCTAACACGGTTAAACCCCGTCTCTACTAAAAATACAAAAAATCAGCCAGGCATTGTGGCAGGTGCCTGTAATCCCAGCTACTCGGGAGGCTGACGCAGGAGAATGGCGTGAACCCAGGAGGCAGAGCTTGCAGTGAGTCGAGACTGCGCCACTGCACTCCAGCCTGGACGACAGAGCGAGACTCCGTCTCAAAAAAAAAAGAGAGATGGGAGTTCCACTTTGTTGCCCAGGCTTGCTCTGTTTCTGAGAGGAGATTCAAGGAGACTTACAAACCATGTCACTGGCCAGGCGCGGTGGCTCATGCCTGTAAACCCAGTACTTTGGGAGCCCGAGGTGGGCAGATCACTTGAGGTCAGGAGTTCAAGACCATCCTGGCCAACATGGCAAGACCCTGTCTCTACCAAAAACACAAAAATTACCCAAGCTTGGTGGTGTGTGCCCGTGATCCCAGCTACTCAGTCAGCTGAGGCAGGAGAATTGCTTGAACCTGGGAGGCAGAGGTTGCAGTGAGCCAAGATAGCACTATTGCACTCCAGCTTGGGCAACAGGGCGAGACTCCGTCTCAAAAAAAGAAAAAAAAAAAAAAAAAACCCACCATGTCACCACTGCTGCTCTTGCCACCCTCTTCCCAGATCTGAGAGTATTTTTAGAATTCTATGGGAAATTTCTTGAAGCAAAATACCTTAAAAATCTTATAATCGGCCGGGCACAGTGGCTCACGCCTGTAATCCCAGCACTTTGGGAGGCTGAGGCAGGTGGATCACGAGGTCAAGAGATCAAGACCATCCTGGCCAACATGATGAAACCCTGTCTCTACTGAAAATACAAAAATTAGCTGGGCATGGTGGCGTGCGCCTGTAGTCCCAGCTATTCGGCAGGCTGAGGCAGAGGAATCGCTTGAACCTGGGAGGTGGAGGTGGAGGTTGCAGTGAGTCGAGATCACACCACTGGACTCCAGCCTGACAGAGCAAGACTCTGTCTCGGGAAAAATAAAATAAAATAAAATAAATAAAAAATAAAAAATCTTATAATGTTTCCAGAAATAAAGCATGTTTTAAAAAATAAGAAAATGGACCCATTTTGTCTGCTTACCTCAAAAAGGCTGGAGAAGTGGTATCTCATGTCATAACTGGTCCCCAAGGCCACAAAAAAGCCACTCGATATGACAGTGCTGATCATAATTATCTTAAAGAAATGGCTCATTATGAATCTCTTCACAAATGCCCGAAAATCATCATCGTTCCTCCTGTCAAAAAGTTGAATATGAAGTACGGTTACAGCACAACAGAGCTAGATCCCCACATAATGCATACCTTTTTGTAGGGACAAGGCTCTGCTTTCTCCCTTGTATGAATATAAATTTACATATACTTTTAAATAGCAATGAAATGTTGACTCAATGACCACTGACATACATATGATGATCATGGATACTCTGTCCCCACTCAGTTACTTAGTTCCCTCTCCCTGGACCTCTGAAAAAGAATGGTCACCACTCCTTCTCCAGCAAAACAAAGTGTCATCTTCATTTACTCAACAAATCTTTATTGAGTGGCAACTACATACCAAGCAATATAGTAGGCACTGGGAACACAGTGTGAGCAAGACTAAATATTGCCAGTCTACTAAGCAAAACTGATAATCATCAACTAATCATCTATACACATGCTCACATCAATAAAAAAACTGAACACCCCAAGAGAAAATGGGCACACAATCTATTCGTGAAATAAATACCAAAGACCAATAAATTTCTCCAAATGTGTTTTATAGCAATACTAATCAGGGAGATGCAAAGTAAAACCATTATTTTTATTTATAAAATTAGCAAAGACTTAAACATGATAAGATCTAATGCTGGCAACAGTGTAGCATGATTAAGCACTCTCAAAAACTTCCAGAAGCATAAAAACTGACCAGCTCTTTTTGAAAAGCCTTAGAACCATTCATTCTCTGACCCAAGAGAATATAGCCTGAAATGAAATAACTTCAACTAAAAATGTCTATCTCAGTATTATTTCCAGTAATGAGAAGCTTGAAAACAATTTAAACATCTAACAAAAAGGACTGGGTAAGTAAATTATGGTATGTCTGTCCCGTGAAATACAGGCACTAAAATATGTCTATGTATTTTTCAGGATTTAGAAAAATATATATCTTGTTTTGTTTTTGTGTGCAGCAAAACACAAAAATCAAAGATAAAAAATTCTCTGTTCAAAATTATCTCACCTGTGCAAAAATCAGCAGGTAGAAAAAAAATCAGCAGGAAATATGCCAAAATTTTAACAGTGTCTGTCTATGGATGGTGAGGTTATAGGTGATTCTTTTTCCTGTTTATTTCCATTTATCCGTGCTTTGCAATTTTTCTCAAAGAGTACGTATTACTGTTTCCCAGTATATGTTACAAATGAAATGAATGCATTCTCATAATAGTTAAAAAATACAGAATATATATACTTTTCTTTTCGTTTTTTGTTTTTGTTTTGTTTTGTTTTTTTGAGACAGAGTCTCGCTCTGTCACCCTGTCACCCAGGCTGGAGTGCAGTGGTGCAATCTCGGCTCACTGCAACCTCTGTCCCCCCAAGCGATTCTCCTGCCTCAGCATCCCGAGTAGCTAGGACCACAGGTGCACACCATCACTCCCAGCTAATTTGTATATTTTTAGTGGAGATAGGGTTTCGTCATGTTGGCCAGGCTGGTCTCAAACTCCTGACCTCAAGTGATCCACCCCAGCCTCCCAAAGTGCAGGGATTACAAGTGTGAGCCACCGCACCCAGCCAGAATGTATACACTTTTCTAATATATCAAGATATGTAATTTTCATTATCTGATTTCAGATGGGGTCTATTACAAAAAAAGAGAAAAGCCTTCAGATTATCTAACAGTCATAATAGAAAAGGACAAAATGAGTCAAACTGGTCATTCAAGTCTACAAGGCACATAACCGTATGCGAACCTCACCAATCACAGACTCCAGATTGTCAAGGACATGCAACTTATTTTTAAGTGTCTGAGGGAAGAGGCTGAGAGAACGCTGACACCCTGCCCTCACACTTCCACGTGCACATTTCTTAACAGGCAACAGAGACAGATAATATTTACTCAAATTTCTTGAATGTTGGGCAAAATCCCACCGATGTAGTATCAACTGGTGAACTAGAAATGACTCTCGACCGCCTCTGGTGACGGTGTTGAGACATGTTCCAAATTTTTCAGCTTCTATTCCTTGCTTTTGGCATCCAACAGAAAATCTCTGCTTAGGGATTTTCCTTAGCGTCTGGATTCTGAGAGGCAGCAGAGAAGGGGCCACGAAGAGAATCCTTGCTTTATGAGGTCACTCTTGGGCATTCCGTTGCATCACCAGTCTGCAGGCACCTGAAGTGGGGAGCTCCCAAGTGGGTCTATCATGGATTCTCTCTTCCCAAGGAGACTGTGCCTCCATTCAGCAAGAAGGCTATGGGCACCCAGCAATCACGAGGCTCTGGGTTAAAGCTGGAATTCACTAGAAACAGACCACACAAAGGCCCTCACTTCAAGAAGTGCCCCCAGCTGATAGACACAGGCCCTTAATAATGTGTTAGAAAAGGTTAAGGGTCATATAAGGGGGAAAAGCAAGTTCTCTGGGCTCTAAGGGAAAGAGAGCACATCCAGGGCACAGCACTGGAAACACCTGGAAGGACAAGAAAAGATTGTGATGGGTTTGACTTAGAACAAAAGAAAATAAGGGAAGCAAAGAAGGTAATATTGAGGTAGGGATAGTGGCTCACACTTATAATCCCAGCAACTTGGGAGGCTACGGTGGGAGGATCACTTGAGGCTAGGAGTTTGAGATCAGCCTGGGCAACATAGTGAGATCCCCGCCTCTGAAAAAAAATAAGAAATAAATATTAGCAGCGAGGCACAGTGGTTCACGCCTATAATCCCAGCACTTTGGGAGGCCGAGGCAGGCAGATCACTTGAGGTCAGGAGTTCAAGACTAGCCTGGCCAACATGGTGAAACCCCGTCTCTACTAAAAAAATTACAAAAATTAGCCAGGCATGGTGGCAAGTGCCTGTAATCCCAGCTACTCAGGAGGCTGAGGCTGGAGAATCACTTGAGCCCAGGAGGTGGAGACTGCAGTGAGCTGAGATTGTGCCATTGAACTCCAGCCTGGGTGACAAAAGCAAAACTCCGTGTCAAAAAAAAGGAAATAAAAATTAGCCATGGGAGGCTGAGGCAGAAGGGTCACTTGAGCCCAGGAGTTCAAGACCAGCCTGGGCAACATAGTGAGACTGTCTCTACAAAAAATAAAAATAATAAAAATTAGGTGGGTGTGGTGGCAGGCACCTGTAGTCTCAGCTACCAGGGAAGCCGAGGTGGGAGGATCACTTGAGTCCAGGAGTTGGAGGTTACAGTGAGCTGTGATCACACCACTGCACTACAGTCTGCATGACAAAATGAGATCCCATCTCTAAAAAAAAAAAAAAGGAGGCAATATAAACCCTGAGTTGGCTAACTGCAGGCATGAGATGGGATGTGCACATATAAACCACCTAAACAGAATATAAAGAGTGAGCCCATCAGGCAGAGATGTTTTAAGTACAAAAGTAATAGGGATTTTTGCTCTGTTCAACTCTCAGGATTAATGTATTCTCCCCACTCACCTTCTCCTAACTCCTTTGCCTTTCAGGGCAAATCAGGACAGTGGGATCTGGGTAGCCCTGTGTTGAATTAAATGTTCAGTGGCTAAATTGGTCAATTTCCTGGACAACAAAGTTCTTGGGCTATAAGAAAAGGAAGTAACCGCCCCACCATCTCTGCTGTTCCTGGTATTCTACATCAAGGATATATGACCATTCGTGGTAGGAAAATAGTCTTGTGGGCAACCAATATTTCCCAATACTGAACTGGGAAATAACATCTTATGTACTCATTTTCTCCGTTTAAAATCATCAACAGCAAAGTTGTAAGAATCACTGTGATTAACGTCCCCACAATTCAAACTTTAGCCCCATCTTCTCCCTCTACATTGTTTCCCTCAGGGATCAGCTCCTCCTATATCCTTTAGTTATATGCCCCCATTGTCTCAGGGCTCCTGCCCAACATCCATCCACAGGGGCCTCCTGGGGCAGCTGCTCCAAGAGAGCCCGCATCAGCTCTCCATCTGTTTCCACCTGCCCTGATATGTCACCGTGCCCAATCCCCTAGGGCACACAGAAGGCCCTCAGTAAGTGTGTGCCGTATGAATATACAAAATAATGGCATCAGGGATCCCTGTGTTCACTCAACGTAGCTAGGCACAACAGGATTTCATCTCCAGGAAACTCAGTAGTACACTTTTGTGACTTCCTTCTTTAAGCACCAAAACATACCTTCAGGGAAAAACAGAAAAGAGATTAAAAATGTAAAGAATTATTTCATGCTGCTTGGAGAGGTGAGGGGAGGTAGCCCACTGAAAGCGACAGAGAAGAGCCCAGTTGTTCTTGGTGTGCTACATCAGCACAGCCACAGATGAATGCTGTTTCTGAAGCCAATGATGAAGACTTTAGTCTGAAAATGAAACTCCAGCTAAGTGAGTGGAAAGAAACAGGAAATCAGGTAGACAAGCTGATCCAAGGCCTACTGAAATCATACATATCTTCTCATGGATTGGTGGGTAGCATGGGCATCCTAGGATGAGAAGCCCAAGGGCCATCTCCTGTGCTCTTTGAGCAGCAGCTCATGCTCTGCATGACCTGGGCAACACCACCTCAGCCACAGATAGCCAGGGAGAGTCAGCCATTGGCAGGCGCAGCAGCTTGGTGACTCTTAAGTCCTCTGCACAGTGTCATTAATTTACTAGTCCTGAGTAACTGGCATTGAAACACAAAGCTCACCTATGATGGCCAAACCCTACTACAGCTCCAGATATTTTGCTGATAACTACAAAACTGAAAGCTACAGAGTCTAACTAGAATGTTTCTGAATGCTGTATCAGAAAGGGTACAGACTGCTCCCTACTAACCCCAGTGGTCCAATAGTTTAATATATTAATGGAGGCAGGCTTGTGTCCAAATACAGTGTACATGCTGCTGCCTTTTATCTATAGCAAAAACATAAACAGCCATGCTTAAGCTATTTATCCAAACGTTTCCTAAATCCTATCAATGTCAGAAAGTAACCATTATTTTCAGAACTTTCATTAACTTCATTGTAGAAAAGGACATCGTCAACCATGTTGGCCCAGTTTGCTATCTGTGGAGGTCATGCAAGAGGTAATAGGTCATGTCTGTTTAACTCCTCTCTACTCCAGTGATCATTTAGAAAGAAAATAGAGGGAAGCCAAAGCTTACCACATCAGAGAAACCACTGTCATCACGCAAAGATTTGGAACAGACGGGAACCTAGGGGCCTCCAACTTTGACAATGTCTCTTTTAAGTTGAAACGTGAGTTACTTGAAGCAAGTTTGGTGTTTCATTCTGTCGGAATTTACCACCATGAGCATTTCCATAGACTTCAGATATGGGATCTTTGATTCTGTATAGTAAAGTCTGTGAGTTCCAGCAGATGCAGTGACCCGTAACATAGACCTATGTCAAACCCTCATGTAGGTGATAACTAGCAACATCATTCTCACCACTGTAATTATGAGCCATATCCTGCTTTCTCCACTGTAATACATGTGACATATGTTAACACAGACATCAAGTTTAGCCTCTGAGACTTCCGCTCAAAACAGAGGAAAAGGGTTCCATTTAGAGTACAGTAAAACAAGTTAAATGACACCACAGAAAGAAACAAACAAATCCAGAAGGCAGAATATTCTACAGCACAACTGACCCAATTTTTACAATAAATAAATTACATGGGGAAATGGGGAAGGGAGGGGAGCTTGCTCCAGATTGAGAGACTAAAGAGACACAACAACCAGATGCAATGGGTGGGCTTCATATAGATCCTGGATTAGAACCAAATTACTGTCCAAAGACACTCATGACCTTCAGGACAATTTGATTTTGCCTAGGTATTAAGTGTACCAAGGAATCACTTTGTTAGGTATAAAAATGGTACTGTGGGCCAGGCGCTGTGGCTCATGCCTGTAATCCCAGCACTTTGGGAGGCCAAAGCGGGCAGATCACAAGGTCAGGAGTTTGAGACCAGCCTGGCCAACATGATGAAACCCCATCTCTACTAAAGATACAAAAAAAAAATTAGCCAGGCATGGTGGCACACACCTGTAATCCCAGCTACCTGGGGGTGCTGAGGCAGGAGAATCGCTTGAACCTGGGAGGCAGAGGTTGCAGTGAGCCAAGATTGTGCCATTGCACTCCCGCCTGGGCAACAGTGTAAGACTCCTCAAAAAAAAAAAAGGTAATGTGGTTTATACAAAAAAATGGTCACATTTTCCTTAGAAACTTACTGAAGGATATAGGGGTGAAATGATAAGCTATCTGGAATTTGCTTTTAAATACTTTAACAAAGAAGGAAATGGGGAAAATGAAGCAACTGGGACAAAATCTTGGTAATTTTTATATCTGGGTGATCCGTAAATAAGGCTTCATTCAGTGTATTATTCATGTACTTTTGAATATGTTTAAATTTTTTCATGCTTAAAAAATTCCTGTAAATCCAGGTGATGATTCTCAAAAGAACATTTTTTAAAATGTTGCAAATTGAAGCACTTAACTAAAAATATTTGGTAATAAAATGTATAAAAGTCCAAATCTGCACTATACGAAACAGCTTATAAAAACACACAGCTTTATCTTTTCCCTTGAAAGAATTCTAAGAAACAGAAGTTCTCGTGCTAAGAGTCTGGAGGCCCTGGCAGCCAGAGAGCCTGGGTTGCTCTCTTCCCTCTTCTCTCCCTGCACACCGCATGTCCACAGGGCAACTGACCACACCTGCCTTTCCCTGGCCAGCAAAACCAGCCAGGAACTGGCTTCAGAGAGCTCAGCCTCTGTGCCATGTTCCCGTATGTTTCTCAGGTTTGGGACAAGGGTGACATGGAGAGGGAAAGGTTTGCTTGCTGTAACAAAGAGTGATTTCTCTGGCCCCTAAAGGGAGGTGGGTTTACAAAAATGATCCGTGTTAAATTCCACTACCATGACGCTTCAAGGGACTAACAAATGCTTCATGGATGGATATATCTGCATCATAATCTCATTAGTAGTATATTCCTGAATTCCTTCAAAGAACACTATCATAATTTTTAAATAATAGATTACTTGATATTGCTTTTTATATCTGTCAGTGATACATGGAGTAAGTAGAGCTCACTACTGAATAATACCCAAGTAGCTTCTAGCTTCAGTGGCTGTAGACCCTCAGTTCAGGAGTCACAACATGCAAATGATGGGAGAAAAAATCACCCTTAGTTCCTCCTTAACTCAGTAAGTCAAATAATGAGCTGGTGAGTTGGCTGCTCTAACAGTAAATCTTATATTGCCACACATTCCTGGAAGCCACGGACAAGACACTTGTCCTCTCCTTCAACTCTCTGTTGAAAAAGAAAAGTAAAGAAAACACACCAAGATAGCTCATCCAACTTTTGTGATTTGTTTAATCTAATTAATTATTTAAGTAGTAACAGCAGCTAAAATCCAAATTAACTAAGAATTGTTATAGGGGCCAGGTGCGGTGGCTCAAGCCTGTAATCCCAGCACTTTGGGAGGCTGAGACGGGCAGATCACGAGGTCAGGAGATCGAGACCATCCTGGCTAACACGGTGAAACCCCGTCTCTACTAAAAAATACAAAAAACTAGCCGGGCGAGGTGGCGGGCGCCTGTAGTCCCAGCTACTTGGGAGGCTGAGGTGGGAGAATGGTGTAAACCCGGGAGGCGGAGCTTGCAGTGAGCTGAGATCCGGCCACTGCACTCCAGCCTGTGTGACAGAGCAAGACTCCGTCTCGAAAAAAAAAAAAAAAAAGAATTGTTATAGGCCGAGCACAGTGGCTCACACCTATAATCCCAGCACTTTGGGAGGTCAAGGCAAGAAGATCATTTGAGCCCAGGCGTTCAAGACTAACCTGGTCCTGAACATAGTGAGACTCCATCTTGTATAATTATTAAAAATAAATTTAAAATTTTCAATAATTGTTATGACACAGTGGCTCACACCTGTAATCCCAACATTTTGGGAGGCCAAGGCAGGAGGATCACTCGAGCCCAGAAGTTCTAGACCAGCCATGGCAACATAGTAAGACCCTGTCTCCATAAAAAAGTTTTAAAAATAAGCCAGGTATGGTGGTGCATGCCTGTAGCTGCAGCTACTCAGAAGGCTGAGGTGAGAGGATCACTTGAGCCTAAGAGGTCAAGACTACAGTGAGCCACGGCCACACCACTGCACTCCTGCCTGGGCAAGAGAATGAGACCCTGTGTCAAAAAAAAAAAAAAAAAAAAAAAAAAAAAACTGTTATACTGTCGGGGTGCAGTGGCTCACACCTGTAATCCCTGGACTTTGGGAGGCAGAGGTGGGAGGCTTGCTTGAGCCCAAGAGTTCAAGGCCAGCCTGGGCAACACAGGAGACCCTATCTCTACAAAAAATTTTAAAATTAGTCTGGCGTGGTGGCACTTGCCTATAGTCCCAGCTACTCAGGAGGCTGAGGAGGGAGAACTGCATGAGCCCAGGAGATTAGGGCTGCAGTGAATCGTGATCCTGCCACTGCACCCCAGCCTGGGAGGCAGAGCGAGATCCCGTCTCAAACAAAACAAAATAAAAGAAGAATTGTTATTTAAAGTTAAAACTCACTATCTGTCGAGTTCATAATTCTTTTTCCACCTTACAAATATTCTCCAACACAATGCATTTGTAGTCACCAAAATTGCTTGAATTTCTGGGTTGTAAAATGTGTGAATACTCCCCATCCCAATTTCTTAAATTTAAGAATGCCACTTCTGGCCAGGCGCAGTGGCTCATGTCTGTAATCCCAGCACTTTGGGAGGCCAAGGCAGGCAGATCACGAGGTCAGTAAATCGAGACCATCCCGGCCAACATGGTGAAACCCTGTCTCTACTAAAAATACAAAAATTAGCTAGGCGTGGTGGCACGTGCCTATAGTCCCAGCTACTCGGGAGGCTGTGGCAGGAGAATCGCTTGAACCCCGGAGGCGGAGGTTGCAGTGAGCCGAAATCGCACCACTGCACTCCAGCCTGGTGACAGAGCGAGACCCCGTCTCAAAAAAAAAAAAAAAAAAAAAAGCCACTTCTCCTTCTGAATATTATCAATATAAGTAACTAGGTTGGTTTATCTTAGGTATATGATTAGATAGCATGAAAACTACCTCAAGTTCAAGTTTAAATCATTGCATATTTAAGCACTGATTTTACCAAATGTAATATATAAAGGTAAACTAAATTTACACAACATAAATTGTTATTTTTCTTTTTCTTTTTTTTTTTTTTTTTTGCTTCTAGATACGATGCCTTAAGAACAATTCAACAGCCAGGCGCGGTGGCTCAGGCCTGTAATCCCAGCACTTTGGGAGGCCAAGGTGAGTGGATCACGAGGTCAGGAGTCCAAGACCAACCTGACCAACAGGGTGAAACCCCGCCTATACTAAAAATACAAAAATTAGCCAGGCGTGGTGGTGCATGCCTGTAATCCCAGTTACTAAAGAGGCTGAGGCAGGAGAATAGCCTGAACCCGGGAGGTGGAGGTTACAGTGAGCTGATATCAGGCCACTGCACTCCAGCCTGGGCAACAGAGCAAGACTCTGTCTAAAAAAACAAAGGACAACTCTGTTCACATAAATTTCCTTCAACATACATTGCAGCTAAGATGTGTACAAGATTTTACATGTATTTTGGAAGAAATCACACAGAAGCAGCTGCTTTCTCAATAAACTTGGCCAGCTTCACATCTTTTTTGGTCAGTTCACCACAGTCATGTGAGGTGAGAGTTATCTGGACCTAAGAAAAAGAAAACCACTTTTTAAAACTCTGAGCAGCAAATCATGGTTATTTTCCTTTGGCAGTTCAGAAATCAGTCTATTATTCAACATTCATATTTGAGAATTAGGGGGATTAAATGATCTAGAAACTACTACATCATGAATAAGCAAAACATTTCCAAAACCCAGTGAACTCCAGGGGCACAGTTTACATCAGGCCTGGCTCAAGAGCAACCTTGAAATAAAAAGTTCTCTCCCATGAAGAAGCAATGCAGCTGCCAGAATCTCAAATCTTATTTCTTTAAATAAAAAGAGAGACTGAGGTTCCACTTGAACTCTCATTATTTTAATTACACCAACTATTTCCAGGCCACAGAGAAAAACCAAGCTATCAAATGTAGTATCTTAGCAGCAATGTTTAAAAAGCACATTTTGAGGCCGGGCACGGTGGCTCAAGCCTGTAATCCCAGCGCTTTGGGAGGCCGAGACGGGCGGATAACGAGGTCAGCAGATCGAGACCATCCTGGCTAACATGGTGAAACCCCGTCTCTACTAAACAATACAAAAAAACTAGCCAGGCGAGGTGGCGGGCACCTGTAGTCCCAGCTACTCGGGAGGCTGAGGCAGGAGAATGGTGTGAACCCAGGAAGCGGAGCTTGCAGTGAGCCGAGATCGCACCACTGCACTCCAGCCTGGGCGACAGAGCAAGACTCCATCTCAAAAAAAAAAAAAAAATTAAATTAAAATAAATAAATAAATAAAAAGCACATTTTGGCTGGGCACAGTGGCTCACACCTGTAATCCCAGCACTTTGGGAGGCCGAGGCAGGTAGATCACCTGAGTTCAGGAGTTTGAGATCAGCCTGGCCAACATGGTGAAACCTCGTATCTACTAAAAATATAAAAATTACCCGTGCATGGGGGTGCACGCCTGTGATACCAGCTACTCGGGAGGCTGAGGCAGGAGAATCACTTGAACCTGGGAGGTGGAGACTGCAGTGAGCTGTGATGGTACCACTGCACTCCAGCCTGGGCAACAGCGCCAGACTCCACCTCAAAAAAAAAAAAAGGAAAAAAAAAAAAAAAGCACATTTCCAAATTAGGGAAATGGGACTAAAGGGCACAATTACGAGCTAAGAGAAGCAACTAGCAAAGAAAAGTTTCGCCTGGTGCGAAGGTGCTCTGGATTATTCTAATAAGTAACGTGACTATTGTGAACTTCTCTTTCTTCAAAGATTTTCATAGGGAAGACGTCACAGAAATCTAGATAAGACATTCCAAATGGCATGATCGTAAAGGCAAGGATACTTTTGGAGGAACAAGGTTCTTCTCACTGTGCCCCCTCAAAACTTTTTAGTCTGTCCTTTGTCTTAAATAAGGTCAGTTCCTACACAGGATACAAAATTTAACAGTTCTCAAAGCACAGTTCTTGAGCAAATTTATTTCAACGAGATAAACAAGACTATATTTATCTGATTTGCTACCATTTCTTTCAATAATTTACCTTAAGTTTTGAAACGTATCTGCATGGCTGATACTCCAGTTTAATTCAGGAGCCTCATTTGGCCCAACTTTCTCATATTAGCTTCAGCAGAAAGACAAACATGAAAATAAAGAGCTTATTCACTGTTCTTAGGAGCAGACCTGAAAATGTGTTACTAATTTGCAATAATACACAGGGATTCTGAGAGAAAGGATAAGACTTTCTTAAGCTCGATACATTTAGCTGCACAAGATGACAAGGAAGAAAAAGTTTCTTCAACTCCGTAATTAAGGTGATTCCCAAATAAGGCAGTTTAGTTACCTTGTTGTATACATTGAACCATTCTGGGTGATGATTCATCTTCTCTGCTTGTAGGGCAACTCGGGACATAAAGCCAAATGCCTGCATAAGATGAAGTCAAGAGTAATTACTGACATTGTCCTCTACCCTGAGCCTGAGAGACACAACAGAGCAATCCAACGAAATAAAGACATGCAAGGATCCTTAGGGAAGCCTGTGGACATCAAATATGAAAGGACTGCTCTCTGCAGGCCTCTGGGGTCACAGTGCAGCAGGACTGTGACCTACTGCTGGATGGTGAAAAACTATCAGGCTCAAGTAAACAAACCAGGAAATTGGTCTCACCCAGTGACCCGTCTGGACTATTTAATTGTCCTCAGGACAAGACTCTACAAAATAGCATGGGAATAATTTCCCTTCAACTCAGTGCTCCAGGTCTCACTACCTGGCTCCAGATATTAGGAGCCAGTTTTCTTGCAGCTCTGCTCCTTTTGTTTTTAGTGATTGGGTTGCTACCTAACGCAACCCACAAGACTACAGAAAAAGGTCTCCTGAGGGTGTCTTAAGCAAAAGCACCAGCAGAAATGAACAACGTCTTCATCTCACCTCCCAGGCAGGACAAGAACAAATCAAAGACTATTGGCACCTAGAGTGAAACAGAAGCCCAGCTTGCCTGCTTGGGTTCTTCCTGCTACTGCCTCACACTGCCATTTCAAGGTGACAGTGCACCCACCGCAGGGCAGAAGGCAAGCCAGGAAATGAGAAGAGGGCTGCAAACCAGTAACATGATTAAGTGTGGACTGATGGGGCTCTGTCTTCATACCACAGCGGGAGTGGAAACAATTTTGTTAAGCAGAAGGCAGACTTATCTTGAGAAGAGGGAAAAAACTCATTTTTTTGTTTGTTTTCAATTTTTATGAAGGTAACTGCAAACAATAGGAGAGTCTGTCCCTGTTGTTCCAGAATGCAGAAATACTTGGTAAGACTCTTAGGGTAATGGCACATGAATTACAAAGTTACAGTGGAATTAACAGGGCAGTACCCATTACACCCACGTAAATAAATATTTAACTTCATTAACCCTATCCAGAAAAACCAATATGATGTTAGCTGAGCTAACTAAATCAACTAATTTTGGGATCACCAAATGACCGAAGTGTGCAGTTCCTAGTTAACAGTGAGAAATACACAAGATGCCATTTTAAACAATTCTGTATCATTGACTGTGGTACCTCTCTCGGAGCCAATTTTATTTGGGATAAAGATTTCCATGTTGATATTTAAGGCCTGAAGGTTTTCCCTATAGGAAAAGGGAGAAAGTTCAACCAAAATCTATTTAACCACGTATGGAATTATCTGTGGAAAAACAATATTCACTTTCCCAGCCCTTCTCATCTCATAATCTGATTCTCTAGATTACGTGAAGGGAAGGAAAAAAAGCCTGGTTTTTGTTTTTATAGAGACAGGGTCTCACTATGTTGCCCAAGCTGGTGGAATGCAGGGGCTGTTCACAGGTGCAATCATAGCTCACTGCAGCCTCAACCTCCTGAGCTCAAGGGATCACTCAAGGGATACTCCTGCCTCAGCCTCCCAAGTAGCTGGGACTACAGGTGCACGCCACTATGGCCAGCCAAGAAAGTCTGTTCTAATTATTCAAACATAGAGTTAACCCACATTAAACTACATGTAAGGAGAATTTCTACTCTGCCTATAATGCCTTATTCTTGTTTAGCATTAGAAGATGTACAACGCTAATCAATATCACTGATATACAGCAGTGCAATTGTTAAGGGCATGGCCTTTTGAGCCAGGGAGTCCTGGATTCAAATCCTGATTCTACCACTTAATTATCATGCAATTTAACTATGAGTCTCAGTTTTCTTTTTTCTTTTTGAGACAGTCTCACTCTGCTGCCCAGGCTGGAGTGCAGTGGGACCATCTTGGCTCACAGCAGCCTTTGCCTCCCGGGTTCAAGCGATTCTCTTGCCTCAGCATCCCGAGTAGCTGGGGTTACAGGCACCTGCCACCATGCCCAGCTAGTTTTTGTAGTTTTACTAGAGACAGGGTTTCACTATCTTGGCCAGGCTGGTCTTGAACTCCTGACATTGTGATCCACCCGCCTCAGCCTCCCAAAGTGCTGGGAATATAGGCGTGAGCCACTATGCTTGGCCCTCTCAGTTTTCTTATCAGTAAAATGGAGATAATCATTTTAAAAGTCATGTGATTACATTCTAATAAACAATGAGATAAGGTATATAAAGGTACTTAGCACAGCACTTGGTACAGAATAAGAGATCGATAATGGCACATACTGCTGTCACTACTGCTTCTGACCAGACTACACAAGGTAAGCCTCACAAAACACAATGAGCAATGAAAAGCTCTCCATGGGCTTGAGAATCTAAGATTCTAGTTGCTGTCTCCCAGCAGAATGGCTCTTTCCTTTTTCCAGTTGTCATGAATAGAGACTCGCACATGTATAGCAAACAAACAGATAATACACTGTGGGGTAACATCCTGATGCACACTGACTGGGGAAAGCAGCTTAATGGCAAGAAATTATGTGTGCACAGTCACTACCCAAGTTCTTACACCCTGTGGTCACAATTTCTTTGAACCATGTCATTCTAAAATGTCTAAAGTGATGCCTACAACTCCTTGCCATTTCCCATTAGCCAAGTGGATCAAGTGGATGATTGGAACACAGTCAGAAGTGGTCCTCAAATCTTTGACCGCTGGCATACCATCAGTACAGTAGCAAAATCTATTCCATCACAGATATAAGGCTTGAAAGGAAACACATCCACAGTCGAAGAGGCATACTGATCAAAGAAAAAGCATCTACCATATCTACATACAATTAAAAAACCGTTAAGACACATCAAAACACCCTCAAATTTGTATTTTCCTCAGCTCTGCATATTTCCCTTCAACCGTCACATAATATTTGCATTTAATAAAATACTACAAAGCCTGATAAACCATTTACACAGGATTTATTCCTAATTCTTCCTTGGGGAAAAGAATACTCAGTCTGCTCTGGAAGCGAAAAGACAATTCCATAATCCTTCTTCCATATAACAGAACCAACCAATTCCCAAAATATTTATTTTTAAATCTACAAATTAAAAACATCTATCAAAATATACACTCAAAGAACTACTTCAAGGAATTTAGATGACTGAACAGGAGAGAAAAAAGGCAAAACTCAAACTGGAAGTTTGATTATCTGGAATACAATGAAGAAGATACAATGCCAAAAAGCTGACTTAGCAGATGGTGAAAAGCATCTGCTTCTTTCAAAGATTTCTTTTTACAGTCTTAGCTACTTGCTTATGGGATTCCAGCTGGAATCTAAAGGCTTTGAGCCAACTAAAAGTCAGAAAAGCTAGAAACAGCCAGAAGCAGAATAGACATCACTAACAACCCAGTAAGAGACCCAAGAGGACAGGATCCAGAAAATGGGCAAAATGAAATAGAAATCAACAAGAGTTTAGAAGAACTAGTACAGAATAAATGTATAGGACAAAGGAGATCTAACCTAAAGATCGTTGTTGGCTGGGCGTGGTGGCTCACACCTGTTGTCCCAGCACTTTGGGAGGCCAAGGCGGGCAGATCACCTGAGGTCAAGAGATCGAGACCATCCCGGCCAACACGGTGAAACCCCATTCCTACTAAAAATACAAAAATTGGCTGGGCATGGTGGCGCATGCCCATAGTCCCAGCTACTCGGGAGGCTGAGGCAGGAGAATCGCTTGAACCCAGGAGGCAGAGGTTGCAGTGAGCCAAGATCATGCCACTGCACTCCAGCCTGGTGACAAAGCAAGACTCCGTCTCAAAAAAAAAAAAAAAAGACCACGTTGCTACTTAACTGAACAAAAATATGAAACCCTCCAAAATTAGAGTGTAATTTAAGAAAACTAAATGACTCAGAATACTTGGGGATAAGAATTTTTTTAAAAATAAGTTTTCCAAAAATAAAGGGTTTAAATCTATAAGTTGTAAGAATTCAATCATACATATATACTGTAGCAAAGTTAAACTCGGAAAATTAAAAAATCCTTTTGGCATCTAATCAAAAAGATCAATTCATCTATAAGGATGAAAAGAATCTGGTGGGGTGCAATGGCTCATGCCTGTAATCTCAACACTTTGGGAAGCCAAGGCAGGCAGATCACTTGAGGTCAGGAGTTCGAGACCAGCCTGGCCAACATGGCAAAACTCCATCTCTACTAAAAATACAAAAATTAGCTGGATGTGGCAGTGCGCACCTGTACTCCCAGCTACTGGGGAGGCTGAGGCAGGAGAATTGCTTGAACCCAGGAGGCGGAGGTTGCAGTGAGCCAGGATCACACCACTGCACTCCAGCCTGGGCGACAAAGCAAAACCCTGCCTCAAAAAAAAAAGAATCTGCTGACTTCAAACATTCTCATACCAACATTCAACATTATAAGTCAGAGGAGCAAGACTACAAAAACTTTAGGAAATGAAAGTTGAAAACCAGGAATTTTATACCCAGCTAAGCTGTTGTTCAATAAATACAAAAGACAGACATTTTAGAAATGTAATAACTCAGGGAATAATTCTCACTCATCCTTCTTGAGGAAACTATTAAAGGATGAACTATAAGTAACTATGAGATGAATGAAGAAACTATACCAAAGGTATTAGCAGTAAGCAATACATTTACTTTCTAGGAATACATTTAACAACAACTGTGGGAATTACAGTTACAGAATGGAATGCATATGTTATGAGCTATTAAAGGAGTTTAAAAGAGAAAGGACAAGATGAGGAAAGTACGTAAAAGTAAACAAAATCTTTGAAAGATGAAAGATCAAGTTAGAGACATAAGTATATTTAAATGTGTAAAACTTAAGTACTAAGGCTGGGCACAGTGGTTCATGCCTGTTATCCCAGCGCTTTGGGAATCCAAGGTGGAAGAATTGCTTGAGGCTAGAAGCTCAAGACCAGCTTGGGAAACATAGTGAGACCCTATCTCTACAAAAAACTTTTAAAAAATTAGCTGGGCATGGTGGCATGCACTTGTAGTCCTACCTACTCGGGACGCTTAGGTGGGGGGATCTGTGGAGTCCAGGAATCTGAGGCTACAGTGAGCTATGATCATACTCCACTGCACACCAACCTGGATGACAGAGCAAGACTCTGTATTTGATTAATTCATTAAACATAAGCACTAGGACTGAAAAATATAAACTAAAATTAAATAGTGAATGAAAAGTAGGAGAAAATATTATTTCAATATTGCTTTGTGGGGGGGACCACAAATGCTATCTAAAGAAACAGAGGACTATATTTTCTTTTTTTGTTGTTGTTATTAAGATGGAGTCTCGCTCCGTCGCCCAGGCTGGAGTGCAGTGGCACAATCTCAGCTCACTGCGACCTCTGCCTCCCAGGTTCAAGCAATTCTCCTGCCTCAGCCTCCCGAGTAGCTAGGATTATAGGCACGTACCACCACACTTGGCTAATTTTTGTTTTTGTATTTTTAGTAGAGACAGGATTTCGCCATGTTGGCCCAGCTGGTCTTGAACTCCTGACCTCAAGTGATCCACCCACCTCGGCCTCCCAAAGTGCTGCAATTACAGGTGTGAGACACAATGCCCAGCCAGAAACAGAAGACTATATTTTCTATGTAAAATTATAGGTATATAATTTTATAGGATCTTGTAGATACTATATATAGGTATAATAGTACATATATATGTATATAATACTATATATAGGTATTATATATGTATACAATATATTATGTTATCCATAAGGTATTATCAAATGATAGTATGTATATATATAGTTATAATAGTATCCACAAGAATCAAAATAAAAATATAACCTTCCCAGTTAAGTAAAGAAGTAAAGAAAAACACAATTAAAATGAAACAAAGAAAACACAGTCCATATCATAATTTAAAATAAGGAAGAAAAAAGTATTTTGGTTCTGCCATGTTTTATAAGACTAAACCCATCTGTCCAATCAATAAATGTAAAGAATGTAAATCCAACCAATCAAAATAAACAGAAAACTTTCACACAGGATCACAAAGGAAAATTCAATCATTAAAAATAAAAGCACATAGCAAATGCAAAAAAAAAAAAAAAAAAACTTGTTAATAAATTATATTGGACAGGCTGATTTAGGGCAAAAGTCCTGAAGCGGGTAATTTGCATTTATAAATCTGCATCCACCAATGAAGATTAAATAATTACAAATATCTACACTACAAAGAATAACATGGCATTTAATAAGCCCATGTAGGAAATATAGGAATAAATAGAAAGAAACATTTATAGTTGGAGACTTTAATTCACTTTTTTTTTTTTTTTTTTTTAAAGAGACAGGGTCTCTCTGTCTCCTAGGTTGGAATGAGTGCCACGAATATAGCTTACTGCAACCTACAACTCCTGGGCTCAAGGGATACATCCTATCTCAGCCTCCCAAGTAGCTAGAACTACAGGCAAGTGCCATTATGCCTGGCTAATTTTTTAAAATTTTTGTAGAAATGGGGTCTTGTTACGCTGCCCAGCCTGGTCTTGAACTCCTGGCCTCAAGTAATCTTCCCACCTCAGCCTCTAAACCTGTTTAAGTGGCAGGATTACAGGCATGCACCACTGCACTTAGCCTAACTTACATCTCTTAACCCAGGACAGATTAAACAAACAAATATAATTTTAAAGGTAGAGCTAATTGCTATACTTTAAACTCTAAAAACTGAGAATAACACTTTTAAAGCGCTCATCAAACATTCACAGAAATTAAACATATATTAGTCCAAAAAGAAAATTTCAATCAATTCCAAAAAGTAGAAATAGTACTGACAACATTCTCTGGAATGCTGATAGACAGGAATAGATGCACCCTTCCTTAACATGATAGAATATATTCTCAGTCCAAAGGCAGCATCAGTTTTGTTAGCATCATTCTCTATAGGGAAACACCAGAATTCCCATTAAAGTCAAGAATGAGACCAAAAAAAAAAAAAAAAAAAAAAAAGTCAACAGCCTTCTCATACAAACAAAAACCAATTAGAAAATATACTGAAGAAAAGATACCATTTAAAATGGCACCGAAAAACAATCTAGGATTAACTTAACAAGAAATTTATGAATTCTATTTCCAGAAAACTTTAAACTACTACTAAGAAATAGATAAATCTTACTACATTAAATTTTTTTTTTTTTTTTTTTGGCCGGGCGCGGTGGCTAAAGCCTGTAATCCCAGCACTTTGGGAGGCCGAGACAGGCGGATCACGAGGTCAGGAGATCAAGACCATACTGGCAAACACGGTGAAACCCCGTCTCTACTAAAAAAACACAAAAAATCAGCCAGGCAAGGTGGCGGGTGCTTGTAGTCCCAGCTACTCGGGAGGCTGAGGCAGGAGAATGGCGTAAACCTGGGAGGCAGAGCTTGCAGTGAGCTGAAATCCGGCCACTGCACTCCAGCCTGGGCGGCAGAGCGAGACTCTGTCTCAAAAAAAAAAAAAAAAATTTTTTTTTTTTCTGTACTCCAGGAAGAAGACAGGCAAAATTTTTTTTTTTTTCTATATGGTAATAAAATCCAACAAACAAAATCAAAAGATAAACAACAAATTATATTTGCAGTATATACTTCCTTAGCATATAAAAAGCTCCTATGTATTAATAAGGAGACCAACCACCCAGTATTTTTTAAATGAGCAGAGGACATAATAGACAGATAACAGAAAAGAAATTCAAATGGTTCTAAAACATAAAAACTGCTAAATCTCAATCATGGTAAGTACAAATTAAAAACTAAGTTAAACCTAGTAGCTTGACAAAGATCAAAATATTTGCTAATATTCTGTTGGCGAAGATATAGTAGAAAAGGTATTCTCATATACTGCTGGTGAATATAAGTTGATATAATCATCATGGAAGGCAATCTGACAGTATCTGTCAAAACTGAAAATGTCCATGCCTTTAGACCAAACAATGCTACTTCTAGGAATTTGTCCTGCAGACACACTCACAAATTATAAGAAAGGTCATTGCAGCACTGCCTGTAATAATAATAGACTTGAAACAGCAAAATCTCCATCAAAAGGGAATTGATTAGAAAGATTATGGTACATTTACACACTGGAATACTATGCAGTCATTAAGCAGAACAAGGAAACCATTTATCCTCTGATATGGAAGTACCTCTAAGATACATTACTAAACGAAAAAATATGCATAACAATAGTTCATGAAGCATATAAAAAGGAAATAAATTATATGCTTGTGTATGCATTAATATCTCTGGAAGGATATACAAGAATGATGGGAGCAATGGGGAATGATGACGACAAGAGTGTAGACTGGGAACTGGATGGTTGAGAATCACAAACAGGAAGAATTCCTACATTCTTTGGTACCTTCTGAATTTGCACCATGTGTATACCTAATCTATTTTTTAAAAATTAGTTTGGGAAAAAATGAACAAACCATGCAAATGAAGTTCCCACTGTAAAAGGAGCTGGGATCCTTTAATGTACATAATCTGGTTCATATTAAAATATTTTGGCTCACGTTAACTTCTTAACATATGCCTACCTGTTTAGGTGGGTTTTTAGTGCCAATTTACAGCATAGTTTGTCTATGAGCCATGTTCTGTTGAGCCACGGCCATTTCAAACAAACATATGGCCAACAAATAACATATAATGGCTGATAATAGTTTCAGTCTTTCCTCTACTGCAAATTACAAACATTTTATGAACAAGTCAATGAATGTATGATGAAGTATGACTCTTTAAGTTACTCTACAATTTTAAGGAATGTAAGCAATACAATCACAGTAAATTGGGCCAATGAAGTTTGTCATTTGGAAATCTCCAAAGCAACAGCAATTAAAGATTTTTCCATGAACCCCAAATCAAGTATTCTTTGGGAACTTTAATTTTTCTTAAAGTTCCTTTCGTTTCATTTTATTCCATGAAACTATGAAAGACTATCAGATGCACGTAACCAAGACAAAAATCCTACATCAATCTGTGAAATGTTTAACAGCACCTTGAATTTAAAATATAGCTTCAGTCAAATAACATGTATGATTTATTAAAGTTCTAAGACTTCTAGCACATACTTACAATACAAATCTTTCATTACACAGAGCAATTCTCTTTGATATACATTCTTAAATCAGCTGCCTTTTATATTTTGATTAGACTATTTCAATTATGCACTAAAAAAGAACATATCTCCCACTAAGAAAATGAGCACCAGCTACTCCAAAGTAATTTCCCCAGTACAATCTCCATTAAGCCTCTAAATACTTCCTTTACTAATTCAATGAATTAGGCCTCTATTGTTTATGAATCACCATTATGTTTGTAGGCCTATAACCCTTCTTTTATAAAACACAATTGCTATGGAAGGAAATGATATTTATGTCTGATTAGAAATGAAAACACTATTACATAAATCAGTTTGGGCATTTCTTCACGTCTTGAAACATGATCAGCAATTTACTCTAATTGGTGATCAAGGAAACTATCTTGTGATCAATTAAAGTAATTACCAGATTCCGGCAACACAACCTACCTTAATTTCAGCTAGAGTCTGCACTTCTTCAACTTTAATTAAAAATAATGAAAATTATTAAGCAAAATGCAAGGCAAGATCATTGCCAAGCACGCACATGTCACAGGACAGGACCTTCCCCTGGTGTTGGTGACTTATCAATCACATAAACACTTTCTAGTGCACCAAGTAAAGGCGTTCTTTGCCACAGAACATGATTACACATCTCACCAAGACTTTCACATGGAAAACACTGTTAACTGTTCTAGTCACCGTAAAGGAAACATCAGATTTTAATTTGTAGGGAACACAAGAATATTCTCAACTAAATTGTGAGGAACAAATCCAACCAAAGATGTATTTGATCTATGCTTTTTTTCTCTGGACTGTCAGACATATTTTGAGCACATTGATCAACTGGGTTCAATTCCTAGCTCTGCTATTCACTAGCTATATGACCTCAGAAAAGTTACTTAACTTTTTAAATGAGTTTCAGTTTCCTCATATGTAAAAGGAGCTAATTCATGTAATATGCTTTACAGTATGCCTGGCACTCTATTAAGCACTCAGTTAATGCTAGTGATTATTATCATCATCAACAACACTTTGATATTATAGTGTCTGTGGCCTGGAAAGGAAGAATTCCTTTCCAAACCTAGCAGACCAATTTGAAGGCCAAAGAAATTCACCTTTACAAGGCTCAGAAAACCAGAAACATCTTTAGCACTGTTTCTCTGAGTGGGTGTCAGCATGGGAAGATTTCCTTGTGGAACTGGCAATCTGTCAGCGAGTATCTCAGCCAAGCAGGTGAGTCATGTCTCCCTGAGGATGTGGGGCTAAAGGCCTGCTTGAGGACCATTCCCTGTGCAGTCCCTTGTGTGTCTGGGGGCAGACACAACTCCCACCAATCCTAAGCCACTAGTCTACCTGCCATCTACTTGATCCACCACAGAGCTCAACATTTCCAATAACTAGGGCCAAGAATATCCAACTATGAAATTAAAACTGGCTTCTCCACGCACTGAAGACAATGTCCACAAGCTACTGAAAAAGCTGCCTGCTCTTCCAGGCCCTAGAAGAAATGAGTCCCCCTTAGCTCATGGTAATAAGTACATTTTTTAAATGTCACTGAACAGGTCACCACCTGTGAGATAGCGTGCTCACTTCTAAACATTGCTTTCAAAAGCTGTTTTCATACTGTAGCACCTTGGAGCCTTTAAAAAAAAAAAAAGTTTCGGCCGGGCGCGGTGGCTCAAGCCTGTAATCCCAGCACTTTGGGAGGCCGAGACGGGCGGATCACGAGGTCAGGAGATCGAGACCATCCTGGCTAACCCAGTGAAACCCCGTCTCTACTAAAAAATACAAAAAAAAAAACTAGCCGGGCGAGGTGGCGGGCACCTGTAATCCCAGCTACTCGGGAGGCTGAGGCAGGAGAATGGTGTAAACCCGGGATGCGGAGCTTGCAGTGAGCTGAGATCTGGCCACTGTACTCCAGCCTAAGCAACAGAGCGAGACTCCGTCTCAAAAAAAAAAAAAAAAAAAAGTTTCAAGTCACTACTCTTGGCAATTGCCATAATAGCCTACACAGCCAATTGGAAAAATATGGCAACTCTTTAGCTAATGACATGGTACCATCTTCAACATTCACTGTTAAATGAAAAAGCAAGGTGCAAAACAACTTTCTTTTGCAGAATTAGGACTTACCAATACATCAGTAAATTGATACTGAATTCCCAGGTTAGGAAAACTCCTCTTAAGATAGCAGTATACTAATATAAATCCACTCTTCTCCAGGTGGTAGGGTTTACACCCACAAAAAAGCCTCTACACGTGATTTTACCAAAGGGTCCTTCATTTCTGTTCCATCTTTAGTGGAAGTTCTCTAACTAGGTAGAGTTCACAGAGCTGATGTATACCAAAAAGACATTCTGGTCAAGGTGATCACTCGCTATGAGTATCTTTTCCCTGAAGAGACACTACTTGATTCCAAATTCCTCTGCGCCTAAGTTTAAATTCATTTCCCCATATCTTCATCAGCTACTACTGGGCAGACCAACTGCCCAGTCTGATTAGCTCTTTCTTAAATTTCTCACCATCTTTCAGTTTTGCTGTCTCAGAATCAGAAAATTTCACCAGTTTTCTACCCATTCTTTTCTCCTAAAGCAAACCGAAGCCCTGGTTTTAAAACCACCCCAAGAGACGCCCCTTACCAGAGTTCCCTAGTGTCAAAATAATTTGTGATGCTTTGCAATTCACGGGGGCTGTTCGTTATTGCCAACCAGCTGCCTCAGAAAAGTCCTGTTGGAGGTTTTCTTCCCTAATCTGCAGATAATCCTTATTTGTTGGCTTTCATAGTCTTATGAGGTGAGAGGTATTGCAAAGACTGCCAAAGTTTAGTTAGTTTTGTTTTAGCAATCCTTTTAAAAATTGAATTTAAGTTCCTTGGTACTGTCATCATTACAAAATTATAAAAAAATCTACTTCATATTTTAAAAAAAATGACCATAGGCTTCAACTTTGTGCTTCCAAACCACTAAGATAAACAAAGTACCTGGCCAAATACATTTTTAAAAATTGAGTGGCCGGGTGCGGTGGCTCACGCCTGTAATCCCAGCACTTTGGGAGGCCCAGGCGGGCAGATCACGAGGTGAGGAGATGGAGACCATCCTGGCTAGCACGGTGAAACCCCGTCTCTACTAAAAATACAAAAAAAATTAGCAGGGCGTGGTGGCGGGCGCCTGTAGTCCCAGCTACTCGGGAGGCTGAGGCAGAAGAATGGCGTGAACCCAGGAGGCAGAGCTTGCAGAGAGCCGAGATTGCACCACTGCACTCCAGAATGGGTGGCAGAGTGAGACACTGTCTCAAAAAAAAACAAAAACAAAAACAAACAAACAAAAATTGAGGCCGGGGGTGTGGGCGCGGGGGCTCACGCCTGTAACCCCAGCACTTTGGGAGGCCGAGGCGGGTCGATTACGAGGTCAGGAGATCAAGACCATCCTGGCTAACACGGTGAAACCCTGTCTATACTAAAAATACAAAAAATTAGCCGGGCATGGTGGCGGACACCTGTAGTCGCAGCTACTCCAGAGGCTGAGGCAGGAGAATGGCGTGAACCCAGGAGGCGGAGCTTGCAGTGAGCCGAGATCGCGCCACTGCACTCCAGCCTGGGGGACAGAGTGAGACTCCATCTCCAAAAAAAAAAAAAAAATGGGGGCCGGGCACAGCTGCTGTAATTCCAGCACTTTGGGAGGCCAAGGCGGTAGCTGAGGTCTGGGGTTTGAGACCAGCCTGACCAACATGGAGTAAACCCCGTCTCTACTAAAAATACAAAATTAGCCAGGTGTGGTGGCACATGCCTGTAATCCCAGCTACTTAGGAGGCTGAGGCAGAAGAATCGCTTGAACCCAGGAGGTGGAGGTTGCAGTGAGCCAGTATCACGCTATTACACTGCAGCCTGGGCAACAAGAGCAAAACTCCGTCTCAACAACAACAACAACAAAAATATATATATATATGCTATTTTTTTGAATAGCATGCAAAATGACAGTCTACTCCCTAACTTTTCTTCTTTATAATCAACTGGCTCCTTTCAGGAGACATAACTATTACTAACACTACATAATTCCAGATTACATATGACATGAAACTATCTTGCCCTATTACTGCAATAAAAATAATCTCTATGGATCTACTTTTAAAGAGAGAGAGAAGGCAAAAGAGCTTCTGCTCAAATTGGATGTGTTAAGCTGAAAGTCAAGATCCTACAATAATAACCAAAAGGGTGGAGGAAGAGAACAAGTGCTCTGGGCAGGAAGAATGCCCATTCCCCCATCATCTGTGGGGCAGCCACAGCTACTTAAAAAATATTTTAAGGAAACAAAGCAATACCTAAGTTTGGCTTAGTGGTGCAGTAAATACATTTTTTATAAGCAGCACACATTTTGTAAAATAGAGTATCATCCCATTTCACATCACAAAATATCTAATGGTCTAAAGCAGCTGCACATCAATGAAATCATGTTTATCCTTTCTTTTGCTTATTTTTAAACTAGGAATCAATTCCCCTTTGAAAAGTTTTTAAAGCACAGTTTCTGCAACATTTGCTAATATTTTCTGCAAGAAAAGTACATCATCCAAATACTAGCGCCTGACTGGACATCCTGATAACTCCATAGAGGAACTCCAGTGATAGATGGCATCAATGTATCCATGGAAGAAAAAAGCCTGCCAGAGCCATGTTTCAGAAAACTGTGTCAAGCAAGAAACCCAGCAAAGAAACCATCTCATAAGTTGTCTATATTTGTTTCAAAATCCACACACAGGTTGCAAACTTGGAATAGTCCCTGAACCTGTGAGAATCTTCAGAAATCGAGCTGAAGGAAACCACAAATACATTCAGGATTTATCCTCAACCTGTTATTTTTCTCTCCTTAAGCCTACCCTTATAGGTTGGGTAGACTTAAGGAGAGAAACATTCCTACCCTTATAGATGGAAAGTAGGGATTTTTTGCTTTTGTGTTTTAAACAATCTTATTTAAGTATATTTATTTATTTAATAATAATTTTAATTATTTGTTGAAGAAAAATACCAGGGCTTATACCCACATAGAAAGTAAAATAAGCTTAGCACTTACCCTATTTTTGGTATCAAAGACAAAGTATAGTGGGTAGTATCCTCATATCCTGAAAAATGCTAATCCTAGCTATGTCTCATTCTATGGCCTTGAGCAAATCCTAAACCTCTCTTGCCTCTACTAGTCTGTAAATCTGAGGCTCTACTACTTCTTAATATCATTATTGGGTGTGAGGTCTCACAAAAGTGCACAGAGTGCTTTGCACAGAAAATGTGCTTCTTTGGGACACTGAAGCGGTTCCAATTTGCTTGAATCATACATAAAGTAATTTTATGCCACTTTTTTAAAATCTAGAAAATCTGTTCTGTATAGCCAAACTTAGCTGTATCTTGAATACAAATGAAATATTTTAAATCTCTATGTCAAAAATTCACAAATTATGCTAGTAACTCAGAAAATAGCAATGAAGAGAAAACATTTAAAATAATAAATTCTTCAGTCAAAATTTTCAGCATTTCTACATAAATTTATCTTAACTTCAGCTGTTGATCTAGGAAGTTTCTGGAGGGGTTGGCTTTTTTTATATATGTAATTGACAATATCCTGAAATAAAGAAAAATGGTTTGTTTTCATGAGTGTATATAAACAAGACCGTTTGATTTCCCCTTTAGAGCAGGCTCCCATTCTGTTCCACCGCAATCACCTTCTCTGTGCAGGTAGGGCTGATGGGCAGGCAGCACACAGCAAAGCTCCATCTCTGCAAAGACTGCTCAATTCATTTGCAATCCCATCAGAGGAAAGTCATGCAACTGGCTCTAAACCATCAGGGCAAAAAAAGTATACTGCTGGAGCAGGAGTGTGCTGCCATTTGATGCAACTGCTACAGGGAAATTCTTCCCTTTTGTTTTTAAAAGTTTATTATTTCATACCTTATGCAAATCATACTTTATATATTAAGCAATAATATTTGAGACATACTCAAGTCAAATTAAAGGCTTCAATAGCCTTGCCAAAAGCACAGTGATTTTCCTATAAAAAATTATTCCAATTTGTTGATCTTACATAGGATGAAACATACTGTAACAATCTTCATAATTTATGTCCTGTTGGGACACAATGATTTAAAGTAACATAATACAGAGCTGCATCACAGCTAATCTAAACCACCTGACCAGATAAACACCAGCTTCCCTTCTCTCTTCAGCAAGGGCATTTCTGTTTATTGTCATATCATTTCCTCATTCTAGGAACATGCAGAATAAATGCAGCCAACCTACATTGCAGTGGGAGGCTGAGCCGGTCTTTCCCATGTCAGGAGGTTTGTGAGCACACAGGTACCAGTACAATGTCAAGGGTTTATAAGATAGAAAACAATCCAAGAATTCCACCCTCAAAATCATTTATGGCGAAGCAAATATGGATTCATCCAGTACAATCTGGACCAGGTGTGGTGTTATAAACCACAGTCTTTTGGTTGTTGTTTTTGGGTTGTTTTTTTTTAATGTCACTGAAGACGTAATTCTTTAAAACAAATTATAGGGCTTACTCTGAGCCAGATTTTTATAACTGCTTCAATCATGCCTCATGCCATGCTCACAGGCACTCATGATCTGATTAACCAAACTGAAATGCCTATATTAACCAATGTCTCTTAGGGGTGAGGAATCTTGGTAGAAGAAAAAGACAAAGAGCACAATATGGCACTGACCATGTTCATTTCTGTTGTACAACTGCATAGGCAGATTTCAAATTGCAAGGTTTCTCCAAGGTCCAAATACCTTCGCCCTCCTCACATATGCAAAACCTTACTAGGCACAGGGAGGTTTTTAGGGGAACTTAAGGGAAGGGTTTAAAGTTTCAATCCTGAAAGAAAAAGTGCAGGAACACATGTGCATTCGGCAGATAACAATTCACTGAAAATATTTTAAATCAAAACAAAACGCCTGTCTGACCAAATTTTTATAAACTTGGTTGGGGAAGAGGAAAACAATTTTTTAAGGGTGGTTTCAAATATTGCTTTCTGCTGTTGCGGAGAATTTTCAAAGCTTTTCATGCTCCATTGGAAACAGCTCTGCTTCACAAACTGTTCTAGTAGGTCCTGCCAAAGAAACGGTCTGATACACTGTTACAAGTTTATCAATTTGCTTACCCAGGCAAATATATATAATTATCTTTGCCCATAAAGACCAGTGTAAAATAGGATCCCTCCACTGAAAGCAATGACATTACTAAAACATAAGTGGATGAGACAGTACTAGCAGACCAGGCGTTTGCTCCCCAACCCCAGTTCCACTGCAGTCCACACTGCATTCCTACTGCTCCTGGAAGGCAGAGAACCTAAGACAACTTGACGAACACCATTTTTCAGTCTCTTGTGGGTCTCTGTACAGGAATGGAGACAGCAAGTAGTGACATTTCTGTCACAACCCGGAGCCTTTTGATTCACTAAATTAAAGGGAAAATAAAATTTTGAGGTATCCTTTTCAGGCAGGCAATAGACATTCAGTAACTTGGGTGTGAACCTGACACCATGAACATTTGTAAAAGTTTAAGGTAATAGACTACAAATCTGTAGTACTGGTGGCATTCTGAGTTAGTGCTATCAATGGTGACTTTTCCTTAAAAGTGATTCTTTTTTGTCCTAAAGCACTCGTCACCTAGACTGAGGCCCCACTTGCTAATTCATGTTTCCATGATCTTTGCACCTTATGTATACCGCCCCGTTTTCAAAACCACTTCAAAATCAGATCACACTGCTCCGAAGTCACAAGGGCTTCGGTCGCCATGGGTTACTATGGCCTCATGAATGGAAGGGGTTTTCTGATGACAAAGAGCCTGTCCCTGGGCTGTAATGTGAATGTCATCAAGCCCAGATCTTCTCACAATCCTGGTTTTTCATTTTTATTAATCCCTATACCAGAAGTTATCCCAGCAATTCCATTTCTAGATTTATGCCGTATGGAAGCTCTTACGCTTAAGCACAAAGAGACACAGGATGCTTGTTACAGAACTGACAGTAATAAAAAACATCTAAATGTCCATCAATAAGGAAATTAATAAATGATAATTTATGTATTTGATTTGCAAAGGAATAAGACATTTTTAAAACACATTTACTGTATCAGAAACAGTGCAATATGATGGAAAGAACATAAGACCAGGAATCCAAAACCTAGGCTCTCAACCCAGACCCTGAGCAAGCTATATGACTTGGCTGGGCTGTGTTTCCCATCTAGGTAAGATGAGATGATATGAACGAATCACACAGCACAGTGCCCTCACATACACAGTAATGTTCAATTTTTTAAAACTAATAATAATATTATCATCTAGTATACACAAGGAACAAGATATCTCTGATTACTTTCTATTTTGGTATTAATCATAAATTACTTTTTCATTTGCGTCATTTACATGGCAACACCTGAATAGCATCTTTTCTGATCAAGTAGCACCTCCTGAACATAACTCGATTCTTGGTGACTATGGATCTGAGTGTATCTCACTGCCATTACTCTGACCACTGATTCTCATAGTTCAGTTCTAGGGACTAAGAAGAGGAGGGGAAAATACAATGTGCATTTATAAAATAACTGCTCTGGACCAGGCACTCGCTGCAGCCCCGTGAACAGGTTTGTCATTTCTATTTTACAGAGGAGAGAACTGAGGCTCTGAGGGGTTAAATCACTTGCCCAGAGTCACGCACCTCATAAAAAGTGAGGCAGGGATGCAAATTCAAGTCCCGTATGTCCAGCTCCAAAGTCTCCATGTGTGCATGTTTAGGTACAAATTCCTGATGTCAGATTATACTTTTTCCATTTTTTTTTTCTTTTACTTAAAAGTAAATTTTAGGCCTGGCGCGATGGCTCAGGTCTGTAATCCCAGCACTTTGGGAAGCCGAGGCGGGCGGATCATGAG